>NW_026000153.1:2330436-2407157 GCF_001458135.2 Marmota marmota marmota
TATATATATATATATATATATATATATATATATATATATATATATCACTGAACATAGAAAAAAGAGCAGAAAGTAAAAAGTTTGAAAAAATAAATAGCCAATCCTGGTGGCTCATACCTGAAGTTCCAGGTATTGTGGAGGCTGAAACAGGAGGATCTGAAGTTTGAGACAGCCTCAGCAATTAGAAAGACCCTGTCTCAAAATTTAAAAATTAAAAAGACTGGGAATGTATCTCAGTGGTAAAGCACCCTGGATTCAACCCACAGTAACCCCTGCTCCCTTGACACACACAATGAAGGAAAAAGATTCCGGAGCCTGTGGAAATTGTAATGATTAAGTTTAATGTGTCAATTTGACTGGGCAATGGGATGCCCTGATAGCTGCTTAAACTTTATTTCGGATGTATCTGCAAAGATATGTTTCTGAACAAGATTAGCATTATTTAAGCCACTGAAGGACTGAATAGAACAAAAACACAGAGGAAGGACAAATTTCCTTCCTATTTGACTGGGGAATATCTATATTCTGTTCTCCAACATTGCTTCTTGTTCTTAAGCCTGAAGACTTGAAGTAGGATTCACCACAGTGGCTCCCAGTGGTTCTCAGGCTCTTGAACTTGGACTTGATTATTCCTGATCGACCATCTTGCAGATGGCAGATAGTGTACTTCCTGTACTTCACATACTGCTAAGAGATAACAAGCATGTAATAAGATAATAAAATTATAGAGCAAAGTCTGACTATATCAGTAATTACATTAAATATGAATGGTCTGAATAAACCAATTAAAAGATAAATTTAATAAAAGATTAGATCAATTATATGCTGAGAAGCCCATTCTAAATTTGAATACGTACACAAGCTGATGCCTTTATTGTTGTCAATGTAGATTTCAGAAAAAGGTATAATACTAACAATGAAAACGATATTATGTAATGATGAAAAGAGTTAATTCACCAAGCAACATAATAATTGTGTGTGCAACTAGCACCAGAGTTTCAAACTGCATGGAGCAAAAACTGATGGAAGGAAGAAATCAAGATTCAAATTACAATTGACTTCAACACTCCTCTTAATAGTCGTTAGAATGAGTGAGTAGCTAGAAATGACCAAAGAAATAAAATTTGTACAATACTTGTTTATCAAGGGATGTTCTTGTGAATGCCTGTGCTTATTTTCTGCAGATAACTTTTTTCTTCAAAAATGGTTTGGAAGACAAATGAGACTTCCAGACCATCTTTGATGTGAATGTCTGAGAAGGGGAAGAATAGAAAATAGAAATAGCTTGGGATCTGGGTCTGACTAGGTTGTGCAGCATTGAGGAAAACATTATGTTTCATTTCCCTGTAGCAAAATATCACCACCGAAGCCTCCAGGGTCTATCTGATTTCCGATCCTGTTGCCATCTCTTACAAATATATGATATCGGGAAAGTTACTTAATCTCCATATGCTTCAACTGCATAACAACACAACGATAGCAATACAGGTCATGGTATTTCCTGATTTGCCTGGGATAGTCCTGGATTATGCTTATTTTCCCACTATAATTATAGTAGTGTCCTGATTTGGATGATAATTGGCATACTCACTCCAGTAACAGAAGCTATATGTTATATAGGGCTGTTGAGAGGCTTAAATTAGTTATTATACAGAGTGTTTGAGAATAGAGCCAGGCAGCCAGACTTAATCAATACTTGAGTGCCTGCTACAGTCCAAGCACATTCCTACAAGTAGGATATGTGGTGAACAGGACAGACTCAGGCATAGAGGTTCATAGAGGTTCAGCGCACAGGTTCTCATGCTAGACTGAGTGTGACCTGCTCTAGTGTCACCTTGAACAAGTAATTTTACTTTATCACTATAGTATGAGTTGTTATTAAGATTGAATGTGTTAATATTTGCAAAGCTCTTAGACGCTTACCCGGGTCTACACAAATGTTTGTTAAATAAAATAAATAGGATTTACATTCTAAGTGTTAGGAAGACTAAATGCATTAGTATACGGAACATCTATATGCACTAACACTGAAATTAAACTTAAAAAAAAAACCCTAAAGTTGTCAATTCTTGTGTTTTTTTCCAAAATAAAGGAAGATTCATTGAAAAGTGAATTGATAGCTCCTCCACTTCTAGAGATAGAAGACTGCCAGCAAATTTTGGAGGACATTTCTTTTCCTAGCCAAAAAAAAAAAAAAAAAAAAGTGTACTGCAGTCCTGCTATGTTCTCACAACAACCACAGGAAGTAGAATTATTGCTATTGTTCTTATAAGGAAACTGAGACTCAAAGACTCACCAAAGTCACAGAGTTCTGTGCCGTTTTGATCCAGTCTTGGATCAAAAGGCATTAAGTAGAATGTGGTATTTAAGTGTGTTTGCTGGAGGACAGCTAGTAAGCTTCCTTCCCCAGGTCAGGAGAATAAGTAACAAATAATACAATATCAGAGCAAATGCGAATAATCTAGATGGTTCCATTATTAGATACAGAAAAGCTATAATAGCGAATCCTTGATTCAAACACAGACAGTTCCACTCCAGAGACTACATGTAGAAAACTGTAGTGAGAGGAAGAGCAGGCATCCTGAAACTACTGAGGGATACAGATAGTCAGCCCTTATCTTCCACAGGATGGGATAACATCTCCCCAAGTGTGCCACTTGAAGCCCCATCACAGTGGACAGGGTCTAAGGGCGGCACTCATCCACCCACTCCCAGGCTTTGACAGATTTTACCCACCATCATTACTAACATCCACAAACAAAAGAGTGCTTTATTTTCTCACTGTCAAGGGACCCCAAATATTTTCAATAGCAAGTCTATGTGTGTCTAATTCAGCCTTTGCAGGTTAAGACTTGACTGCAATGGTGACCTTTCTACACTTAGTAATGTTCTCCCCTTGCCCCCACCTCTTGGAAATGTGTAAAATGTGACTGCTAGATATGTAATCTTCTCCACTCTTAGTGCCTTTCCGAACAGGAGCCTTGTAAATGTTCTTCACATAATGGCTTATTTTTAAGATTCCCCTTGGGAATGGTGATGGCACTTGGACCTTTAAATCTAAAATCATCAGAGATTGCCCCTGTTTTAAACATTACCTATAATGAGAAAGAGACCCTGAAAAATGGACTACTCTTCCCCTTGGTTTCTCATGTACCCTAGAAGTCCTGATTCAGAGGCACCCACATAATCAAAGCTCAAGGTGCAACTGTTTCAGACTCACCTGGCCATGGGCTGATGTGAATAACCTGGAGTCAGCCACCAGTCTATGCTATCTCCCCGGCTTCTCTGGACAACAGTGTGGTGCTTTCCAGATCCAAGAGAAAAATAAAGAACAAAGACTGAAAATATTAGAATGATGAGGGAAAGCATCATCTGCTTTTCTCTTTAAATATTCATTCTTTTAAATGCATAATTTTAAGGATACATTCATTAATCCTACTTGACAGTCCTCTTGAGGCAGACTTCATTTACTTTTTCTATTTATAACCAGGGGGAAATCTAAGTAAACCCTCTAGCTTCACTTGCTTTTAGTTCATTTTAAAAAACAACGATGTTAGAGGTCACACAGCTGAGCAACAGATTATTAATCTCCCACTAGCTTGACTGTAGATGGAAACTCTGAAGCCAGCTAACAGGTTAAAACTGTTCTGCAAAAGGTTCCTCTTCAGTGTCTTCCCTGTCCTCTGTAAAAGATGCCTTTTGCATCCTGATGGTCAACTGCAGAATTAGCTCTTCCTGGGGAAAGGAACTAAAAGACACGAATCATAAGACTTTCTAAACAGTAACTTTTCTAAACAATAACTTTTCTTACAGAATCCAGGGCATCCAGTGACACAGAGATAACAGCAGCTCTGTGTCAGAAAAAGAACTCCTGAAATTTGTTAATTGCCTTGGTCCCCGCCTATGTGATATGCCTTCCCTGAAATTCCTACGTAAGTCTGAGCCTATGACCCCTAAACAGGATGGTCTTTGTTAGTGATAGCCTACACTCTTTTGATTTGCTGGCTTTCCAAATAAACCTTTACCCCTTGCACCAACAATTTGTCTTCTGGTCATTGGTGAGTAACAAACTTCTGTCCAGTAAAATATTCTGGCTAAACCCAGAGGGGACAACCCATTGAGTATTCTGTGCATTGCTAGCAATCCCATGGCTTGCTCAGTGCACAGTTCTGAATTAATTGTTGTCTGCTGATACTTGTTACTTTTTTATACTGGGTTGTAAATTTCTAAGTCGTGAGATGCCAGGCAAAAAAAGCATTGGTGAGACAAGAAAAAGGATAAAAAGGACAAAGAATCTGAAAAAAAAAAAAAATTGCTTTCTCCCTGGAAGACTTTTCTGTTTTCACACCACAGAAAATGGTGGAACCATCAAAAATCCACTTACCCCTAGCGTTAGTGAAACTGAGAGCTTTGGAAATCTCCTTCCTGAACAATGGCACAAATCCTGATGCATTTTGCAAAAATGAAAACACAGGATGTCATATTCGTTCCTAAATTGATATGATTCCTACATAAGGTAATTTTTAAACAAAATGTTATAAAGATAAATTTATTTGTAAAAGGAATTTTATATGTGGCAAAAATGTATTTATTCTCTAGAAATTATCAGAACCACAATATGTCACTGGTCTATATCATGTGGGCTGACACTTGATCTGAAGGAAATCCAAGGCTGAGGTAATTTGGCCTTGTCACCAACTGGCCACATTAATCTCCAGTTTTTTCCCCAAGGCATTAAATTCTGTCACCTAATGTATCTACCAAAGTGAAATTCCTCCTATTGCCTATGCTTTGCCAGGGCAGGTAGGAGCCACAGAGTGTTAGGAGAGTGATGTCTGCAGCCACGAGTGGAATAGGCTTGTTGGAGTGGAGCCAGCACGTGACTTCACTAGATCATCAGCAAGTTCTTCATTAGAGATGTCTTCCTGCTCTATCTCCAGGGCAGCCATTGATGCAATTTGGTTTTTCTTTTGCAGTAGACCCAATTGGTCACATTTTGTATTTACTGCTCAAATGTAGGCAAATCAGTTCACGTACCTGCTCTAAAAGTATAAAGATCTAA
The DNA here is from genome assembly GCF_001458135.2 of Marmota marmota marmota. Classification (NCBI taxonomy): domain Eukaryota; kingdom Metazoa; phylum Chordata; class Mammalia; order Rodentia; family Sciuridae; genus Marmota; species Marmota marmota. The sequence continues at coordinate 2,335,499 of NW_026000153.1, forward strand.
GGTTGTGCTGATAGAAACCTTAAGAAAGTGAGACATATCAGACATATAGAAGCTCTTGGAACTTTTGGCATCCAGGATCAGGAGAATAGAGCACATCCAACTTAATAATTAGCATTTTATTTTATAGCTCCTTTAACATTTACAAAATCATTTCTACCGGTATCATATTAATTTGAAGGCAATCTTGTTTGGTGGGAAAAACAGCTTTGGTGACAAGCAGAGCTGCACCTTAACTCAGATGCCACCATACAGGAGCTCTGTCTGGGACCCCCGGTGCCGATCACTTGACCCCCTGTAGGCTCCATTCCTCATTGGCAAGTGTGGGTGATTAGATCCAGCCAATGCTGTGAGAGTAGGAGAGAGCCCATATTCAGCTCTTGGTAGAGTAGATTCTCAGAAGAACACATAGGCAAATTGCTGACCCAGACACATGATCATCTTAATAAGTCTGTTAAGCAGGATATAAACTTTCCATTTGTATGGATGTGTATTGTTTTTAATTTTCTATCTTCTCCCAGGAATTAAAAATTACTTCCTTGACAAAAATTTCCTGTCTTGAATTATGAATGTTCTTTTCTATTACGAGTGGAATTTGGGATCATTGTAAATTTTAATCCTGTAGGAGTGCCATGGATTTGTGTAAATTTCTCTTGTGTCTTGCAACTCTGACTAGCTTTCTCCTTTTCTGCTTTTTGTTATTGTGATTGTGGATTTACCTAAGATTTCTTAGGTAAATAGTGCAGCAGGTATTTGAACCCAAAACAGGTACAGTCAGAAAACAACTGGTTCCTTCCCTGCTCTGGGACGAATTCTGTGGCAGGTTCCATGATTTCTGTTAGTCTTAAGTGAGTGCAATATTAAAAGACCTTGGTCTGGTTGCCAGCCCCAAACAAATGAAGCTCACGTTGGTCCACTCACAGGAGCAGGCTGCAGGAGGTCCCTGAGCGGCAAAGGGTCATTAGCTCTTTAGTTGCATTGTGTGGGTCTATGGAGGGTTCAAGGAGAAGAGTCAGGGCAGCTGGGGCGGTGAGAGATACAAGGGGACTCAGGCTAGGGCTGTTTTGCAACTGGTACAGAAAGATTTAAGTGTTTAGATGACTATTTAACAAGTCTGTGTGTGGTTGTTAACGAGGATGTAGGTGGCCCGCAAAAGCAAGTGTGGATATCGCCACCCACTGGGCACAGAAGGTAATGCAGTGCTTGGATCGGAAGACTTTCTCCCTCCGCCTGCCGCCTGCGCTGGGAGTGGAGGAAACATGATTATTAAGGAACTCAAGAGCTTTGCGGTGGGCTCCCTGTGTAAGCGGGAGATGCCTCATAATAATTGTTGGCCTCCTTCCTAGTCCAGCTCTCCGAATTTTTATCCCTGCAGGAGTCTAGTTTCTCACTTTCAGATGCATTTTTCTCATGCAATGCCAATTTTTGAAAGGAAATTCAGGGTCATCCTGTCCAGCTCTCTCATTTATAATGAAGAAACCCAAAGACATGGAATATGACACTCAGATAGACATGAGTTAACCAAGGTGAGGGTGGGAGCCAGAAGTCAGGGTGCTTCCCTGGGTTAGAAGCTTCTAGATCAAAGGAATGGCATCATCCAGAGTGCCGAGATATGACCTTGCCATGTAACCTTGGGCAGACCTATGGTTTCTTGAGGCCTCCACTTCCTCCCCTGTCAATGGGGGATAGACTTCTAGCCCCTTAGTGTTGCTGTGAAGGTTAAAGGAGAAGTACATGGGAAGCATTAAACACACTGCCTGGCACAAAGGGAGCTGGAAATGAATGTTCCCTAGGGCAATGACAAGGACAAGAATCATGGTGGTGATGGCCAAGACATTGGCACTTAACCAGTGAGAAGCTATCAGAATGGCTGGAGCATCGGTTAGGTCAAGAATGGGGGTGGGACCTCTGCCTCCCTCCAAGCCTGCCAAGCTCACCCCCAAACCTTGTCATCCTGTCCAGGACACTGAGAGCTGATGCAGAAGGTCACAAAGCTTCACTGGCAGGCCATCTACCTGTTCACACTCCAGCTTCAAGTATACTTCACTGATGTTTTCAAGGCCGTTTACTCATTTCTGTTTGCTGTTTGGTTCCCAAAGCACTGTATCCTTTGTCATTGCCCACTGTCTTAATCAATTGCTTTTCTGCAGTGACAGAAACCATCTGATCTTTGTTCCCTCAGTTCCCCTCTTCCCCAACTCAAAACTTGAGCTGTCTGCCCTCTCCTCTCCTTCAGAATTTCTCTGTCTCTCCCATTTTACCTTTTCACTTTTCTAGAAGAGGAGGAATCTTTTCTCCTCCAGAGAAATGTCTTGATTTGTGTTCTTGATGATGTTCCCCCCCCCCCAATTTGGTATCCTATTCCATCTTTCCTCTACTTTCAACTTTCGTTAGTCTCTCTTTTTCTCCTTTCTCCAGATCCCTCTGTTATGGGCCAGGCTATATGGGCAATGACCAAACAGCCTCCAACTTACCCTGAGACTCCACGTCACCTTATGTAAAAACTGCTTCTCCCATGGGAAAGCCCCATCTCTGTACCCATCAGCAGTTGCTTATCATAGCATGTTTGGCAACACAAAATGGCAATTCTTATACAATGTAAAATTGTTCTCTCTTTGGTTCCCATTTTTCTCGGACAATGTACCCTGTCAGAGATTGATTGTCTAGATGTCAGTAACCATTCTTTAACTTGTACTCAACTAGGAACATTTTGACTTACTCCCCCTTCTGCTTATGATTTTAGTTCTTGATGTTTGTTTATGGTTTTGAATCATAGCAACAGCCACTTATGATTAATATGGTTTTGGACTATAAAAAGGTGTACTCAAAACCCAGGAGGGGGTTGAAGGGTATAGACTTGCAGCCTACCCCTTGGCCCACCAGCTGGTAGGTCCTGACTGCCAATTGGTGAATAAAGTTTCTGTCTCCTGCTTTAAGATTGACTGGGTGATTTATTGCAATCTCACCTAACACCTCAATTCCCAAAACATCTTTCTCAATCTTTTGCAGATGATAACCTGAAATTTTAAAGAAAAAAGATATATGATAAAGAGTAAAAGAAGTTCATGATAATTTTTTTTATAGCATAGGAAACCTTAAAATCACCAAAATATCCGAGAGGAAAGTTTCAATAAATTATGATGGATTTGTTCACAGTTCTATCATGTAGCCATTAAAATACTGAAAATAAAAATATATTAAAAGGAAAATAATTATGAGAATTATGAGTGAGAAGAATAATATACAGATTTTCTGTACTGCACCTATATAGATAAATGTGCTATAGTCAAAGAACATGGAACTTATAGTCATATTGTTTGGGTTACAATCCTGGGTTAGTTGTTTAATCCTTCTTACAGGATAGTTAGGAAGTTTGAATAAGATTTTTTTTTTGTTTGATAAAATATTATAAGACAATGAGGTGTCAAGGAGTCATAACTTGTATCTTCCTTCCTCATCTCTCCTATATAAGATCTCCTTTCCAATTATAAGATAGTTGTCACCTGCACAAACAGCCTATACCTCAAATTCATTGCAAAACCTTAATTCCCACTGTCTCTAATCTTTTCCTATTTCTTTTAATGGTTCTATCTATAGTAAGATGTAAAATCTGAGTGCTAAATATTTTTTTCTTATCTTGCAACCCATCTAAAATAAAAAATGTAACAGCCACGGGACTGGGGTTGTGGCTCAGTGGTAGAGCGCTTGCTTAGAACATACGAGGCCCTGGATTTGATAAATAAATAAATAAAATAAAGGTATCATTGTCCATCTACAACTAAAAAAAAAATATTTAACAACAACACGAAAATGTAACAGCCACCCATTATTGGTTTATAATATTTTCACTATTGTTTTGTTTTGTCACAGAAACTTTAAAAGTTTACTTTTGATACCCCATCCACAGGCAGATCCCAATAAGAAGATAAATCCTTGTCCGAGGTTGCGTTGTGGGCATGGGACCAGAGTATGGGGGTTAGAAGAGTTAACACGCTCTAGCTAAAACCGTATGGGTCTTCCAGGACTGTGACACTTGAGGTCTTCACTAAGGCTCCTTCCTCACGCGGGAAACTTGGGTGGCCCCTACTGAGGCCTCTGAAGCTTTTTTGTTCTATATCCCAAGACTGACTGACCTTTTGATTTCTTTAGAAATATTAATATCTTTCATATGGTGACTGACAAATATCACAGTCACATAAAATCATAATTAGTTGCTATGGGTATCAACTGAACTACAAGTAATTTAGCTAAGGAAAGAAGTTATAAGCTGTTTAGTATGTGGTATAACTTTAAGAAATATCACTTGGAAATATGTGCATACATCCAATGCAAGATCAGGCCTCAGTGACCTGGCTGTGCATCACTGTGGAGTTTAGCGCCCTCTAGTGTTCGATATGAGGTCCAACACAGCTGGCTCTCCATGATTTGCCAAAGGATGTTTTAAAATACATCTCTTATAGGAAGTATCAGAATTTAGTTACCAGTTTTAAAAGGCTGCTGTCACACTCAGAATTACATCTCTAGGCAAAACTGAGAATAACATAAACTACTTATTTTTCCTTATTTTCTTTTTCATCCTACTTTCTCCAACAATTTTCTTTCCCCCATGTATTCCCTCTGGAGCTTCCAGATCATCTTTAGTCCTATAATGGGCTTTTACATCATCTAAATGTAAATTAACATTTTAGGCCTCCCAGAATTACTTTCATATGTTATTAAAATATTTTGTGATGTTGATGGATGGATGGAACCAAAGAGAACACACACTCAGTTGCCTCAGATAATGCAGGCACTGGAGAATGCAGGGGTGGTAATCAAGACAAGAGAGCTGGGAGATGGCTTTACTTTTGTGATCCCCCAAATGATAGCCTGTATTCTGATAGAGCCTGGAAAATGAATCAACATAGGTGACTACAAAGGATACGGATGTTGACTGCCATGGGCTTACCTCCATTCTATATATACAATATTGTGCCAACTTGGACAAGTTATTTAATCTTCCTTCAGAATTTGGTTTTATAGTCTGTAAAATAGTTTCATACCTACTTCATGGGGCTGTTAGGAGGACTAAATAATGTATGTAAAATATTAATAGTATACAAAATATTTTATATAGTATTCAAATAGTATTCAAAATGCTTTGAATTCATGTTAAATTTTTTTTTTTAGAAAGACATGAGGTAAAGCCCAAATCAGGATAATGTAAAACTGCTTATTTGTATAAAGGGACTGTCCTAATTGAATGATTCTGATGAGGAAAAAAATGTTTGTTTTGGCAAATGATCTTTGGAAAACAAAGTGTCATGGCTCTAGATTCCATTGGGAAAGATGTTCAGTCTGAAAAGCAAATTGTTTTTTTAGTCAAAGGCAGGGAACTAAATGCGAAGAGAAGGACAGATTCATAAACTCAAAATGGCAATGACAACTACTAATCAAAGAATAGGCCTTTTATGCCCTAGCTCAATGTTATCATCCAAACACCCAGGACTTACTAAATGGGATTCAATAAATTATACATAGTCATAATATTCTTCTGGCTTTCCCAGATAACATAAACATTTAATTTGAACTCTGTGTAAGGCCCTTATTAGACATGCCACTCACAGGACATGGCAGGTCCAATAACTGCTTCCTAGAGTAGCTCCCAGAGTCCCAGCTAGGTGAAGTGGCTGTAGGTTGGTAGAGTAAATGGGGACCTGGCAACCTGTGAAGTGGCGTAGCTTAGAAAGCCCTAGCAATCAGAAAGACCTGATTGGTCAATCAGATTTTCTCCCTCATAGAGTTGAATGGGGACAAGGTCAGTTAATCAATAACAGATGTACATAAGACATAAAAGAGAAGCAAAGACTATAAGAGGTTAATAGCAGCATGTTAGATTAAAGATCCAACAACTGCTGCAGAAGGGGCAAACCTTTTCATTTGGTGCCAAAGCTGCCTTAAACTGTGAATGGAGTTATTCTTACAGGCTCATGTGATACCAAATTCTTACATTACAATAGGTTTCTTTTTTCAATAAACGCCTATTTCTTAAGGGAGTCTAAGATCTCTGGTGCATGTAATCAAATAAAATTAATTAACAGCAGCACGAGGAATAAAAATTAAAGGAGGTGTCTCTGCCATTACAGAACTTATATAGGTTGGGAAGATCATAAATATTAATTTGTGGGTTATTTATTAGATCACTACTGCCAAGTAGAATATTAGGGATACCAAGATAAATGGGACATAGATGGTGTCCTCCAGGGGCTCAGAGACTCCACAGGGATATGGACAGGGATGAAGTGAGGGTAGGAAATGGATAAGGACTGAAGATGCTTTTAATACCCACAGTTACTGTTTCCTATTAGTGGGGGGAAAACATTGACCAACGTTTGCATTTATGTAGAAGAAACTCAGTTAATAGAACTCATGACCTCTTTCTACTCCCTCACCACTTCCTATGTAAATGTAGGAAGAATTAAAATGGTCACGTATGGACGAAATCTTCTCTTTTGCCTTTTAGGAGCTTCATTTTGAGAGCTCAAGAAAACAGACTTTCCTACTCTGCCTGCAAGTTGTATTTATATCTTTATACCTCTGGAGTTCAGTTAGTAGGTCTACCTGGCCCTTGCCTAAGTTTTCCAGCTTCATCTTCATCAGTGAACTAGATGACATTTAATTTCCCATCTGCCTTGTTCTTTGTTGTATATTTCATTTCATTCAGAACTTGTGTGAGGAAGAGAGGTCATTATTTGAAACTCCATGGGGACACTAACAGTGTTCCACATGGAGGTTTTTAAGACCATATGTCCTCCAATCACTGTTGTCTAGACCACTGAAGGATCAGACCAATGCTTAAATATAAACTTGTCAGCAATATAAGACGGAAGATCTGGGATTAAAAGATGAGGGAGGCCAATTTTATGTTGCACTGAAATGAAGAAGGAATTCCAGTTTGTAGCAGGGCAGAAAAAAAGCATGGATTGTGGCTGAGTCCTGATAATGGTTTTGCTCTAGAGTTGTGATCCCCAAACTCCTGCCATGCCTGCTCTTGACTCTGTGAGGACCAGCTGCATTTAGGATTTCCCCTGATATTCGATGAGCAAGTTGGGAGACAGTTCTTTGTGAATCTCTCACGTGTCCACTCACTTTGTAAACACAGTTTTGGTTTGGGATGGTTTTTTGGAAGGATTTTTGTAAAATGAATAGCCTTGGAAGATAGAGATATTCATATAGATAGAACGAAAGTGTGTATGTGTGTATGTGTGTGTGTGTGTGTGTATTTAAGATTATCTCTGGATTCCCTTTTCTTGTGATCCTCTGGAACAAAGGGAAGATTTGTTTCCTATCCAAGTAAAATAAAGATAATGTCTCCCATTGTGACAAAAGGCAAGCAGGATTCAGCCCATTATGAAAGATTTGGGTTCCCTATGCTCTGGGTTCCTCGTGTAATATTGTTATGCTTGAATTCGGGACCCCCAAAAGACCACCAGAGACTGAGATCGATGTAAGCAGCAAAGAGGCTTTTATTGAGAGCTAGTTTGGTCCTCCACATGCACACAGCAACTGGTGACGCTGAGAGGCCCTGAGCCCAGGGTTTGCAGCAGTTTTATACACTTTTTGAGGAAGGCAGGGACTTCACATACATCATAGCATCTCTTAGCAAATCATCATACACCGAGGGAAAATCATAAAACAACTCTAAAACATCATTAGCACATTCACTGGTGGGAACAAGTTAGGTAGGGGTGATTGGTTTGTACAAGAGGGAGATTCGTTTGAACTGATTGGTTTAAGCTATGAGGGGAGTAGTGCTGAACTTCATGCTTTCTCAACATGTTATCAACCACCATAAACTACTGGGAGAGTCATTTGGCATCCCAAGTATTTTCCCTGTCTCATGCTGATTGGTGGTTGCTAGGGGGTTGCTATGGGTCCTTACCTAGCCTGACTGAGTCAGGGACACCTGGCTCCACAGATTTCTCCAGTTATTTGTAGATAAACAACTCAGCAGGGTGGGTATGTGCCTAGGAGTGCTCTGTGGGTCTTTCCAAGGACAAGGGTCACGCTGCCCCCTTCCTTAGACAGGCTTTGCTCTGAGGTAGAGGCTGGCTTTTCAATATAACCCTCTGCATATGTAGATATTATCTGGACCACTTTGTGTTGCCCTCTGGGAACTGGGAATTGGGAATATGACACAAAAATGTTGGTAGCCTGGTTTCTGCTAATGTAGCAATTAAAAAATGTTCCTTTTTCTCTGTCCAGGAGTCTTGTGTCTTTTGCCAGAATCCATGAAACTGTGGTAGGGAAACCTGTTATTGTGCAAGGAAGGCAAAATTTCAGACTCTTCCTTATTGATTTTATCTTATTTTAAGAAAAAAAAAACCTTCAAAACTTCCTTTTATCTGAAGACTCTTTTTTATTAAAGCAGGGGTGAGTCAATCCAGGGGTTTATTTATTTATTTTTTTTAAGAAAGAGTGAGAGAGAATTTTTTTTTTTTTTAATATTTATGTTTTAGTTTTTGGCAGACACAACATCTTTGTTTGTACGTGGTGCTGAAGATCGAACCTGGGCCGCCCGCATACCAGGTAGCATACCACCGCTTGAGCCACATCCCCAGCCCCTGAGGACTCTTAATGAAGGCCTCTTTTCCTTCTTAGGAACCCTGACTTAAGTTTTTTTTTTTTTTTTAATCATGGGGGGGGGGGAAGGCAATTCTAATTATAGGAATGACATAAAAGTTAACTAGAGACGGAAATAAGAGAACACACAGACCTACTTGCACTGAGTCCAGGAAGTCACTCAAGGAGAGACCAGTTTGGTATTTTTGTGGCCACAATTACACTTCTTCATCCATAACTTTTGCTCCTCACCCATGAAAAATCTCGTAGTTCCCTGAGACCCCATTAACCAATCATCAGTGGCTGCACCTACAACTTTACTTTTCTTTTTTGAGTTGCTTATGGCCCCGGACCTTCTTAGTGAGTTCTAAGTTCCTAGGCCTAATATTTGATACATTCATGGGGGAGTGTGGCTTTGATATATGTACACATTGTAGAAGGATGAAATCAAGACAATATGTCCATCCCCTCACCTGTTTGTCATTTTTGTGATGAAAATTTTTTTAAGAGTGCTCTCTCTCTGTCCTTAAGGCAGTTTCTTAATGGGGCAGCTCCTTTGAAAGGGAACCTATAGGTCCAGGTTAAAGAGGGAGGGTGGATGACTTTGGGAGGCCTAAGTTCAAAGATGAACTATCTTGCAGCAAAGCACTATTGTGGAGAACCATCAGAAAAGACAGGCCCATTTTCCTTCATTTCTCTCTCTGTCCCTTTCTCTCTTTTAAATTGGCTTGAAAGTAATGTAACAGTGGTCCACTTTATAATTTGAATATAACCCTTTGCTGCTCTGTCACTGCAATTTCTTCATTTTAGACATTTTTTTTAGTTGTAGATACTTTTATTTATTTATATAAGGTGCTGAGAATTGAACGCAGTGCCTCACACGTGTTGGGAGAGAGCTGAGCTACAACCCCAGCCACAACTTATTTTATTTTATTTTTTGAAATTCTCTGGGAACTTCCTTTCTTTTTTTTTTTTTAATTGGTTGTTCAAAACATTACAAAGCTCTTGACATATCATATTTCATACATTAGATTCAAGTGGGTTATGAACTCCCATTTTTACCCCAAATACAGATTGCAAAATCACATCGGTTACACATCCACATTTTTACATAATGCCATATTAGTAACTGCACAACTTATTTTTTAAATGGAGTGTTTCTTTCTCTTCCTCTCTCCCTGCTCCTCCTTAATCCTCCCCCTCCCTAATCTCAGGGGAAACTGGATTACCTTTCTTCAGAATCATAGGCAGGGCAGTTTGTCCCTGAGTACACACTCACCATAGGAATGAAGTCATTCAGACTTTGAGGATGGTTCTAGAAGATCTCAGAAATGACTGTCTCCTACATTAACAAATGAATTATAACTCCAGCCAGAGAACACAGGGGATGTAGCCTTTGAGTCAACTCTTTAAAAGCCCCCTGCTCCTGCTGATGGGCAGAATCATAGCCTTTGGGACAGGAGTCTGTGTTTCTCCTTTGCTAGCAAAGTAATCAATTTTCTTTTTCCTTTTTCTCAAAACTGAGTCCTCGTTATTGGATTGGCATTGATGACAAGGACCCAACTTTTGGCAACAAAATGTCTGTAATAGGTCTCAGTGATCTAAAATCAAGGTGTCAACAGAGCTAGTTCTTTCTGGAAATTCAAACAAGCAATCAGTTCCTTCCCTCTTCCACCTTACAGAGGCCAGCAGCATTCCTTGGTTTGTGGTCACATCACTTCAATCTTTTTTCTTTGTCACATTGCCTTCTCTGACCTGATTCCTGTTTCCCTAATTTTTAAGGACCATATTGTAATTAGACCACACCTGTTATGGGAGAAAAGAGGTTTCTGGAGAAGTGTTCAAGGAGTCCCAGAATAGGGGGGAACTCAGGCTGGGGGTATAGCTCAGTTGGTAGAGTGCTTGCTTTGCATGAACAAGATCCTGGATTCAATCCCCAGTACCCTACCCCACAAAAATAAGAAGGGAACTCAACCCAGGAACAGTGGGGTTCTTGACATACAAGATGGTAAAGAATTTCAGCACCAGCCAAAGACAGAGTGAGAAACTAAAGTGACTCAATTTTAAAAAATAAATAACAGCAGCTTCTACCTCAAGGCCTGTCCTAAGGGAGGGGCGTGACCCTTGTCCTTGGAAAAACCCACAGAGCACTCCTAAGCACATACCCAACCTGCTTAGTTGTTTGTCTGTAAATAACAGGAGAGGTCTGAGGCACTAGGTGTCCCTGACTCGGTTAGGCTAGGTGAGGACCCATAGCAACCTCCAATCGGCATGAGATAGGGAAAATACCTGGAATGCCAGATGACCCCCAAGTAGTTTATGTGGTTGATAATATGTTGGGAAACCATGTAGTTTAGCACGTACACCCCTCGTGGCCTAAACCAATCAGTTCAAACGAATCCCCCTTTTGTACTAACCAATTGTTACCGCTGTTGACCGGTGACGAGTCCTTGCTTCCCCAATGTTGAAGAATAACACCAGGGAGCACGCCGAGGCAAGGTCAGAGTAGAAATTAGAAGTTTATTAAAGGACAGCAGAAAAGACTTCTCCCGGAGGAAGAAGGGGACCCAAGAGGTGGAATCCGTGGAAGTGCGGTTGTCTCCCCTTTTTATAGTTTTGGTGATGGAATGTAACAAGTAATCTGGACAGGAAGGACTTCATTAACACTTCTTTGGAATGGGCTATCTCCCAATCTGTTGGGGGCTGTTTCCTGGGTTCCATTAACATTCCTCTGGGGTGGACTTTGGCCTAGGGCCTTTCCATTCCATGAGTTATCCTGCGTTTCCCGGAATCATTCTCAGAATGGCCTCCATTTTAGATTTCACTGATATTAGACCCGATTTACCTAACTACACTGACTACCTAACTTTAAATCTGGCTTCACAATCACCCCTACCCAACTTGTTCCCCCCAGTGAATGTGCTAATCAATGTTAAGAGTTGTTGTTTGACTTTCCCGTGGTATGGAATGATTTCCTGTGTGATGTTGTGACGCATAGAGTATCCCCCCAAAACCTATAAAATCTCACTGAACAAAGGACCAGGACTCACTCCCTGGGACTGTTGCGTCGGGAACGGTTGTGAGTCCAGGCTCGAGCTTGCAATAAAGACTCTTGTGTGCTTGCATTGGATTCGGCTCCTGGAGGTCTATTGGGGTCCCACGAATCTGGCATAACAAGAGGTTTATTTAAGAAAGTAAATACACATTCAAGGGAGAATGTGGACTCCAAAGTGAGAAGCAGGGCTTGGCTGAGGGTCCAATATTTATAGGATCAGGGGTTCAGAATAAAAGTGGATCCTGGATGGAGCCACACAATTTGCAACAGTTTTTCTGCACTTGCCTATTTCCCTCATTTTACAAGGGCTTGGACCAAGGTTTGCTAATGTGTTTTCTGCATCTCAATGGCTTGATTCTGCATTTCAATAGCTTGAGGGTGTTTCTCTTAAAACTGATTGTTTCTCCTTATTCTAAATCCCTATCACAACACCCTCCAAAATAAACCAAGTAAACTTCCCTTCTCAAGATCCTTAACTTGATTACATTCATAAAGTCTCTTTTGTCAGACAAAGTACCCTTTGAAGATTCCAGGGATTAGTGAATGGACATATTTGGGGGACCCTTTTCAACCTATCACAGTATCTATGGGGGATCAAATAAAGTTATTTAAAAGTCAGTTGAATGTATGGTTCTTAAGCTCAAGAGAGATTTGATATATAGATATAGATATGCAGTTACTGGCCAAGGTGTGCTTAATTTACTGGTGTACCTATAGCAAATGAGCAATAAAAACATATAACAGGTGTAACTTTAGGGAGTACTATTCCATAAGGGGTAGGTGTATTAGGATTAACACAAATCAGCTGCATCTTTTATACACTGATTTAAATGAAAAGAATGTTTACTAAACTGGGCTAGTATGGCAGCTTCGCCACAGAACTCACATCCTAGATCTTTCTGCCCTTCCATGCTCAGATGCATGGCTACCTTCTTCAGTAATGCCTTCCATCCAAGATGGCTGCGCGAGGAGCTCAGCTATCTGCCCAGGGTCTAGGCAGGAAATAGAGGCAAAACAAAGGGCAAAAAAGGGAAGTCCTTCTGGCTAAGTCAGATGATGATGATGATGATGATGATGATGATTGTGGTGGTGGGGATTGAACCCAGAGCCTTGTGCATGCGAGGAAGCACTCTACCAACTGAACTATATCCCCAGCCCTTAAGTCAGATTCTTTAAAAAAAGATATGCAGAAGTCCCACATGACTGACTCTATTTCATATGCTGACCACACCTAGGAAAGCTGGACAGTGTAGTCTGTTACAGGTCCATTATCTCTCTGAAAAAGATCAAGGTTCTGTTACTAAAATTGAAGGGGAGAATGGGCATTGAGTAGGCAAATGGCAGTCTGCAGGAACGAACCCAAAAAAGAAGCTTATGATGGAGACTGAGAATGAATGATCAATGAAACAGGGGAGGAGGAAATGATGGGAAGGTTGTGACTGTCCTGAAGGCTACACCCCTATTTCCTGTGAACTCAAAGTTATGGTATTTGCCATGTAGAAGGCTGTAAGATCTCTGCTTTCATGACATTCTGCTGCAGAACCAGCTTGGGCAGAAGGGGCAATTGCTTCAACATACAGGATCCATTAGAAAAATCACCACGCCCTGTCTTGTGTTCTCTAGTATTTAAGATAGGTAGGCCTTGGTGCTATCCTGCCTAATCAACTTTTAAAGGATGGAGACTAGAAAGAAAACCACCAGAATTTTTAGATAGGGTATCTACTAAAAGACCCTGGCAGGTACACTCTACATTTTGTTTGGTGAAAGAATATCTCAGTCTTTACTTGACTTTGAGTTACAGTATAAAAAAACCCTCCTTAACTTATTTTGCAAGATACTGGGTTGGGAGGAGGTTAAATGGGCAGACCCTTCCTGTCACTTCCCACTAAGCACTGACTCTTTTATTATCTTAAACCAGGCTGCTTCAAGAAACTCACAAGCTAAAATTCCTCTCCCAAATCCCTTCCCTTAACCTCTCTGACCTGTGAGCTCAGCAGTGTCTGGCTAACATAGTATTTTTTTTCCTTTCATCTTACATATGCCCATCCAAGAATTATTTCTTTTCAGCATTAAGTGACATTTATCATTCCATAAATCATGAGACCCAAAAGGAATGCTAAACAGACAAGCAAAACTCTGAAACAACTGGGAAGCTTACTTTTCTGGAGCCAAGTGACTGATACAGAAAATGTGTGGTCCATTCTAGAATTACTGAGGTGTTGAGGTTCCAGGGTCAACAGTTACTAAAAATATACGATTGAATGTTGCTCAAAACAAGTTAGCAATGCACTGTGACAGGCCAGGATAAAGAACTAGTTGTTCACAGGTAAGGGCACTTTAGGTTACACCCTCCCATGACCTGGACTGAACCTCCCAATAAACCTTCCTGTGAGAGGAGTGTGGAGGCTGCAACGAAGCCTTCAAGTTCTTTCCATTGTGAGATGCCTCTGATGTACAGACACCTGTCTTGATTTGTCTCCTTTTTTGTTTATATTTACCTTTAAAGTTTAGGAGAAGTGGGGTAAAGCTTGCATTTTTTCCAGTAAATAGGATATTAAAAACTGTCAGGTTGCTAGAAAAACTAGACACACTTACAAGATGAGAATATATGAAAATTAGACACCCATTTTAACTTTTGGCTACTACAAGTCTCAGATCCCCCCAGAAAAAGCTCTTGAAGGAAATGGATTTGGTGGAGGTTGGAGTTCACTGATTCTTAGTCCAGGTCCCTAACAGGGAATGAAATATCACTTGACAGGTGAATTACTAGAATTAGTGCCTGTGTCATGGATATAAATCTCTAATTGTAGGCACTTCTCTCCCACTGAACTTTCTGTTCACTCTATGTGGAAGAATCATCTAAGTGAGTGTCTTCGTCCCTCCATGCAATTTGTCCAACTGTCAAACAATTTATCAAATTGTCCAGCCCATTTAGTTAAAAAATAGCTAACATTTGATTGTTTATTGTATATGCCAAATATATTCTCCTATTTGTCGCAACAACCTTAAGGACTGATGTTAGTGTTAATCTACAGAAGGAAACTAAGGTGCAGAAAGTTTAACATGCCTCAGATTCTGTTAAGCAGTGCCAGCAGAGGACTCAGACCCTTGGGCCATCTTCCTCCAACATCCACCAGTACAAAGTGTAAATAGTTTTCATCTTACTGACAATAAAATATAGCCAACTCCGTACAGGTAACTTGGGAAAATCTATAAATTTCACCTGCTGTCTTCAAATTATAATTTCATTACACTTAAGGTGAATAGAAAAAGGATAGTTTCCAGAATTACGCAGACAGCATAATTTGTATTGAAGTGTGGACCACCATGCAAAGCTCCTGCACTGAGAAGAAAGCAAGTGGAGAGCTCTTCCAACTTCCCATAGGAGAGCGAGGCAGGGGAAGAATGGGTATTAGAGTGACCATTCTGGAGTATGTGACATCTGTATCTACTGTTGTCATGTAATTGAACTTTCTGAACCATCACTGAATGTAGATCATTATTGCTCAAAGTGGAGGGTGGGGGGTGACCCAAAACTTCCTTGCAGTCAGGAAGCTGAGAATTCATATCTGAAATGAGAGGCAAGGCCAATTGTCATTAGAAAGGTGTAGGGGAGAAACATTGAATGTCTAAAATAACCACAAGAAAACTGGGAAAGAATGGATACATAAAAGGGCAGTTGTATGGGATGGGGTTGGGGTTCAGTAGTAGGGTGCTTGCCTTGCATGCGTGGGGCACTGGGTTGGATCCTCAGCACCACATAAATAAATAAAATAACGGTATTGTGTCCATGTACAAGTTAAAAAAATTTAAGACCTTAGCTCTCATTCCATGTTCAACATTCTGTCTTCCAAGATATTCTGGTATGACAAAGGGCAGCCAAATAGCCTAAAAAGAATTGGTTTTAGTTTACTTTTGTCTGAGGTTTGACCAATAGGAAATAGCCAAGACTAGTCAACTGTGGAGGGCCAGATGCCTGTAAAGCCATCTTCCTAGACAGCCAACATGGATTTCTTCATATTCTTAACAGTCTTTGATATAAGGAGAGTAACTAAGAACAGAGTAGGGAGGAAGAGCATGAGAAGATTAACATTAAACAGGGATGAGAGGTGGGAGGGAAAGGGAGAGAGAAGGGAAATTGCATGGAAATGGAAGGAGACCCTCATGGTTACACAAAATTACATACAAGAGGAAGTGAGGGGAAAGGGGGAAAAAAAAAACAAGGGGGAGAAATGAATTACAGTAGATGGGGTAGAGAGAGAAGATGGGAGGGGAGGGGTGATAGTAGAGGATAGGAAAGGCAGCAGAATACAACAGACACTAGTATGACAATATGTAAATCAGTGGATGTGTAACCGATATGATTCTGCAATCTGTATACGGGGTAAAAATGGGAGTTCATAACCCACTTGAATCAAAGTGTGAAATATGATATGTCAAGAACTATGTAATGTTTTGAACCAACAATAAAAATTAAAATGTCTACCTCACATGTGTGAGGCACTGGGTTCAATTCTCAGCACCACATATAAATAAATAATATAAAGGTCCATGAACAACTAAAAAAAAAAGTCTTCAGTGGTTAAAGTGAATACATACAATGTCTATAAAAACAAAATTGGAAGTGCAGGAAAATGATGACACAAAAGCTTATCTCAGCTACTACCAGAGAGCCACCTATCTAAAATGAATTGCCAGCCAATGAATAGAATAGGTAAACCATGGTAAGTTCATAGAGGTGAGCATAGTAAGTTTAAAGAATAAGGTACTGGAATCAGTGTTCAGAGGGGCATTATAATGTATTTGCAAGAATCCTAGATTATGGGAGAAGCACTTTCATTACAGTGGTCACTAGCTATTTGTGGCTGTGGAAAATTAATTATTTGGATAAAATTAAAAATTCACTTCTACAGTCACCCCCCCCCCCCCCATATTTCAAGGGGTTGATAACCACATGCTGTTATTAGTTCTAGACAAAAGCCAGAGTGTGGGTAGCACTTGGAAGAAATACTCCTTAAATATATCTGGCTTTCACTTTTGATACCACTAACCTAGCCACCTACAATGAACTAGATATGCAATTAAGAGTTCTAGGTTTTTGCCCCAGTTTCTTTTTTTTTTTTCCTGAGAAATATATTTCTTTTAGCTTTAATTACTTTATCATTTACACTCTAAATCTTTAGGGTGTTTTAGTTGACTTTAACTGGCCTAGAACATGGCAGGTACCCATCTGCGTCAATGTAGGTCTTAGCTGAAAACAGAAATAAGAATACTTTAAGCTCTCAAGAAAGGTACACCTTTATATGAATTAACCAGCATTTGTCAATTTGATAATGGCTAAATCACTAGCTTTACTTCTGGATTAAATAATTTCTGAATTTGTAAAACCGACCAAGATGAAAGGTCTATTAACTGTCCTTTGTAAGCTAAATGCTATACTGTCTCTCAAGACTTCCCAAAATTGTTTCTCCATGTTTTCAAAGCGACTTACTTGCATTTCTTCTATGAATAAAGATTCAAACTTACAAAGTACTTTGTCAAGCTTTAGAGGCCTATTTAATCATTCCTAATGCCTTTGAAATCAGATGAGACCCTCTTTCTCAGGTTCCTCAGTATTCCACAAAATCATGATTCTAATCTCTACCTGCATAGATTTATTTCCCTTGTGTTTTTTTATGGCTTTAAGTTCACCATCTTTAATAAAATTTCCAAGGACTACTCTTAAGTATGTGTGGCAGATTGTGTACAAAATAATATGTGTTAATTATTCACTATCATTCACTGTCAAAACCATGACCAGAAGCACTCCTCTATTCATGTTTGGCAATTTACTTTCTAGTCAAGGAAACTCTAGGAATGAATTAGCAATATGTTGTTTTTAGTTCAGGTTGTCCTAGAGGACCAAGTTAAGAAAGTACTTAACTAGCAATCACTGCTGCACTGACATGCAGGGTTATGTACTTTTTAACCATTATAGTTTTGGCATTAGTCATTAAATCAAGCACAATCAAAAAAATCATGATCTGTGATTGTTTTTAATTATCTTAAATCTTATGATAACGTATTTTACAAATTTTATGGATGGGTATATCTCTTTTACCTTAATCTTTCCATCTAATAAGTTGGCAAAAAGCACCACTACCAACCACCTAGATGTTCCATAGTATTGTTTCTGAATAGTTGTTTAAAAACAATCCTGAATGATAACTTAAGTCTTAGAAAATAAAGAATTAAAAAGTAAACTCGTTACTGTATTATGCTGACTTAAAAAGCATCTGAACTTATAGATCAGCTTTAAATTTGAGAAGTGTTAAATATTCTTTATTTAATATCATACATAAACCACACTAAAAATGCCTTTCCATAAGGAAAGAACAGCATTTTAGATACAGGGAATTCTAATTAAATTGGCATGGTCAACAAAAATATAAAGTAGACACTGCTTCCTTATCTTCAACCTTTAATAGGCTAATGAACACAAATTGAAACAAATGTGAATCATGCTTGGTTCTGAGAGAGCGAAGGGATTTCCCCCATATTTTAAACATATTCACATAATCAGTTCTATAAAACTAAATATAAAACCAGTTTTCAGATGTCATTCACCATTTTTGTGAAATACCGAACATTACTAATTAAGTCCAACCACAACTTTAAAAAGGGGAAACAGTGATAGAATTTACTGAAGTGGGAATATAACCAAAATATTAATTTAACTACAAGTAAGTTTTACTTAAATCAGGATTGTCCAACAAAAATAATTTTGTCAGTCATTCATGATCTGGATTTCTGGTGTATCACATCAATTAAATTATGGTGCACATAAAAAAGCCAAGAGACATTTCTGTTTGGTAATAAATAAGGCAGTAGCTATTACTCATTAGTGGCTTTTTTGAGGTAAGCTATTAGGTCTGCCCTTTCTCCCTTCTTCTTAATGCCAGCGAAGATCATTTTTGTTCCAGGGATGTACTTTTTGGGATTCTCCAAATACTCCATCAGTGTATCCTCTCCCCAGGTGATGCCTAAACAAAAAGGGATGCATTGGTTAAATAATTGATACTCCAAATAAGAGTACATTCATGCAATTTGTGCTGTTATTTAACAACAGTCCTTCTCTTACCTTTGTTCTTGTTGGCATCTGTATAAGAGAATCCAGCAGCCTGACCTGTCTTCCGCCCAAACAGTCCATGGAGATTTGGCCCAGTCTTGTGCTTGCCTCCCTTTTCCACCGTGTGGCATTGGGCACACTTCTGAACAAAAATCTTCTTGCCTTTCTCAACATCACCCATTTTTAATTCTAAAAAAATGAAAGACCCCACAGTAATACAGAAAATTGTTTTCCCTAAGGAATAATACGGTGGAAACCAATGATCACTCCACTCAACTGCTAATCTATGACACTAAGTACCAGGACCCATTTTGCTTTAATTAGTACATTTGCAAAACTCTTCAGTAGCAAAACAACTACTATATAGGAGAATCTCCTTAAAATATATATTTGTATGTATGAGACAGAAGGTTAAAGCCAAATAAGAGAAGTGGGAACCTAGCTCAAAATTCAGTTTCAAAAGATGAGGTCAAGGTCAAAAAGTCACAAATCGGAAGCTGAACTGAACTGCATTAAACTGAAACCACTAAAATCCCAACTTTACAAAGACCCAATTACTTATTTGTGCTACAACTTACAGGCACTTCTCTTTGAAGATAAGGCAAAACCCGTTAATTTTTAAAAGGTATTGGGCGGGGGGTGTCCTCAGCTCTTTCTGCCTTACCACGTCTAGCTTAACTCACTTCACTTGCACTGCTGTGGTTTGAGAGGACAGGGAAAGGCTGGGACAGGGATATTCCCACCTCCACCAGGGTGACCACGAGGTCACTCACTCAGATCAGTTTCAAGGAGACTGGTGCAACATCCTTTTGAGATGTCCGAACGCTTAACAGGAGGAATGACACATGGCCCAGGGGTAAAAAAAATTGACTCCTTGGCATAAGAGCGGCAGCTTTGGCTCTCTGAAGGAGAACCTGAAGCGTTGCCAACGCTCCTGCCCTCCGGGAGGAATTGTTGCCGATCACTTCCACAGGCCCTGGGCAATGGCAACCCGGAGACCGCATCTTTGTCGAATCGGCATCCAAACCGCCTCCAATTCTCCACCGGGTCCAGACTTCTACCTAGTTACGGTTCTGCTCCATCTCAAGACATCCGGTGTTGGTTGCCCAGTCCCAGCCCAGCCGACCCCGCGCTAGCTCCACTCCGAGACCCTGGCATCGGCTTCGCGTCCGCCCGCGTGCTCCCACGCTTGAGCGCGCCTCTCACAGCTTTTTCTCCCACCTGCTGCAGTTTCTACGCCTCGTGCTCACCGTTCTTTCGTGGCTAGCGCAAAGAAGCAAAGAAGGATCCCGATCAGAAGCCGGACGTCCCACTCTCTACCCCAAGGACACGCCGGTCTGCGCCTATGTACCGGTGTCAGTGCAACCGCACTCGCTCCATCTCCCCGCGGCCTGACGTGAGGCCGAGCCGGCTCATACGCGGTGACGTTACGGAGCCTCATTGGCTATGGCGTCCAGGGTCAGGCAGCAACGTGCGCGCGCTTACCAGCTAGCAGGGTAGGATGTGTCGCGTGGATGCCCTTTTTCTCCAGGCCTCTCCTGCCCGGCTCTTACGACAGGCCTTGGATGTTTGACTTCGAGGCGGTACCGGGAGGGGCTGACGTCACTCCCAGCCTCTGCGCCCTGCGTGTGCTGGCGTGGAGGGTGGAGCGGAGACTTTTGGCTTGAGGAAATTAAACAGCTTAAGGTATCAATTCTCCAGAGCAAGGTTGTAATATCTTTGAGGGGATCGTTCGATCTCCGTCCAGAGGGAGTCGCCCTAACTTTGACACACTTAAAGGTCTACCATCCGGTTAGCTGGCGACCTTTACCCAGGCTGGGTCGTATTTCCACCGCTGGTGCCAGCAGCACCTCGATGGATACCATGAACAAGGAACCAGGAGTTATTTGACAGGAGCTTGTGACCATTTTCTTTTTTTGCCTTCACTCCCAAGACTGGGGAAGGTGCTGCAGTTGCAGGTGATCGCTCTGCCTCATGCCTGCCGCTTCTTTTTCTTCTAAAGTCTCCTCCTTCCCTTCGCGTCTCTGTGCAGACGGGTGTGCAGGCAAGCATTTAGAAAGAAACACGATTTCAGGTGATTTAGAGTGTTCTGGAAAGTCTAAAGGATTGCATCCCTTCTGGTCATATTAGAAATGCAGGTTTTATTATCACTGCTTCGAGTTACACTTCAAACCTAGCTCCCTTTCCTGACATGCATTTCTGTCACTGGGACGTCATGTTTTGACTTCTTCGTCCCTCAAATTCAGCCCCCAGTTTCTGATTAATTTCCTGAATTCTATCTACTTCTACTTTGATTTAGCCAAATGGTTTTTTATCTTATTGCGGATGTGGAGAAAGTTGTAGTGGTCTGGATAGAAGATCAAACCAGCCATAACATTCCCTTAAGCCAAAACCTAATCCGGATGAAGGCCCTAATTCTCTTTACGATTTTGTTAAGGATAAGAGAGATGAGAAAGGTGCAGAAGAAAATTTGAAACTGACAGAAGTTGGTTCATGAGGTTTAAGGAAATGAGCCATCTTCATAAAATAAAATTGCAAAGTGAAGTAGCAAGTGCTGATGTAGAAGCAAGTCATTTAGAACTTCTAGTAAACTACTTGATTAAGCTGTCTACAATAAACAACTGCTTTCCAGAGTAGATGAAACATTCTTACATTGGAAGGTGAGGCTATCTAGGACTTTAATAGTTGGGAGAAATCAATGCCTGGCTTCAAAGCTTCAAGACAGGACAACTCTTTTGGTAGGAGAGAAAATACAGCTGGTGATTTTAAGTTGAAGCATATACTCATTTGCTATTCCAAAAATCCTAGAGTCCTTTAGAATTATACTAAATCAACTGTGCTCTCTGAGAGGAAGAGCAAAGCCTGGATGACAGCATGTGTTTACAAGATGGTTTAGTGAATATTTTAAGCCCACTATTGAGACTTAATTGTTCAAAAATTTTTTTCTTTCAAAAAATTACTCCTTATTAACAATGTACCTGCTTACCTAAGAGCTCTGATGGAGATGTACAATAAGGGTAATGCTTTTATGCTGGCTTACATAACATCCATTCTGCAGTCCATTGATCAAGGAGTAATTTCAACTTTTAAGACTTAGGAAATACATTTTATAAAGCTACAACTGCCGTAGATACCAGTTCCTCTGGTGGAACTGGAAAAAGTATTTTGTGCAAACATTTACATAAAAGGACAGGATTCACATTTATTTTATTAAGGTACATCAGATTGTATAATCATGTCTCAATTCTTGAGAATTTGAGTTTTTTCAAATTTGTACTTTCTGTAAAACGATAATGTAAACTTTGTTGTACACATTGCTTTTCATGAAATTTTGGAAAACTTCTTTAGAGTATAATTTGAAGATGAGGCTGGAGTATACATTTTTCTGGTAGTAATGTTTTATTGCCAAATTACTCAAACTTTTCAAGATATCAAACATCACCTTTTCTTGGTTCCTCTGACTAGGTCCTAACTTAAATTCCTGAAAACATAAACCTCCTTAATGAGGTCATTATGGCTTACTCTAGAAACATATGCCAGCAAAATGAAGGAATTTCTGTAATATTTTTTTTTTCTTGCAAGAGGCTGGGTTTTGAAGGGAAGAAGGAATACCTCAATTATAGAAATCATAGGAATTATGGCCATAGAACTGGTGTTTCATCCCTGAATTCACCTTATCCCTAAGGTCTTTATGGTCGTCTAGAATTGATTTATAGAAACGTTTTTGTGCACCAGTTTTTGAGAAAGAGTTCTTAAGATCCAGAAGGTTGGTCTGAGGCTTGGCCACTCCAGCTTTAGGAATCCAACCCAGAATAGATCTTATTTCTTCGTTTTTTTCCATGTTCAAGCCCAGCTGTTCTTCTGGCTTACCTAAATATTTACGTTCTAAATTGATTATTTCCATGTCTGGTTTGGTTTGTAAAAGACTAGGTTTAGCAAAGCTAACCCGGTTTCTACATATATTATATGGATTGTGTAGGTTAGATTTAGAGCATTCATAGGGAATGTATTCGCTTGATTTACAGTAAGATATAGGTCGGGGTTTTGATGACAGCTGTCTCCAGTACAAATCTTCTGTCTTTTTAGTATCTGTGATTTTTGGAAATGGTTTTATGTCATAAATGCTAGTCAGATCCTTTGTTGAGTAAGAAGGTTTGAGTGAGTAGTTAGATAGTAAGCTTTGTTCTTCCTTGATCTTCTCTTCAATATTCTGGTTTTTATGGGTCACGCCAGCTGGTATATTATCACTCAGTGCCATCATTTCTACAGAACTGGGTATAAAGGTATGAAAAGTACACAAAACATTAGGGGTACAATCTGGACAGGAACGTGGACTTTGCTGGATAATGGCCTCCAGAGGATGTCGATTCTGAGTAAGTCGGGCGATTCGCCCTTCCAAGGGTCTGGAGGGTTTTAAAATAGAGTGGAATTTTTCTTGCTGTAGTGATGGAAGAGAAAGAAGAAAATTAATTGCTTGATAAATATTAATAAGTGGCAGGTGAACACTCATTCCAATTTCTATTGTGTAAAAGTGAGATAGGTGTAGGAGTGCACATTGCAAAAAATTTTAAGATATATTTAAAGATATCTGCAAAGGAATAAAACTTCTTTTTCCTTTTTCCTCAAGAAAAAATGGCATTGAAGCCGCAGTTGTAATCCTAGTGCACACACCTGTAATCCTAGTGGCTCCCGAGGCTAAGGCAGGAGGATAGCGAGTTCAAAGCCAGCCTCAGCAACAGTGAGGCACTAAGTAACTAAGTGAGATCCTGTCTCTAAATAAAACTGTGGGGACAAGTGCCTGGAGTACTGCATACATGGCATACTTTAAGGGCATCTGAGTGACAGGCCACTCTCCTTGTGCTAGGCATGTGAGCGGCAGGCTGCTTACCCCATAGCACAGCCCTGGGCACAAGGCCACGTATTGCACTCCCCGTGCTTGCTCTATGGCTCATTCCTCGACTGGTCGCTGCAAGAACAGTTAGCAGAAATTGCATTGGTGGCAGCCTATAATCTGCTTAGCTACTGCCTGAGTACATATACATGGTAACTGCACAATAAAATCAGACCTGCTTTCTGCTTGGTCTCTGGAGGTCTTGAATAGCGACTCTGCAGCTATACTCTCCTCTACCCTGTTCTGTGGACCTCCTCGCTGGACGAGAAAGAGCCCATGCAAGAATTACCTTCAAAGATGGCAGAAAATAAAATTCCTAACCTGGACCTTTTAAAATTGTAATTCAGAAGGTCTACAATGGGACTTAGGAATCTGAATTTTTTGCGGAGGAAGTGCTGGGGATTGAACTTAGGGCCTTAGACATGTTAAGCACTTGCTCTACTATTGAGCTAAACACCCAGCCCACGAATCTGCATTTTTAACAAGCATCTCTGTTGTGCTTTGAGAAGCACTGGTCTGAGGTGTTATGATTGTGCTTGCTTATTTATTTATTGATGCTTGGGGTTTGAACCCAGCATCTTATCCATGCTTTGTTACTGTACACCCCAGTCTATCTGTACTTATTTTTGAAATGTGTTAAAAAGTCTATGATTCTTTTTGAGATGTGTTGTAAATATTATGAACTCAGTCATTTTTTTAAAATGTGTTAAGTCTATGATTCTTTTTGAGATGTGTTATAAATATTATGAACTCAGTCATGACTAGTAACTTCAAAAGTAGGGAGTATATTCTAAGTGACATTAATAGAGATGTGTTGGGTGGCAGGAAGAAGGAAGAGTTGACTGGGAAGGACATGAAGGAATTTTCTGGAATGATGATAGTTTTCTATATTATGATAGGAGTTTGGATTACAAAGGTATATGCATTTGTCATAACTCAGTAAAAGTACAATCTAGATTGGTGCAATTTCAACTAACATATATTTCACTTTCTAAGAAAAAAACTGCAAACAAATGCTGAAATCTGGTTAATGATATGCCTGTCAAATGTTTAGGGATAAAGTATACTAATATCTGTAAAGTATACTAATGTCTGTAAAAGCATGTTAAAAATAATAAAGTATATTGCTGGATGGCTAGAGGTATGGAAAGGTGGGTAAATTAAATTGTGATAGAACAAGTATACTAAAGTATTAATGATAGAATTTACATAGTAAGTATATGGATGTTAACTAAAATTATTAAACTTTTCTGTATGTTTGAAAAAATTTTATAGTAATATAATGAAAAAAATAAAGACTGTGGGGCTGGGGTTGTAGCTCAGTGGTAGAGCACTTGCCTCACATGAGTGAGGCACTGGGTTTGATCCTCAATACCACATAAAAATAAAGATAGTGTGTCCATGTACAACTAAAAAAATATTTTAAAAAATAAAATATATACATACTTTATGTATGATGATGGAATTGATAGGAGAGAGAATAGAATGAGAATGTTGAGAAAATAATAACTGTAGCTTGGACTTAAAGAATGGGCTTTTGAAACAAATATGCTTATAGTTGGAGGAATTGTCATACTGGGTCACTAACTTTTTTTTTTTTTTTTTTTAACTTTTAGCTGATCAACTTTGAGTAAATATACTGTGGTATTTTAGGGGGACAGGGGGATTGAACACAGGAGCACTTGACCACTGAGCCACATTCCCAGCCCTATTTTGTATTTTTCTTTGGAGATAGGGTCTCACTGAGTTGCTTAGCGCCTCACCTTTTGCTGAGGCTGGCTTTGAACTCACAGTATTCCTGCCTCAGCCTCCCGAGCTGTTGGGATTACAGGCTTGTGCCACTGTGCCCAGCTTGAGTAAATATACTATGAAGAAAGGAAAAATTCCAGCTCTACATGCTTTGTTAAATTTGTCATTAAAAGCAGGATAGGGCTTATATGAAACTGACAGTATCCCTTATGCACAAGCAGTTTTTATTACCCATATTTTATTCTATACAAAAAAGTTCATATCTGTATCTAAAACAAGCTTTCCCAGAGTCTATTGTTTACATTTCAGTCATAAGCCAGCAATTTTCACTGAAACTGTTTTAAACTTCAAATGATTTTATGTATATTTTATCTTGTTATGATTTATCTGCACATTTTGTGCTCAATATACTTCACAAACATCCTTTGTGTACAAGTGTTTCTCTGTAAAAATGATAAAGTTGCTTGTTGAGGGGCTAATCCCTACAGGGTCATGTGGAAATATGGACAGTTGTTGAACACACCTGATAGTGTCAGAGTATATGTATATTTTCTAGCCACAGAGAATCCACATCACAAGAGAAAAATCAAGACAATTGAAAGCCATTTGGTGAATGATAAAAAAGTGTACAGACCTATTTCTGGTGTTATGATTTTACATCACTGTGGTAAATGCTGAAGCTAATGTAACTTGAATATGTGCATCTCAGTCTAGAGTTCATACTGAAATAATCTAATAGTCATCTTTTATGTGTCTTCCATAGTTGACATGTTTGATAACGTTTTTAAAATTTGTAGCCAGAGGGGAAAAATTAAGTTCTAAAATAAAACCACATATATGCATACTAATAAGTAATTTCACTTTATTTATGTAATAAAGTCAACAGATTATACCTTCTGTTATGAAAGGGCTTGATCATTTCTTCCAGGCCATTTCACATAATCAACTAAGAAGTCTCTCTATTGATATAGGCAGAGAATTTATTGGTTTTTTATTGTAATTCAGCCAACTCTCAATTATTGTGAATATCACGAAGAAGTTTTTAATCTCTTTAAAAGCAATGATGATGTACAAGATATACGAATATGCAAAGATCCAATTTATTAAGAATCTCATTGAATTACTAGCTAGGCCCTATTCTTTTTTAAGCCAATAGTAGCATAGCAGAAAATCTGTTAAAAAATAGCACTGCTAAGAAGAAAAGAAACTTTGTTTTTCCAAAGAGTACAAAAGGATGTTCAAATCAGTTCCAAACAGTTCAGAATTAACTTCTAAAATTAAATTTTCTCCTTGCTAGGTTGGGCACCAGTACTCATGACAGATATAAAAGTGGGCAAAGCAGGAAGGATATCAACACTGGATATTCTCCCTTTAAATAACAGAGTTGATTGCAATTACTTACAGGCTGTGGGTCAAATCCTTTCTGTCCAGTTAATTCTGCTACCTCCTTTTCGTGGTAATCATCCAGTTCAAGGGGGTTCATGGGTCCCAGACCTTAGTGGAAACACTATCTTATTATTTTGGTAGAGTAAATAATTAAATTACCCTACATAGATATATCCCATCTCCTTAATAATATAATTAGAACCAATCAAATGGAAACCAGTCCTACCTCTCCCAGCTACCCGTTAAGAGAAACTTATCACCCCTCTTAATTAATATTAGTGCTTATATTGAGAAACAGGAAATATAAGAAGATGAAAATGTGTAATAGCATTTGTTGAATATCCCAATTTTGTTCTCACTTTTTACTTGTATTAATGTGACTCATACCTGTAAAATCATGATTGTATGAAGAGATCCAATGGGACCTTTCAAGATTTCTTCGTATGTTGGCTTCTTTTATGGACTTAAGAACATCCCATGTATTTAAAGAAGTGTTGGGAGCGAAAGTTTTAGGTGGTTTTGGGTAGAATGTTGGCTTATTTTTCTCTGCACATTTAGGAATCTAGAATATGAACATAAAGATTATTGCTGTTATTGTCATCTAGTAGAGTAAGGATGGATTCACTATTTCTGCAGGAAAGGGACAAAGGAAATTCTAGGATGAAGCTAGATGCTTTTAAAAAATTCATTAATTACTAATTCTCAAGCTAGGTATGGTGGCTTTTTCCTTATATTCACCATAATTGAGAGGTTTTTTTTTAAGTAACAAAATGATAAGGTCTTTTCTAAAAGCTTCTGAGAACTTATATTAGAGAAATGCTCCTGGATATTCTACAGCCAATGAAATCTGTTAGAGATACAAAAGGTTCTAAGGTACTCTTTTGGCTGAGACTAGCCAAAATTGTGTGCTTCTATTTTTCTTTCCCTGCCTGACATGAAACCATAAGATAACTTTTATGACTTTTTGAGAAGGTTACGTCACTCAAATGCAAATACAATTTTCATTCTTCAGACACATGAGTTTTTGTATTTTTTAAAAGAGGTATACATGTAAACATGATTGAATGAGTTTCATTGCAGTCTTTCTGGTTACTTAGAAATTCATCTTTTCTTAGATTGATGACACTTTGTTAATTAATATTTATTGAGCACCTATGTGTACACAATAGTGGCAGGAAATAAGGACAGGTCAGAAATAAATCCAGCCATCCATGAGTATATTGGCTAGTAAAGGATATAAGGTATGAAAACAAATGAGTGTAAGTAGCTCTTTGCTATAAAAGAAATTAAAACAAAATGATTTTGAAGTTCAGAGAAGGGAGAGATCGATTCCAGCTGAATCAAGAAGCAGGGTCGGGAGTGGAATGGGAAGGAGGAGCCCTTCTGTCATACCACAAAAACTGAACTTTGAATGACAATTTAGAATTGAAACAGTAGGAGCAGAGGTATAGATGGCGGTGACAGTGTGGAACCAGCATTTCTTGAACATTATGCCACTCATTGTCCTACAGCCAAGCCTTCCTTTAACATTTGCAGAACCTGGAGCTGAAGTACAATTGGAAGCCCATATTCCATTTGTCTAAATAGTTTAAGTCAGCAAGTAAGCCAATAATAAAATATGTTTCATTCTTTTGCTCAGACAGAATACCTTTATAACAACCTGGAAATCCAGGTTCTAATTTAGACCACTAAATGGCGACTCAGGAAGAGCCAACTGCTGCCTCTGGCCTCAGCATCCCTCACTGCTCTTTTCTACTGGCTCCATCCTCCAATCATTCCTACTTCCAGTCAACAGCCATCTCTGGTTACCCCTTTGGTTTTGATGAATATACTAGCTCAGGAACACTGTTAACCCTTGGGAGGATTAGTCCTTCCTCCTTGGGAGGAAGAGTCCTCAGGAGGACCTGGGACTGGGTTCAAAGCCATTTGGTCAGGGAATTTTGTGGTTCAAGAACATGTTCTGGAGTGGGTCAGAGAAGCATGGGCTCCCCTGGACATATATCCTTTTGGCCCCATATAGACTCCCTGTTTCCTAGGGAAATGCACAGCTAGAGAAGGGCCAGAGTCAGGCCCCCTGAGGTGTGGAGCTCTCTAACTTTCTAGATCCTAAACGTGTTGCTGCTGCTACAACTCTGTAAGGTTGAAGTGATCCCCATTTTACATAGTAGAATACTCACGGGAAAGTTGCCTCAAGAATTATGAAATGCCTACCTCTATTAAACCTTTAACCAAAATGTGACTTTGTTTTTTCAGGGTTAAAGAATGCCTTCTTTGTTCTCTTTATCTTTTTCATTATTTGCAGTGCTAGCTTACTTGCAAATAAGAAGGAAATTTTTCCAAAATTGTTCTAAGGGGCTAGATTAATCTTATGTCTTATACTGGTTGAAATAATAGCAGTGATCTATTGACATGCAGTCTAGGGCTCAAAAAAGAAAATGGGAAATGTGAACTTCAGCCTATAGTGTTTTGGTCATAGTTTAAGAGCCAGGAAACACATGAGGGTGAGGAGCTGGTCAATATTTAAAATGTGAAGGTGATTTTATTCAGAGAGGGTAATGAGAGAGGAGCTGGTAGCAGTCATTCACACAATAGGTATTCATTGGTTAAGTACACCAATCTGAGGGCAGAGTTTTTTTTCTGATACGGAGGTAAATACAAGGAAGGAATTCCAATTCCTGACATTTGAGTTTCTAGGCTTTCCAGTCTATAAAAAGGAGTTAATTGTTTTGAATATGGAATTAGAGGATATGAATTTGAATATGAATTAGAGGAATATAACTATACAAACTGTGGTTACATTTCTAGCATAGCCTGTGAAATATATGTAGCTTTTAACTTAAGTTATTCATTAAATGTTTATTAAGTATTAGATGCAAAACTATGTACAAGGTTCCAATGTCTTTGTGTCATCTCCAAAACTCCACATATCACCATTAAAATAACAGAAAACCATGCAGTTAGGGAAGAGTACTGCCTGAGATGGAATGGTGGAAATATGGAGGTGCAAGATATAAGATGGGGAGCATGGTTGATGGGGACACAGTGAGGGTGCCATGTTTTTTCTCATTCTGGATACCATGGATGTTGCTGGGGCTGAGCAGGTGAGATGTAGAGCCTAGAGTGGTGGGGGGGAATGGAGAGGTACACTTGTGGACATCTCATGATTTGATAAGATGAGACTTTCCAAAGGAGGTGCATGCATGCTCACCAAATTCATTATGTCCAGCTGAGAATGAGTTTGGATTATGGGGACTCTCTGGAAAGACAAATACCCCAGAAATGAGGATAGTAACTCATTAGTGCATTATGATTATATGTAATAGTAGGGTTACATATAATCATAATGTAACTATTACTATTACATATAATCATAATGCACTAATAAAAGCATTAAATAAATAAAAATTAAGCCCTTAAATTAGTACTTAAATTTTAAAATTTTAAAAGGTTAAGCCATCTTATTTATTATAAGCCATCTTATTATTTAGAACATTCTTCTTTCCAAAGTTATCTGTTTCTTAATGTTGCTAGGTCAACCAAGTTTTATAATCATTGGAATAATAATGCTGATAGCAGTTAAAATTTATTATGAGCTAGTATTAATATGGTGCTAGGTACTTTTATATGAATTTCATTCTCAGGACAACAGTTTTATTATCATTCCTATTTTATCTGTTAGGAAATTGAGGTACTAAAGGATTAAATATATTACCCAGGTCACAGAGCTGATAAGGTAGAGCCATGAGCTGAGCCTCTTTAAAATTCACACTCTACTAATACATTATACATATTTTTTTATTGGCTTGGATGGAAAAAATACTAAAGTACAGTTTCTAGAGTTTTCTCTTTTGCAGCTAGGTGACACATGTTAGGACCTGTTTATCAGGTTATTTGTGTCTTTTCTCTTCCCTTGGGGCATAGGATGAAATAGGAGGAGAGAGAAGACTATTAGCTCACAAATATGAGTTACAAGTCTTTGAACAAGCATTCTTGCTATGGGTTACTTTCTCAGAGGAATTATCTAATGGATGTGGGTGAAGCCAGTTAAGGAACAGAAGTTAACAGCATAGATTAGAGTCTTACAAACCTGACTTCTGTGATCATGACCTCATCTCAAACTCTCTGAGCCTCAGTTTCCTTATCTATAAAATGGACTTGATAATATTAATCTTATGAGATTTTTATAAGAATTAAAGTACATCTAAATTACTTAATGTATAGCAATTTCTCAATAAATGGTAGCTCTTGTTTTAGTTTTATTTTGTTTTAGACTTAATATAAATGCACTAATAATGATGGGGACAACGACAGCTCATAAATCTTTCTGAAAGTCTCTCATTTACTCTATGCATATTTGCAATAACTTGATACATTATGAACTATAAGAATTTAAAAACAGGATTAAGGCTGTGAAACAGTTCTTCCCTACCATCTTTCTGAGGGGAACTTTTTTGTTTTATAACTGTGGAAATGTTCCATTAACTAACCAAAGTATGTGAAATCAGCTAATAAAATTGAAAAATGTGAACCATAGTCAAAAATCTCAAAAGTTTTACCTAAATAGAAAATAAAACAATCTGTCTTTTTGAGTTTTAGAAACTATTGGGTAAAAATATATTGTACTTTCTCTTAAAACACACATTTTGAAAGATAACTTACATCATAATACACATCCTGACCTGGCCACGTCAATGATTTCTTCTTTGAATCTGTGGGAAAATCAAGCAGTTCATATCTATAAGGATTACCTGAAATTTTCAAGAAAATCACTGTTATCCTGAATAATTAAGAACAGTGTTTTAACAAATGGGTTTATGGAGGAAATAGATAGAAACAATATAGATTAGAGATGAATTCTGGTGTATATTATAGCTATACAGTATAACTTTAAAAAAATATTGGTGCTGGGGATTGAACTCAAGGCCTTGCATATACTAAGGGCATATACTCTTAGCCCCTTCTTATAACTTTCAAGATGCAGCCTACCCTTTAATTCTTGAGCCTTTATATGGGCAGCATGTGGACCAGAGTGAGAATGAGTCTCTAATCTTAGTGTTCTCAGTAGTGATAGAGGGCACTTATACTTAACAAGCAAAATCCTTAGGTACATAATAAATCTTCCTGGATCTTCTTTCTGGTGTCTGGAGGCTCAACAGATACATTTCTTTACTATCTGTTTTGGCTCTTCTTTACCCAAATATATAAAGGTTTTTATTATTTTTTTTAATGGAATTGTACTTGCTTACCAAAAAGGTAGTAAAAGAGAACATTTTAAAGAATACAGCTTCTTAGGTCTTGTTTTGTATTTAATGAGCATTACCAAACACAGCATGGCTGCCTCTGTTCTCATTTTAAATTTCAAGCTAAAGAATATTCTGAATACCCATTATTATTATTTTTTCCTTATGGTACTGGGGATTGAGCCCAGGGCCTTGTACATGCTAGGCAAGCAGTCTATCACTGAGCTACATCCCCAGCCCATATTATTTTGAGACAGGGTCTAATTTGCCCAGGCTGGCCATGACCTTGTGATCCTCTTGCCTCATCTTCCTGAATAGCTGGAGTTATAGACATGCACCACCATTCCCAGCTCCATTCTAATATATAACAAGAACAAAGGCTGGCATTTATTGAACACTTCCAAAGCACCAGCCACTGTACTGTTTTTAATATACCATCACATGCATTTCTCATAAAATTATTATGAGAAAGATACTATTATTCCCATGTCAGTGAATAAAGAAACTGAGGCACAGAGAGAATAAGAAATGTATGCAAGTTCATAGCACTAGTAGATGGAATTCAAACTCAGGCAATCTGATTCTAGAGCATGTACTCTTACCCTACATACTATTTATTTCTAATAAAAGGTTAAAATAAGTGGAAGATTAGAAACCCAATAGAGTACTAGTTCATGGAAAGATCTTTTTATACTTATTAACAGATTCATCTTAAAGTCCCTAAGAGTGAGTGACTGGTCAGAAAGAGGTAGAAGCTTGGAAGAGCAGAAAATGAAGAAGGCACCTTGTTTCTTTAGTCCTTAAAAGGTGTTTTTATGAGTTCAACACATATTTCTGTGACTTCTAGCTAACTATGTACTAAATATAATTTCAGAAATTATCTAATTCAGGACTGAAAATAATGAATTAATTTTGATAGTTTCCCTAACACAATTATAAACTTTCAGTTGTTTAGATACATATCTTGGATTTCTTTGCACAGCACTCACTCATCTCACTCTCCCAATATAACTAAGCATAGCCTCAGCACCAGACAAATGTTCTTGAAGAATCAGTTTGCACTGCCTCTTATCAATACTGACTGGTCTGAGAGGTAATATAAAATTTCATCATGGTGAACACACACTGGAGTCACTATATGAAAGCAAACAAACTATTAACACTTATCTTTGTTATCTATGAAGTTGGCACTAATACTCCCATTTTAGAGATTGAGAAGTGAAGACGGAAGTTAAGAAACACCACTATAGTCCACAGTAAATGGTAAGGGAAGAATTTTATGCCTATACTCTGACTCCAGAGTCCTTGCCTCTGGACTGGGAGTGTAGTTCAGTGGTAGAGTACTTGCCTAGCATGTGTAAGGTTCTGGGTTCAACCCTTAGTATGGAGGGAAAAGAAAAGTCTGCTCTTAAGTTTTCTGCTACACACTTTTTCAAAACCCAAAACATACCTGTCTGCTAACAAGGTGCTGAGGTTGTTATTGATGATCCTTGCACTTTGGTACAAATATATTCATGTACAGAAGACAATTAATGTTATAGGACAATTCTTGAGTTTTATATACTCCACAGCATAAATTATTAACTCAACAAGTATTTATTTTTTCCTACTACATGCCTTTTCTGTTACCTTCAATTATCCTCTCTTTAGCATCTTTCAGACATTCAGAGGTGTCATCTGCTTTCATGCATGTGTATATCTCCTCAGCAAAGACTGAGGAGTCTAGGGTGGGTGAGACTCTAGGATGGGTGCAGAGGATTACTGTCCTCTCTAATAAAATACATCCATAAAGATGCTCCAGGGTGTCAAGAGAATGTGACTAAATTAGTGTCTGAGTCTTAGTTCAAATGTTAAGCTTTCAATTTAATCACTGCTTCTGCCTTGCCCCTTATGCTCATCATCTAAGCTAGGACAGAATTTTTTTTTTTTCTTTGCTACTGGGGATTGAACTCAGGGGCACTCAACCACTGAGCTACATCCTCAGCCCTATATTGTACTGCATTTAGAGACAGGGTCTCACTGAGTTGCTTAGTGTCTCGCTTTTACTGAGGCTGGTTTTGAACTCTCAATCCTCCTGCCTCAGCCTCTGGAGCTGCTTGATTACAAGTGTGCGCCACTGTGCCTGGCTAGGATGGAATTTTTTAAAGCTAAACCACAAGAACAGGAAGGAAATGAAAACAAAACATATATAGAATGAAGACAACCAATTCTATATTTCTGGTTTCTGATTCTACAATGGGAGGAATGTGTGAAGTAAAAGAATCAGAAGCACCTGTAGAGTCTGGTTTAATGGTCTGCAGTGAGTCCCTGATGATTGTGTGGTGCATCCACAGTTGGGTAAAACTTTTCTAATCTACTGAGGGGTCACATGTCTGTGTTTTGAGTCCTTCATGTGTCTTGCTTTCTTTAATTTTATTATTGAATAAATTCCAATAATAATCAGAATCAATAGTTTTAATTTTAAGTCACATTTTACCTCTTGTCTTCAAAATCGTTGAATCATAGGTCTTGGTTGGCACCGTGGGAGCAAATGGCTGGTGAGTGCAGGCTTTAATACCATTGTAGAGCTCCTTAGGTGACGTAAAGGTCGGGAACATGGCTCCACGAGAGATGTGTGTATGGTAAGGGTGATCAATTGGATATGGTAAGCAGATTTCGCTAAGATTTATTGAGCAAATAAAAAAAACAGAAGAAAAAGAAGTGCGATGAAAAAATTAATCATCAAATATTTATTGGGACTCTTTGTTATGGCTTATAGTGTTCTAATCCTTGAGGATGACAGTAACCCAGATAAAGTTCCTATAATCATGGAGTTGGCAGTCTGTAGACAATCTTCCAAGACCTATGAAATTTTCTTAATTTTGCTAGACAAAACTAAATTTCATTTTTAAAAATAAACCATACTTAATTCTTTATCATGAATAATCTCCATGACTGGGTAATAATATAAGCAATATATGGATATTTTTAGTTTTCAGATGATGTAGGAAGAATTTCTAGTTGCTTTTAATTTCTGTTTCCTGTTTTAAAAGATCCATGTACTTTATTTTATGAAATAATTTTGGATATTTAGTTCAGTAATACACTCATCTTGGATTGAACTTTCAACCCAGGGATCTGTTTCTTTAAGTAATGGATCAACAAAATATATTGCCCGTTTATGTACACAAACTGTTTTGAAATAAAAAAGCCAAAAATAGATCACTGAAGGAAAAAAAGAAAAAGGCCACAGTGATAATTTTCCTATTATTTGGAGTACTGACAGAGGTTAAGGGAAAATAAAAACAACAACAACAAAAACCACTGTCTAAACCAGAAGAAAATTGAGATCAGGAAGGTTACAGAATAGAAAAATGTTATTTTGTAGAAAAATTTTGTAGAAAGACCAATGTTATGGGTTGAATTGCATCTCTCCTCGAAATCCATATGTTGAAGTGCTAATCCCAAAGGCATTATAGTAGGTTCTAATTTGGAAATAGGGTTGTTGTTCACATAATGAGTTAAGAGGGGGATCATACTGAAGAATGGGTTCTTAATCCAGTGAGCCTAGTGTCCTTATGAAAAGGGAAACTTGGACTCAGATGAGCACACAAGAATGCTATGTGAAGATGAAGGGAGAGATTAGGGTGACACATCTGTAAGCCAAGGAACACCAAGGACTCCAGCAAACCACCAGAAGCCAGGTGCCAAGCAGGGAGCAGGTTCTTTTTCAGAGCTCCAAGAAGGAACCAATCCTGCCCCAACATCTTGATCTTGGACTTCTAGCCTCCCACTTTGAAGCTTATCAAGCTACAAATAAAATCTTGAATCCAATAATTATAGCCCAGCTAAAAGGACTTTTCTTTTCATACTTCTTATGAACAAAACTAGTAAAGTCCAAAACAAGGTTTCTTCACATAGTTCTTTAAAAAACAAAAACAAAACAAAGCCCCTCAAAACCTAAATCTTGATTTCTATTCTTTTTTTTTTTTGCTTAGTACTGGGGATTTAACCCAGGGATGCTTCAACACTGAGCTAAATTCCTAGTTCTTTTTTATATTTAGTTTTATTTAGAGGCAAGGTCTTATGAGTTGCTAAGGGCCTTGCTAAGTTGCTGAAGCTGGTTTTGAACTCACGATCTTCATGCCTCAGCTTCCCAAGCTGCTGGGATTACAGGCATGTGTCACTGTGCCCAGCTAGACCTTGATTTTAATAGCTTTTTCAGTAGTTCTTTGCTCAAACACAATTTTACAATATCAGCTTAATATTTTCAGTTAAGATTGGTAAGGGCTTTTGTATCATACTCATACCAAAACCAGATAAGGACACATCAAGGAAAGTAAACTACAGACCAATATCCATGATGAACATAGAAGCAAAAATACTTTAGCAATCATGTTCAACAACTTACTAAGACGACTGTACATCACACAGCCAATTTGGTTTTATTACAGAGATGAAAGGATGGCTTAACACATGCAAATCAATAAATGTAATTCACACATAAATAGAATTAAGACAGAAATCACTTGGTCATCTCAATAGTTGCAGAGAAGGCCTTCGACAAAACTCAGCACTCATTCATGATAAAAGCATAGAAGAAACCTACCTCAACATTGTATAAAACTATTTATGAAAAACCCAAAGCCAACATCTTAGTAAATGGGGAAAAACTGAAAGCATTTCATTTAAAATCTGGAATAAGACAAGATTGTCCGCTCTCACCACTCCTATTTAATATAGTTCTAGAAATCCTAACCAGAACAATTAGGCAAGGAAAGGAAATAAAAGGGATAAAAATGGGAAAGGAAGAAGTCACATTATCACCATTTCTGGATTCTATACCTAGAAGATCAATAAAACTTCATCAAAAGCCTCCTAAAGATAATTAAACAAATTTGGCAAAGGAGCAGATTACAAAAATCAACATACAAAAATCAGTAGCTTTCCTATATATTAACAATGAATAATGAATTTGCTGAGAAAGAAATCAGGAAAATAATTCCATTCACAATAGCTTAAAAAATAAAGTATCTAGGAACAAATCTAACCAAGGAGGTGAAAGACCTCTACAATGAAAACTACAGAACATCGAAGAAAGAAACTAAAGAAGACCTCAGAAAATGGAGAGAACTCCCATATTCATAGATAGGCAGAATTAATATTATTAAGATGGCCATACTACTGTCAAAGGCAATGTACAGATTCAATGGAATTCCCATCAAAATACCAATGACATTCTTCACAGAACTAGAAAAGCAGTTATGAAATTCATTTGGAAAAATAACAGACCTAGAATAGCCAAAGCAGTTCTTAGCAAGAAAAATGAAGCAGGAGGCATCACAATACCAGACCTCAAATTATACTAAGAGCTATTGTAATGAAAATGTATGGTATCATAAAAATAGACATATAGACCAAAGGTACAGAATAGAAGACACAGAGACAAACTGTCGCACATCTGTAGTTATTTGATTCTTGCTTGACAAAAGTGCCCAAAACATACTGGAGAAAAGACAGCCTTTTTAACAAATGGTGCTGAGACAACTGGTTATCCGTATGCAGAAGAATAAAACTAGAACCTTATCTCTCACTCTGTACAAAAATCAACTCAAAATGGATCAAAGACCTAGGAATTAGACCAGGAAATATGTAACTCTTAGAAGAAAACTTAGCATATAGGCACAGGCAACAACTTCCTCAACAGGACCTCTAAAGCTCAGGAAATAATGCCAAGAGTTAATAAACTGAATGGCACTGATTTAAAAAGCTCCTGGTACAGCAAAGGAGACAATTAGGAATATGAACAGAGGATATACAGAATGGGAGAAAAATCTTTGCTAGCTACTCTTCTGACAGAGGATTAGTATTGTGTAAAGTTTTTTTTTTTGAGTACTTTATATATAGACCATATATATGTAGTACTATATATATACTTAGTCTATATAGACTATATATAGTACTAGATAAAGTACTCAAAAAACTTTACACAAAAATGAAATAACCCAATAAATAAATGGGCAAATGAATTGAACAGACACATCTCAAAAGAAGAAAGACAAATGGCCAATAAACATATGAAAAAATGTTCAGCATCATTAGAAATTAGGGAAATACAAATCAAAACTTCTGAGATTTCATCTCACACTAGTTAATATGGCAGTCATGAAGAATACAAATAATAATAAATGCTGGAGAGGAAAAGAAACACTTTTACACTGTTGGTAGAATTGTAAATTAGTACAACCACTATGGAAATCAATATGGAGGTTCCTCAAAAGACTGGGCATGGAACCACCATATGACCCAGCTATACCAGTCCTCACTATTTACCCTAAAGAATTAAAGTTATCCTACTGTGTGATAATGCATACTCATATTTATTCCAGCATAATTCACAATACTCAAACTATGGAAGCTAGTTGATGAATGGATAAAGAAAATGTGGTACCTGCACACAATGGAGTTTTATTCAGCCATACAGAAAAATGATATTATGTCATTTGCAGGAAAATAAATAGAACTAGAGATGATTATGTTAAGCAAAATAAATCAAGCCCAGAAGTCAAGGGTTGTATGTTTTCTCTCATATGTGGAAGCTAGAGAGAAAAAAACGAAAAGAAAGGTGGGGGGAATCTCATGAAAATCAAAGGGAGATCAGCAGAGGAAAGGGATGGGGCAGGGTAGAGGTGAGGAAGGATGGGTAAAGTGTTGGGGACTGATGTTGGTTAAATTATATTGTATGCATGTATGAATATGTAACAACAAATCCCATCATTATGTACAAATATGATGAATGAATAAAAAATGTGGAAAAAAAAAAAAAAAGAAAGGCTGCAAATGGTTTCTTGTACCAGTTGCCAATAAAAAGAACAAGGGTTCCTTGGAGTTTTGGCTCAGCCAGGAGTGGAGCAGGAAATATACAAGATGATCCAGAAGTATCTTATAGTGCCAGAAAGTAAGGAAATGCTAAAAAGAAAGAAAAACCATCCTCCAAACCTCCACAAGGATGAGGGAAATGTCAAAAGAATACAGAAGAGAATTAGAAGAGCTTCTTATGCCCAATTTGAATAATAAAATAAGGGGGTACTGGATTACTGCCTAAGTACCAAAAAATAAAATATCCCCAAGTCCATACTGAAAATAAGTGGTTCAGTAAATAAATGGAAAAGAATAACCATGCAGAAGAACACCAAAAATTTAAGTAGGTACTTTGTTCTTGGAAGGTAGAGCCTGATTCCAGATGTCTTCTGTGCACAGTGAGTTTCTTTTTAAGGGAACAGTGTGGAAAGGAGGGGAAAAAAAGACTAACTGTACAGTAAGGAAGCCTCAAAAAACACTCCCTCAGCCAGGTGATCAAGGTCAACATCAGCGGAGATATATCAGGTATACAGTATGCACCCTTCATAGAAAGTGATGAAAATGGTGCTTTACCTCCATGGTCCTCCTCCCCAAAACACATTGCTCCAGTCTAATCATAGAAAAACATGAGTTAAAAGTCCATTTTGGAGCATTCTACAAAATATCTGACCTATAATTCTCAAAATAGTCAAGGTCAAGGAAAATCTAGGAAAGTGTTACTACAAAAAGACACCTAAGGAGACATGAA
Organism: Marmota marmota marmota; assembly: GCF_001458135.2. NCBI lineage: Eukaryota > Metazoa > Chordata > Mammalia > Rodentia > Sciuridae > Marmota > Marmota marmota. The sequence goes on from NW_026000153.1 coordinate 2,375,114, forward strand.
GATGAAATGTAATGTGGAATCCTAAAATAGGATCCTGAAACAGAAAAAGGACAGTAGGTAAAAACTGAGGAAATCTGAATAAAGTACACACTTCAGTTAAACTAATGCATTGATACTGGTTCATTATTGTGACAAATGTGCCACATTAATATGGCAATAGTAGGGGAAACCGGGGGTAGGATATGTGGGAAGAACTCCCTATACTAACATCCTTATAATTCTATATTCTAAAACTATACTAAAATAAAAAGTTTATTTAAAAAACGAGATTGGCAGTGGGTTGGAGAAGGAGCTCAGTGTAGAGTCCTTGCCTAGTACATGACTTCAATCCTCAGTACCACCAAACAGCAAGGGCAGGGGGGAGTAGGGAATATAATTGGGAAGAAATCAAAATAATGTTACCTTGGACTTGAACCAGCCTTTCCTTCCATTTGTTAAAAAATAGTTTTCATCAAAAGTCTCACTTCTCTCACCTGTCTAAGTGGTATGAAATGCCAATAGTTTTTTTCTGATTATAACAAGGAAGGAAAATATGTTTTATACTTACCTTATTGTTGAATTAGATGGTTTGGGCAACCTAGAATAAAAACAGAAAATAATTCATAATTTAAATTAAGGGCCTTTAAAGGCTTGTATTATTATTATTTGAAAATTGCTGAAGACTAAGGATATACCCCATTTTCAAACTACATTGTCACCACGATAATATTTTTATTAACTTTCTGGAACTGTTCATATTGACAGGATAGAGTGATATATTTTCATATCTCAGTTATCTACTGATAAATTTTTCCATTCCACATATTCTTACTTCATATGGCAATATATGAAGTAAGTCTTCAGTCTTGCTTACCCCTACCCCTTTTGCATTTCTTATTCACAGGAATACAGGGGCTGATGGATAGCTTCTAATGATAAGAGAGCTCTGGTTCCTACTGACCTTCACTCTCATAATCATGTGGTAGCCAAAGAGCCCTGAAGAAGCCTGACATCACATATGTGGTGCAATTACATGAGAAGCCTGACATCACATATGTGGTGCAATTACATGACCTGAAGTGACACAAATGTGGCCTTGTTGGGAAGATAAGTAGATAATAGGTATATACTTTGTCCCTTTGCCCAGAGTTGCTGATCTCTCATGATAGTAAATGTTGCTATGAAAGGATAGAACAAAACTGACAAAGTTCCTGGAGGTTTGCCTTTCCAAATTAGTTCATTACAAGGTTGTGTATTTAATTATTTGAAACACTGCTTTCCAAGAAATAATACTATAACCTTGGGGAAAAGTTTACTAGAGAGGGATAGTTACCCACTTATATGATTTCAGCTATTAGTTTTATCCTATGCAAATAAGACTCTGAAAGATTTCAGACATGAAAAATGAACAGAATGCCATAAATTTGATAGTAAAAGTTGATAAAACTGAATACACTTGAGCAATTTTTAGATGTTTCTACATATTCACTACTAAGTGACATATAAGTCATAGAACTTTGTTACTCTAGCATATGTTATAAATACACAATTCTCATGAATCCTAAATGTTTATGTCTTTATTTGGACTCTTAAGTATGTGGGTGTGGAACTAAAAAGAAAAGTGATTTCCTCTCTTCCAGTTATATTGTTGGGTTGGAGACGGGGATGAACGATGAATCCAAGGTATATAGAGTTAAAATTTACTACTATATATTAAATATTAACTTGGCATCTAAAATTGCTCTCATGTGACAAATTTTGCTGTGATGTTGATAAATATATGATTAAAATTGATTTGATTCAAAATGAAAAAAAAATAAGAATTTTTTTTAAAAAATCTTTTTTTAAAAATTCAAAATTTAAAGATAAAATTAAAGTAAAATGAAATGCTCAGAGACACCACTTGCTTGATCCAACCAGCTATTCAATCCTATTGCCATACTCCATATCTCCTTTGCAAAGTTAACTAAACCCAAAGAGATAAGCAAATGCTAATTTTATCTTTTTGGCTCCCTCTAGTGGCTAAATTTTATACTGTATCACCTTAATTTAAAAACAACCAACAAATCTTAATAAAGATAAAAAAAATTTTCATTGTCATTTCAGTAGTGTCAATATTTTATTCTTATTTTACAAAAAATAAAAATGCATGACTTAGTAATATATATGAAAAACCATTTTTTTTAAAAGAGTAAAAATAATTTAATATACTAGAGCATAATACCTTTAAGCGCAGGCTAAATTAGTATTTCTTATCCAAAAGAGATACTTAGTAATTTTTAAAAGAGTTACTTATAGATAACCATAACAATCCTCTCTTATTATGAAGTTTCAGTTCAAAATTTGTTGAGGGCCATTGTGGCATTTTCTGTAAATTTTTTAATGAAATAGAAATATAACAGATTTTTATTATATTGAATAAGTAGGTCAAGGTAAGAACATGAATCAAGATGACGTGTAGGAATCTCTTTGAACATTACTATCATTATTTCTTACTCTTTGTTTACTGGTTTAAATGCTACAAACCCTTTCTTTTGGTTTATCTGCTGCTGCTTTTTAAAAATTTCTAATGTTAATGATCACTATTTTAATAAAAAGGAAGAATTCTCTAAAAGTTCCCATGTGGGGGCTTTTTTGTTTCTCATATAACTAATTTCCACTTAAATTACTATTTGATCCCATCTAAGGGGAAGGGGGACCTCTAACTTACAAGGAATCATTTCCATAGACGTCACTTTTTTGGTTCTGTGTCAAATAATAGTATTGTTCAATAGGAAGTTTTCTGAAAAGAAAGAAAATATTAAATTGAATCTCTTTTTAAATTAACACAGTATAATGGGGAGACTATAAAAGATAAGTAGATTAATACAATCATGAATATATAGAAACAATATATGAAAAGATGGCATTTTAAATTATTTGAAAAGTATATATTTTTCAATAAACAGTACAGGAAAAATTCACTACCCATTTGGAAAATAATACATCTCTACATTATTCAAAAAGATAATTTCAGATAGATTAAAAATCTAAAGAATTGAGGATAAATCTATACAAATATTAAAAAAGAAAGGGCTGGGGCTGTAACTCAGTGGCAGAATGCTTATCTAGCATGTGTGAGGCACTGGGTTCGATCCTCAGCACCACATAAAAGTAAACAAATAATATGAAGGCATTGTGTCCAAACTACAACTAAAAATTTTAAAAAAGAAAGAAAGAAAATGTATAGGAATATGTTTTTTTTTTAAGCTGGTAAAGAGGGCCTTTTAAATAAGATGTTTATTTCAAAAGCCAAAAGCACATTGATAAGACAATGGACACTACAAAGAGCTTAAATAAAACAAAAATTGGAAGAAATAAAAATAACATAGAAGGGATTGATATCTAGAACATCTACTAAATTAAAAAATTCATATTTTGAATATTTTATATTATGACCCAGAACTTTCACTGAAGATATGCCCTACGGAAACATTTGTGCAAGGATCAAAGAACTATGTGAGTGGTCAAATAACCTGTGAAACATTGTGGAACATTAAGAGAAAATTAAAAATAATAAAGTAAATCTGTGTTTATTGACAAAGGACTATCTCTAGATTGTAAAGAAAAAAAACATCAACTTGCTTAACACTACATATCAAATGATTTCACATATAAACAAAATAACACCATAAAATTTCAGTGGGCACATGCATAACTATGTAAACAGGTAACAGAAGGTATGGAAGGAGACACACCAAATTGGTAACTGTGGTTCGCTCTAGGAGGGAGGGAAGAGGCTGGCCTCACCTGTAATATTTTCAGATGTATTGTAGTACTCACCTGTCATTGTGGTTGCCCCATATCTTTTGAATGCTCACTCTGTATTTTTATAGTGAGTCGGTACTGGTCACCTGCAAATCAGTATCCACTGCAGATGTGGGTGATCAGTAGAATTTTTGTGTATACATCTGCACCCTGGAGGCTAGGGAGGCTGGGAAGTGGATTTCTGGATCTTACTTGGGCAAGGGGATGTTCCAAATGTGGGAAACTGCAAAATGTAGGGAAGGTACTGCACCTTTCATGTACCTCAGTGCCAGTACCTATGACTATCCTTTCAAGATGAAAGAAAGAAAGGAATGCTGGTGAGCACTGAATCGATTCAGATATTGCAGAAATTTTTGATTTGCAATAGAATAATAATGTAGAATAATGATTTTCCCATTCACCATGAGCCTCTTTGTCTCTCTCAAGATTTTTTCCCTTACTAACAGGATAACCTACTCTTTTAATCTCTTCAAACTAGAGAATTGCAGGGGTTTTTAGGCTCACCTTGTCTTAATATGCATTTGGAATATAGGAGTTGGGTTAGGTATAATGAGTCTCAAACAATCATACTGTTTCCTTTTGGGCTCCAACATTTCCAGGAGAGTATGGGAATATATGGGGTGGTTTATTTTGGTTGTCACAATGAATTTAGGATGCAACTAGTATTTCCAGGTCAAGAGCCAAAGGTGCTAAACACTTTGCAATATATACCACTTATTAAATTGAATGGCAGAGGTTGTTTGACATTCATTGGTGACTGGCTGCTGATAAAAGAGTAAACAAGTACAAATTTTATTAAGGAGAAATTTTGCTTTATGAAATCATTCATAATATCTTTCAGTATTATTATTAAACTAGAAAAATCAAAGTTGTCAGGAAATGCAGAGTATCCTTTAGTTCACAGAGCACTGCAGATCTATTTTAAGAGCTTTTAACCAGTAGCTTAAAGGAAGAATTTCCTTTTCTAAAATGAACAATTTTACTACTTTACCAAACTTAAATCAATGTTTATGAAAGTGAACACTAAGTTATACATTTTCATTACTTTGTGATTTTGTTCCTTCAGTGAATTGATGCTGAATTGGGTGATGACTGATCTTACTTGGAATTTCTGAAACTTGCATATTATAGGTAAGTAAATATTACTAAAGTTCCTTTAAAGGAGTTTTACTTTGATACTTTTATGTCAGGAAGACTCAGAAGGGGCAGCAATGCCCCATGTGGCATTATATGGACATTGTATTGGAACATGTGTATAGAAACACAGGTAATTACATTTTATTTAGTAAGTAATGCTTTTTTTAAAAAAAATTCTTAACCCCAGATGACATACTTTAGGATGTCTCACCTCCTGGACCTTTTCCAAAGGAGTAGGTACTTTTCATTTCCAAAGGCACAGGACAAAGAGTTGGTAAGGCAAAGGAGTGATCCTGTTTCTCACAAAACCTTCTACCAAAGGAGGTGGTAGGGTGTGGTTGCTAGAGAAAACCTTTTTTTTTTTTTAAAGGTTTAAAAATTGAGGCTTCACCCATAAAGAGAGCTGTAAAACATTGTTATTTTTGTATAAAAGGCTTTTTTTAAGGGAGAAAGAAAAATATGGTAATAGCAGTTATTCCTTGTTAGGAAACAAGGTAAATCCTATTCTGTAGTTGTTTGCCAAGCAATTAGCCCTATATATGAAGACAGAAATTTGTCATAAATATATTTTTAAGAGAGGAATATGCTAAAATGATAATATTTGACATAAAGAGGCATGAAAAGAATGAAAGACATTAACCTACATTTGTGAGTCAGGGGTGATAGGCATTCTAAGTGAAACAAGTATTTCTTTTCTTAGTGCCTTGGGGCTGCATTCAGCAAGACCAACACAAACCTTTCACTTAATCTTTGGCCTTCTTTTTACACACTGAAATTCTATGCAAATATTTCTAATTCTTTATACTACTGCATATTGTTTAATATTCAAATTTTGGAGGACAATAGCTTAGATTAAACTCCATAAAGAGTTATAACCCCAGGTCTGTAAAACAATACTTTCTATACTTAAATTACTGAATAGATAAATGAATAAATGATGAGTTTTATGGTGTAGATATTAGGTGCCCCAAAAGGTCATGTGTGAGACAATGCAAGAAAATTTAGAGGTGAAATTATTGGGTTATGAGAGTCTTAATCTAATCAACACGTTAATCACCTGAGAGAGATTAACTGGGTAGTAATTACAGGCAAGTAAAGTGTGGCTGGAGGAGATGCATCACTCAGGGCATGTCTGGGTTTTTGTCCCCAGTGAGGACAAGGATCAATCTCTCTCTCTCTCTCTCTGTTGGGCCTTTTTGTCTGTCAGCTTTTTACTGATTTACTGAGGTCTTGATAAGATTATCAGCCACATATGTCCCTATTTTTAATGTTTCTCTCTCTAGCTATGGCTTGTCTTATCTGTTTTACTTCTTTTGCTTGTTATAGAACAAAAAAACTAGCTAGACTGTTAGTAAACCAGGTAATCAGTATTGTTAGATAAAAAAGAAGAAAGTAGTCTTTGTGCCATGGTTTGATGGATTATTCTCTGAATTTCATAATTAAAATTAAGTAATCTTTAATAAATATTCAATTTGAAATTTAATTTCCTGCTCAAATTTTTTTGCTCTGTCTTCAGTTTTAACTTCTGTGAATAGAGTTGCTGAAAGTGACTTTAAAAATTTATGTTATTATTGAAATACATAAATACTTTTGAAAACATTTGACAGAGAATTTTAATGACTACAAAGATTGGTGAAAAAATTACAAATCAAAAGTTCCAAAAACCAAGAACATTTGCACAAATTAGGCTAATTCTTTGTTCAGACAAAAAACATGTTTAATATCCATTTTTCTCTCATATTCTCACTTAATAAGATAAGTAAGGGAATAAGTTAATCAGAATTTTTTAGAATACTTTATCATCTCTAAGGACATTAAAATATTTAATAAACAGGCTTTTTATGATTTCATGATTAGAAATCATAATTAATTTTACTATCTGTGTCTTTTTATTCATAGTAAAAGAAATTAGTTTGGAGGCATATTTAAGTTTACAAAAGATTGAATAGAAATAGAGAAAATGGATAATAACAATCTTTATGTGAATAGCAGCAAGTTTAGTTACCTTGGCCAGGTTTCTCCACCAAATCCATAATGCTGATGTCCTTTGCCCATGACACAAGGAGGTTCATATTTTGGCCTGTGTTCATCAGGCAGCAAAATCGGTATAATCCCACCATATTCCCTTTCAGCACCCCATGGAAGCTTACATTGGTGGAGTGACTCCCTTAATTCCTGATACCTGTTAGAATAAAAGAGACTTGAAATTGTTCAGCAACAATTAAAATTTCCATTTCTTCATAAGTATTTTTAGATAGAACAGAGAATTCTCAGTACTGGGTATATTATGATACTTTCTGGGTATTTAGGCATCATGGGACTACCCAAGAACTGAGGTTAAATTCCTGATTCCTACAGATTATCTCCCTGCCACCAAACAGTGGTAGTATATTTATCTAAAATAATATTGAGAAATGACTCACATGCTATAGAATTAATCAACTTTGGATATATAATTCAATGATTTTTGGTTTATTTACAGATAGATATGTACAATTTTAGAATATTCTCATCATCTAAAAAAAAAATCTGTACTCTTAAGTCTTCATCCACTATATCTCTTTTATCCTTCCAGCCCTAAGCAACTACTAATCTAGTTTCTTGCTCTATAGGTTTGCCTATTTTGGACATTTCATATAAATTGAATTATATATATTGAATTATATAATATGTAGTCTTTTCTGATGGGCTTTTTTTCTTTTTTTGGTACTTTGAATTGAACTCAGGGGTACTTAACCACTGAGCCACATCTACAGCCCTCTTTCTTCTTCTGAGGGCCTCACTAAGTTGCTGAGGCTGGCTTTGAATTTGCAATCCTCCTGCCTCAGCCTCCCAAATTGCTGGGATTACAGGTGTGTGCCATTGCACCTGGCCTCTGATGTGCTTAATATAATGGTTTCAAGGTTCATCCATGTTGTAGCATGTGTCTGTACTTTGTTCTTTTTAATAGCCACATAACATTCCAATATATGGATATACCACATTTTGTTTAGCTGTTCATCAGTTGTCGGATAATTGACTGTTGGGAACAATGCCACTGTGAATACGCATGTCCAAGTTTTTGTTTGAATACTTGTTTTTAACTTTCATGGAGTATATGAAGAAGCTAAATGTCTGAGTTATATTGAAATTCTGAGTTTAATTTGTTAAGGAACTGTCAAACTGTTTTCTATTGCAGTTTCTCCATTTTTAAATTTCCACCAGTATTATATGAGAGTCAATTTCCCCACATTCTTGCCAACAGTTGTTATTGTGTTTAAAAAGATAATTTTTATTATAGCCCATTTAATAATAGGTATGAAGTGTTATTTTGGTTTTGATTTGCATTTTCCAAATGACTAATGATATTTGAAATTTTTTCATGTTACTATTGGCCATTTGTATATCTTCTTTGGAGAAAAGTTTATCGGATCCTTTGTATTTCTAAATCAAGTTATTTGCTTTATTTTTGAGTTGTAAGAGTTCTTTATATATCATAGATACAGGTCTCTGTTAGATATGACATGCAAATATTTTCTCCTGTTCTGTGATATACATTTCTTTTTGCTTACTTGATAGTATCATGGAAACACAAAAGTTTTTAATTATCATGCAGTTCAATTTGTTTCCTTTTGCTTGATTTGGGCGTAACAGCTAAGAATATATTGTCAAATCCAAGATGATTTATCCCTGTTTTCTTCTTAGAGTTTTGATTGATGACAAGTTAATCTTTATATATGGTATGAGATAAGGAATCAATTTATTCTTTTGCATGTCGAAATCCAATGTTCCAGCACCATTTGTGGAAAAGAATTCCTCATTGTCTTGTCTAGAGATCATCTTATTTTTTTTTTTCAAATGGAGAGTACTGTAAAGTAATAGTACAAATATTATAAAAGATCTACTTGTTCCTCAACAGTTCAGTGAAGTTTACCAGGCTCACAAATGCTCTGTTTGGATGAGATCTTCGGAGAAAACTGAGGAATGATTTTTGAGAAAACTGAATTAAGTTTTGCCCCTGGGTCAATAGGTTGCTGAATAGGATCAGTGTAAGTGAAACCAGGAACCCAAATTCAGATGGGACAAGATTCTAAAGTGCCACCCCATTCTCATCCTAGGAATTTGAATAAAGTTTGAGGAGTTCCCCAAGGCTTTCAGCAGAATCACTCAGATCTGAAGGGCTGTGAAACTAGGGTTGAATTTTGGACTATGTTAATAGAGCTAATGTAAAGTTCAGGATATTAGGACACAGTAGAGAAGAGCTATGGTGAGAGGTGAAGCACGAGAGGAAAAAGGGCAATATTGGACTATACTATAAGAGCAATGGAGAGCCAGTCAGAGACACGAAAGGGGAGCTCAGAGTCAAAACTGTGCCATGTTTTTCTTTGTGCCAGTACAGTGCTTGGCTTAATGTAATCCCTCTATAAAAAGTACTGAATGGAATGAAGAAGTAACACTCAGGATTATACTGTCTTATGAAGTCATTAGACCAAAGGTTGGCCAACTATGGCCTATAGGTTAAATCCAACCCACTACCTTTTTTTTTGTAAATAATTATTTTATCTGAATGCAGCCACAGCCATTCTTTTATGCATTGTCTACAGTGTTTAGCTGCTTTTGCATTGTTATGGTAGAATGGAGTAGTTGTGCCAGAGATAGTAAATTCTAAAATATCTGATTATTTAAAGAAAAAGTTTATCAACCCCTGCTACTAGTTAGTCAAGGAGAGTCTTGGTGACTATCGATTTTGGGTGCTGTAGAGGGATGCTGGTATTCAGCTGTCAGAGAGCTGATAGGGCCTTTGAGGTCTGACTATGATCAACAGTCATGGTTTGGAGGACATGACAAGTGAAAAATATTTAAATACATGTGATTAATGACAAACTAAGCTTTAATATTTAGCTCTGTAAAAGTTACATTTAAATCATAAATGAGTCCATTTCTCAACATTTGACCCCCATATATTACTCTGTCCCAGAGGATAAGCCAGTAGAAAATGTTAATCAATCATGTGAGCTGGCATCCACCTAAAGGTGGTAAATTGCAAATAGCCATTTAAAAATAAAGGACAATGCAAAATTAGTCATGTTTCTCTTTTATTTTAGGGTCTTAAGGCCTCCCACCCTATAATGCTTAAAGTACTATATAGGAGGAACCAAGTTAAAATATGAGGTTTTCAGATGAAAATAATTTAAAAGTTTAACAAAACACATCTCCATAACAAAAAGGATAATGATCAAATTACAGATGCTGCAATCTATAGCCAATGGAAATTAAGTATCATACTTATTTTGAGGAAAGATGCATTTTCTGTGGATGAACCAGTGTCTCATTTGAAGTTATTTTATAGAATTTTAAGTACCATATCCCGTATCAAAAGGGCTAAATTTAGTTACAAATTATTGGGAGGCAGGATTAAAGGAAAACAACAAATATAACATATTCCTTTTTAGTTAGCAGAATGCTAATAATAAAAAAAATATTAAAGAATCAGAAAGCAATGAAGTAAATTCAGAAGCAAAATGGGAATCAATAATGAAATATACTAAGCAAATATCAAGATACTTCTTTAAGTAATGTTTGTTTGCCTAATGAATTTGATAACTTGCAAGAGGTAAGAAGTCAGGTGAATGGAAAAAGGAAATAGGAATCTGTGATGATTTTGAGTAGCTGTCACTGCCGCTGTTAAATTTTCAATAAAAGAAATACAAAATAATACACTACCTGTTTATGTACTTAATATTCTTAAAAGAGATCAAGTGAGGGTGTATGAAATAGTGACTACAATAATTGTTATAAAATATACAAGTAAAGTAATTGAAGTACTGGGTATAAAGATTATTAACTTGCTCTTGATCGTGGGTAAGCCAGAAACATAATCCAAATAGAATCTTGGTTTTATTTCTGTTTCCAGTGTTTTCTGCTAGCCCAGTTATTCACAAAATGAACTAAAAACTTTTAAAAAAATATAGACTTCCTTGCTGTAAGACCTAGTAAGTCAGACTACATACAGATGGAGCCTGGTGATGAGTATTTTCAGAAAGATCCTCAGATGAGAATTTTTAAAAAATTTTTTTTAGTTGTAGTTGGACATAATACCTTTATTTTATTTATTTATTTTTATGTGGTGCTGAGGATTTAACTCAGCTTCTCACATGTGCTAGGCAGGCATTCTACCATTGAGCCACAACCCCAGCCCCCACCTCAGGTGATTTTGATATACCTTTGTCGCAAACCAGTCCTAGGGTAACAATGCAGCTAGATGGTGTTGTCTGGTACAAAAAAGGAAATGAGGTGGCTTATTTGAGAACCATTTTACATCACTATTAAAATTGCCAAGTTATTTCAAAATAATTCATATTTTAAAAGGGTTAAAAAGTTGACCTGTGTTTAGGAAATTGAGCTGCTGAGAGCTGATGTATGCTGTGATTCAGGTTCGCCCTTATCATTAGGATGGACAGTCCCTAAAAACCAGGAGCTTTTTGATTTGTTTTGTTTTGTTTCACTTACAAAAGCCCTATGGTTTGCATTGGGAGTCATAGACCCAGAATTTGTTCTGAAGAAGCAAGCCTCAGCAATGATAGGGAGGAGGTGCTACTGTTACCATGACGATACTTTCCAGAGAAGTTCAGAAGAATAACATTTAGGGAAAAGTGAATCTTATATAAACTATCTGACTGCTTTTTAAGAGGGAGTTAAGATAGGTTCTGAGAACACATGATCATCCTGGCTTTCTCAATCAGGGGACTGTGAAAGGAAAGAATTCACATGAAAAGGGAAAGTAAGTTTCAGTTATTAGGAGCCAAGCATATCCTTGATATCTAAGTATTGTTTCAAATAATCTTTTATGGCAGTTTTTAACTAGCTGATCAGATGTGTATTTAATTTTACAGTTAATGAAAGGCAGTATTTTCTCAAATGTGTTCCTTTTGAATCTTACACTAGTTAAGGGATTTTGGAGTCAAACATCGCCCAACCACAGACCACTTAGGTAAAGGAATCAATATTTCAGTGAAAAGCTACTGATGAGTGCTTTTGCTTTTGTTTTTGGTACTGGGGATTGAACCCAAGGGTACTTAACCACTGAGCCATATCCCCAACCCCTTTCTATTTTTTAAAAATTTGAGACAGGGTCTCACCAGGTTGCTCAGGGCCTCACTAAGTCACTGAGACTGGCCTTCAAATTGTGATACTACTATCTCAGCATCCCAAGTCACTGGAATTATAGGCATGCACCACTGTACCTGCCAAATGAATGCTTTTTGAAGGCACAGTGAATTAGCCTAAATTTTTACCCATCTCTTTTTGGCCAAATATACATTGCTATTTTTGTCAGGGATAACTGCCTATCCCCAGGTCAAATATGATCTGCTACAGGTTTCCTCTGACTCAAGGGAAGCTCTCTCTAATCTGATGATCCTTGGAGTGGAAAAAAGCTGGAATTTTGAGCTGAAAGCTACTCTTATGAATCATATTACAGCAGTAGAATAGGAGCAGCAAGGACTGATGCAGAATAGAAGTGAACTGAGCCCTTTCCTCTCCAAATAAAAATATTCCTTTTCATTAATAGTATCAGTTTACAAAAAATTTTGTTGAATATGATCTTTACATTTAAAAAAAATTAAGAAGAAACATTGAGTTATAAATTTCAGTGATTACTGTTTCTGGATAAAAGATGTATACAAGTTTTCTTCCTTGTTCTTTAATTCATATTTTTTCTGTTGGATAAATGGAGAATTTGTTTTCTCTGGATTTTTTTTCGGTTTCCAAATTATGTATAAAGAGCACATTACCTTTGTAATTAAAAGAAAAACCTTTCTTTTTCTTAATGAATGTAAATAGTATATCCGTAAACTGGAATAGATCCATGAAGTCTGATCAAGATGGTGAAAGCCTCAATGCAAGCAGAGCAAAATCTGGGAGAATGCTGTTGCATCTGGCAACAAGAACCTATAGAGGGGCCAAAAGAGTCTTCAAACTCTTCAAGGGTTGCTAGCATGGGGATGCTGAGTTTTATTATTTTCATGGCTTCAGAGGGAAGAACCAGAATCATCAGGTAGAAATTACAAGGAAAAAAAAATGTTCTCATCAGAAAGAATTATCTAATGATCAAGAACATTAAAAAATGTAATGCAGGCTGGGGTTGTGGTAGAGTTCTCACCTAGCATGTGCGAGGCCCTGGGTTTGATCCTCAGCATCACATAAAAATTAATAAATAAAATAAAAGTATTGCGTCCAACTACAACTAAAAAATAAAACAACAAACAACAACAAAAATGTAATGAACTACTTTCATGGTAGTGATGTTTTATTTTGGAAATTTTCAAACTGAGGGTAGGTGATTTTCTGTCTGAGTTTCTAAAAATAATTCTTAACTAAGAAATCTGGCCAATTAAAAATTTCAACTGAAACAAATCCACAAAGTTGAAGATGTTTCGAAGAGTCTGAATCACAAAACGGGAACATGACTACACAGGCTATTCACCTAGTGTTTTGAGATTTTTTTTCCCTCCCTCAAAATAATTCAAATAAACCAGATATAGGAAAAGCAGACACTAAGTTCTTGGTAAATTACTTGTCTGTATCTGTTCATATGTAAAATGGGGATAATAGTTTGCATCTCATAAGGTTATCATGAGGATTAAAAGAATTACTGCACATAAAGCATTTAGTACAGTGCTGACACACAGTAATCACTCCATATGTTAGATTTTAATCATAATGAGTAATATGTTATAGGAAATTTTGTAAAGCAAATATTCATACAGTAACTATGAGCAACAAATCCTGGGAGTATTTTTGAGCAGATGGTGTTAGAGGATGAAAGTGAACTACCACAAATACTTTTCATAAAACAAAAAATCTTGACTAAAATTAATTTTTAAATGATGGAAGTGACCACTCTAGAGTTCTAGAATGTAGTGAAGAATTTGATGTCTGAATCAAATTACACATCAACTTACTTTCGCCAAGTTCCTAACAAATAGGGACACTACATGGTCATGTTTTCCCTTCCCTATGATGTGATAAACACAAGAGCCCCAGAACAAATGTTTACTTTTTATTTTTTCATAAAAAATACACTAATATATTGAAACCATTTTTAAAGTTGTTGCTTCTAATTTTTGTTTTACCTGTCTTCTGAGGCAGTTGGGCGAGTGGTTGATAGTAGCGGAGTGTGTAGTTCATTAGAGAACAAAGTGTCTGAGAGAATGTCAGCTCTTTCTAACTCCCTGCAACAGTAGGGCCTGCCATGAATCACCTCCATACTTCTTGGCTAAAAAGGCACAATCTAGAAGAGAAAAAGAGGGCAAATTTGGTCTGGGAAACTGGGCCGGAAAAATGTTTTGTACCACCAAGCCCTTTAACCCGTGGCTGCAATCCAGGAAAGTCTGTGGATCCTCTGATGTCAAATCAGTAAGAAATAGCAATTTAAGTTCTGTGGAAATGAATTTCAACTAAAACAAATCCACAAAGTGGAAGATGTTTCTAAGAGTCTGCATACTACACTGCCGGCCTGTAGGTCCATACAAATCTGCTACTTCGCTGACAACCGACTAAAATTCAGTTGTTGCTTCAAATTTAATCATAACTATTCAAGAACACTCAGCTGAATTTTACCCCCGTGGTCTTTCTAAAAATCAGGGAAACTTCTCATTCTAACAAAACCAAGAACTGTCCTCCTAGAAGATTCGCAGATTCTGGACAAGAATCCCATTGCAAAAAGGCGGGAACCCAGTTGTACAGCATGAATGGGACTCCATATGGGATTCCGGGTTCCCAGACTGGTCGGGTACCCGCGTATCCCTCCCTTCAACTTGGGGGGAACCAAAGGGGTGCACTGGCCAGGGCCGCGGGTCCTGGGAGCAGTGGCCGAGCCTGCTGAGGGGTTCAAACGCACCTGGGATATTTGCCCGGGAGCGTCACTGGATTGCGCGTCCACCTTTCCCCTCCCCAGAGCTGGCGGGTCTCCGCGGGGCGTGGAATTTCCCGGTTGCCCGCACCTGGGATCCCCGGGAGCTTGTGAACAGGTGCGGGTGAGGGAGAGAGAGGGACCGGGGACCGGCTGGGGGTGGGGTTGAGGGTGCCTGTGACGGTGACGGTGACCGCGGCACTAGGTAATGCATCCTTGNAGCCCCTGTGCCTGAGGTGGGAGCAGAGGGCGGCTCTTAGCGGTCTCAGAGAAAGCCAGTCTGGAAGGTCCAGACTGGCGAGTCTTGGAAGTGGGACCGGAAGTGAGAAGAGAGGGCGAGACGCACTGCCGAGAGCAGCGAAGGGCTTTTCCGCTGCTCCAGCCCCTGGCCCCGCCTCTCACGATTTTTCTTTTCGCAGGGTTCAGCCCAGGGCGTCGCCCGCAGGTGCCCTCTGGTGGCCGCTGGCGGAGAATCGTTTTCTGTTTCGAGCGCTGTGCAGTCCAAGGGTGGCTATTATAACGCCTCTGCCTGGGGCGTTTGCTCTCTAGGTCTGGGCGAAGGAAGAAAGCAGGTCCCGGGGAGGGTAGCAGGGGGCGTCCTGGTGAGCTCCTGGGTTCCTGGGTTCTGCAAGCGCAGCCCCTGGGGATAGCGTCCCGATTCTCTGCTCTTCTTTCGCTGGTGGACGATGACGATGACGTGGCAAATGGGCAGGTCGGCTTACAGATGCAGTCCTTTATCTACGCTGTCCCCTACGGCTTAGCCCCACCCACCTCGATTATCCCAGGTCTCCTCCAGTCCCCAAAGAAACTAATGCGAACGACGTTTCCACACCAACAGGGTCTTGAGTTTGTGATGATAGTTGAGTACAGACCCCCGCCATCTCTGAAGTAACAGGATGTGGGAGGGTTACCTTTACATAATGAAAAGCTAAAACAGCCTGCAGGAACTCAGAAAGTGCTGCAAAATTGACCCCCCTAAGAAGGGAGGTGTAACAGGTGCTTTGCTATTCTCTGCCTGTTTATACTTCTTCATCAACCCACAGGTATTCTGTTTGTGTTCTGCCTTCTTAGGAAATGTTAGCCGACATGGGGGAAGGAAGGTGCATTGGTATAGGCAGACAGATAATTGTGTACTCCTGGCCCTCTCCCCACCTGCCTGTAGTTGCTGCTCTAAGCCTGGAAGAGTAGGACATGCTGGAGATAGAGTGGTGGATAAAGTGAAGTTGGCTTTTGATCCATTTACCCATTTTTTTTCAATTTCTTATAAAAGGCCATCCTAGCCTTTTGTCATTTTGTTGCTCTTGGGCTCAGGATCTCCAATTAAATTCCCTCTCAGCCTAGCCCATTTCACACTCCCAGCCTTCCAGCCTTCCAGTGCTTTCCATATTCCTCCTTTTCTCTGTGCTGCACCTTAGTCCCATTTCATCTTGGCCTGAGTCTTCCTGGGAGAAAATAACAGTATAATAGGCGAATCAGAGCTGTCTTGATGATGACACCAGGAAGGTTTTGGTAACCCCAGGTTGAATGAGCAGGATATATGGTGCTATTTACCAGGTTGTATGTTTGAAATTTTATTTTAGTTCAAATGAGCCTAAGGGGTAGGAAAATGTAATTATTTCTTATAAGTTTTATTTGAAAAATTCATTGATAAGTAAGAAAGATTGTCAGATCCTTTTTACACAGTTGTTCTCTTTGGAAATGCTTCTTCATCTGAAAGTTTCTCAGGGATGGTCAAGATTGAATCTATTGTGTTTGACCAATATACTGTATTTCTAGCATTTGAGATTTAACTCATTTGCCTCAGCCAGCAGATTATGTGGAGGTGATTCCCAACAACACAAAGTGGTCTTCGACTCATGGATACTCAAAATGACTGACTTCTTAGGTAAATCATGGCCAGTGGGGTCAGTAGATCACCTCAGTTTACCTTCCTTCTGCTTCTGACATTTTGATTTCTTTCAGTTTATCATTTCCTAGTAATCCAGGGAAGATGAAATCTGGGAATGAAAAAAGTATATGTCTCTAATACTGTGTCTGGGTTGACAAAAATTCCAACTTATGCCTAGACCTTTCCTCTTCATTTAAAGAATATGCAGAAAGAATATAATAATGTAAAGCTTGAATTAGTTTATAACCTTTCTTTTAAGTCTGTTACAGAGACCTTTAACAAAGTGGTATTTGAAAATGAATTAAATAAAAATTTGAGGATCACTCCTTGGCAGATAAAAATATTTAAAAAATGAAAACATTTGGATCTGTTACTTGCCTATAAGATGTATTGGAAAACCTCTCCATGATTAAAAAAATACACATTTTTAAAGTGTAAGACTTTAAACCTTATTGATTCCAGTGTATATATCTACTTACTAGTAGGACAATTAAAATACACACACATGCACATACATACAATTCTGCTGTCTTTAAAATTAAACTACAAATGAGTTAAATGATGTTCTAATATTCAAATTTTCCCCTTGAGTAACTGCCTTAGTCCATTTTCTATTGCTGTAACTGAATACCACAGACTGGATAATTTTAAAAGAATAGGAGTTTATTTAACTCACCATTCTGGAGGCTGGGAAGTTCAAGAGCATGATGCATCTACTCAGCATCTAGTAGGGCCTTCTTGCTGCATCAAAACATGACTGAGCGCATTGCATGACGAGACAGAGCAAAGGTGCTAGTTCAGGACCCTTCCTCATCTTAAAAACACACTCATGTTTTTAAGAACCACCTTCATGATCTCGTTGTTTACAGTGACAAACATCTGACTAACACAAACTCCTGACAAGAACAACTTAGAGAAGGAAAAGTTTACTTTGGCACGTGGTTTCAGAGGCTCATTCCATGGTCAACCAACTCTGGGTCTAAGGTTAGGCAGAATATAAAGGGCATGGTGAAAAGTGCTATTCAACTCCTGGCAGCCAGGAGGCAGAGGGCCAGAGGAAAGAGATGCAGGGAAAATGAACCCTTGCAGGGCATGCTTCTGCTGACCCACCTCCTTCAGCCACAGCTTACCTGCCTATAGTCACTACCCAGTTAGTACACGCAAAACTAAGATGGACTGATTAGGTTACAGCTTTCATAATCAAATCATTGCACCTCTGAATATTCCTGAATTCGCACAGATATGAGGTCAGACACCTCATATAAGTGATATCATGAAATATATTTTTTTCTGTGGTTAACTTGTTTCATTCAGTGTAACATCCGTTTTAGCAAACGGCAATATCACATTATTTGTTAGTACTGAATAATATTCCATTGTGTGTAGTGTGGCAATGATTCTACAGCTTTGCAATATAATATTAAATCAGGAAGTGTGGTACTTCTAACTTTGTTTATCTTTCTAAGAATTGTTTTGGCTATTAGGGCTCTTTTATGTTTCCATGTGAATTTTATGATTGATTTTTCTATTTCTATGAAAAATATTGTATAATCTTTGCTACTGTGAATGGTAAAGCAATGAACATGGGAGTGCAGATATTCTTTGAGATGTAGTGATTTTATTTCCTTTGGGTATATGCTCAGAGGAGGGCTGCTGGGTCATAGGGTAGTTATAATTTTAATTTCTTTAGAAACTTTCATACAGTTTTTCAAAAATGGCTATACCAATTTACATTTCCACTAACAGTTTTCTTCACACTTTTGCCAACATTTGCTATCTTTGATTTTTTAATTTAACTTTTTTTCAATGCTGAGGATCAACCCAGGGCCTTGCAAATGCTTTACCACTGAGCAACCCCTTCAATTTCATCTTTTTTTTTAAATTTTTTATTGTTGGTTGTTCAAAACATTACAAATTTCTTGATATATCGTATTTCACACTTTGATTCAAGTGGGTTATGAACTCCCATTTTTACCCCATATACAGATTGCAGAATTACATCAGTTACACATCCATTGATTTACATATATCTTTGACTTTTTAATAAAAGTCATCCTAGTGGGAGTGAGGTGGCATCACATAGTGGTTTTGATTTGCACTTCTCTGATAATTAATGATGTGAAGCATCTTTTCATCTATGTGCTGGCCATTTTTATGTCTTCAATGTTATGTCTATTCAGATCTTTTGCCCACTTTTTCATTGTCTTTTCTGTATATAGATCTTTTGCTGCTTTGGTTAAATTTGGTCCTAGAGAGTTAATTATTTTTGGTGCTATGATAAATGAGATTGCTTTCTTGATTTCTTTACCAATTGGGCCATTATTTGTGTGTAAAAATACTACTGATGTTTTTATGTTCATCTTTTAGCTTGCAACTTCACTGAATCCATTTATTAGTTTTCATAGCTTGTATTTGTGTGTGTGTGTGTGTGTGTGTAATCTTTGAAGAATTTTACATATAGAATTATGTCAGCTACAAGGAGAGAGTCTTCCGTTCCCATTTAGTTACGTTTTTTTTTTTTTTTTGCTGTTCTTCCTAGTACTTCCAGTACTTTGTTGAATAGAAATGGGTTTTCTTGGTTTGTACAAGATCTTAGTGGAAAAGCTTCCAATTTTGTCCCATTGACTTCACTGTAGGTTTTTCACAAATGGCCTTATTTTATCAAGGAACTTTTCTTCTATAGACTGTTGAGAGTTTTTATTAAAAAAGAAAATGAGACTTTGTTGGATGCTTTTTCTGACTTGAATTTGAGATGATCACGTGGCTTTACCTTTCATTTTATTACTGTGATACATCACATTGATTTGGATATGACAAATCAGCCTTTCATGTCATGGATGTATCTCACTTAGTTATAATATATATTCTTTTGCATGTGCTGCTGGATTTGTTTTGCTAATGTTTCATTGATAAATATTGATCCAAAAATCCTCAAAGAAATTGGCCTATAGTTTTCTTTTCTTATGGTATATTTGGCTTAAATATCAAGGTGATCCTGGTCTCATAAAATGTGTTTGGAAGTATTCCCTCAAACTCTATTTTTTGGAAGAGTTGAAACAAGTATTCATATTAGTTCTTCTTTGAATGCTTTGCAGAATTCAGCTATGAAGCCATCTGGTCCTACTTTATTGAGAGATTTTTAAAAGTACTTTTTCAATTTCTATATTTGTTATTGGTGTGTTCAGTCTATTTCTTTCTAACTCCATCTTGGTAGGTTGTATTTTTCTAGGAATTAATGCATTTCCTCTAGGTTATTCAATTTGTTGGTGTATAATTGTTCATAATAGTCCCTTTTGATCCTTTGTTTTTTCCTGAGTCATCTGTTTTAATTTTTCCTTTTTTATTTTTGATTTATTTCGGTCTTCTCTTTCTCTCTTTAATGTTAGTCTAGCTAAGAGTTGTCAATTTTGTTTATTTATTTTTTTAAACAACTCAGTTTCTTTGTCTTTTCTGGATTTGATTTATTTCTTTTCTGATTTTTATTATTTCCTTTATTCTGCTAATTTTGGTTTAAGTTTGTTCTTTTTTTGTTCATTGCAGCATAATATTAGATTATTTATTTGGGGTCTTTCTACTTTTTAACATAGGCATTTATTACTATAAACTTTCCTCATAAAAGAGCTTTCGCTACATCCCATAGATTTTGGATTTGAAGATTTTTTTTTTAATGTAATGATTGGAACCTCCACATTTTTTTGAGGGCAAAAAATCAAGATATAGAATAGTTGTAGAGTATGCTACCATTTGGATAACAAGCAAAAGAAAATTATATATTTTCTTATAATAATGCATACACACAATTTCTTACATACCCATAGAAATTTTCTGGAAATATGCACAAGAACCTGTACACATTGGTTGACTTTGGCCAGGGGAACTGGTAACTGGAATTGAGTGGAGGGAGGGAGATGCTTTATCATATTCATTTTTGTAGCCTTTGAAATTTAAACTATATTTTCTGCTTGGAGCACATTTCTGGAAGCAGGTATTAAGACAGAGTTTGAGATAAAGATATTTATTGAAGATCAGCACCTATAGAGGAAGGAAAGGAAGCAGAACTAGGACTGAGAAGTCCATCTGTGATGGAGTCCTAACAAAATCTCAGCTCGGGCTGGGATTTGTGGCTCAGTGGTAGAGCGCTCTCCTACCATGCACGAGGCATTGGGTTCAATCATCAACACCACATAAATGTAAAATAAAGATATTGTGTCCACCTAAAACTAAAGAAAAAATTTAAAATTAAACAAACAAACAAAAAACCTCAGCTTACCTCTGGGGAGCTCTGCAGCACATTGGCCTGTCAGAGCCATTCCAGTTGGGTGGAAATGACCTTTATACCCCTGCCTTGATCAGGTATTAAATGCAGGAAAGCATCTAGGAAGGCTTAAGGTGGGCCAGGGGTAGAGGCAATCTCTGCTGGAGTTGACCACTTTGATAGCAAATCCTACTTTGAAGGGAGATCTCCTACTTTGAAGGGATATCTAGGTACTGTGTCTCAACTATGAAATTCTTTCTACTTGTATACTTTTTAAAATTAACTTTCTGTATTTATATATGACAGTGGAATGCATTACAATTCTTATTACACATATAAAGCACAATCTCCTCCAACTCCCTCCATTTACCTGCAACATTGATGTGGCTGTGTCCCTGTAGTGTGCTGTTTTTAAATCCTTTGGGTATAGACCAAGGAGAGGGATAGCTGGGTCAAATGGTGGTTCCATTCCCGATTTTCCAAGAAATATCCATACTGCTTTCCATATTGGCTGCACCAATTTGCAGTCCCACCAGCAGTGTATAAGTGTACCTTTTCCCCCACATCCTCACCAATACTTATTGTTGTTTGTCTTCATAATAGCTGCCATTCTGACTGGAGTGAGATGAAACCTTAGAGTAGTTTTGATTTGCAGTTCTCTAATTGCTAGCAATCATGAACATTTTTTCATGTATTTGTTGATTGATTGTATATCCTCTGAGAAATGTCTGTTCAGGTCCTTGGTCCATTTATTGATTGGAAAGCAATTCCAATCAAAATCCCAATGAAATTCCTCATAGAAATAGAAAAAGCAGTCATGATATTCATCTGGAAAAATAAGAGACACAGAATAGCTAACTCAGTCCTTAGAAGGAAGAGTGAAGCAGGTGGCATCACTGTAGCAGACCTTAAACTATACTACAGAACAATAGTAACAAAAACAGCATGATATTGGCACTAAAACAGACTGGTAGATGAGGACACAGAGACTCAGAAGATTATAATTATTTCATGTTAGACAAAGGCACCAAAAACATGCATGGAGAAAAGGTAGCCTCTTCAACAAATGGTGCTGGGAAAACTGGAAATCCATATGCAACAAAATGAAATTAAACCCCTATCTCTCACCATTCCAAAAACTCAACTCAAAAATGGATCAAGGACCTAGGAATAAAACCAGATACCCTGTGTCTAATAGAAGAAAAAGTAGGCCCTAATCTCCATCATGTGGAATTAGGCCCCAACTTCCTTAATAAGACTCCTTTGGTGTAAGAATTAAAATCAAGAATCAATAAATGGGATGGATTCAAACTAAAAAGTTTCTTCTCAGCAAAAGAAACAATCTGTGAGGTAAATAGAGAGTCTAGATCTTGGGAGCAAATTTTTACCCCTCACACATCAGATAGAGCACTAATCTCTAGGGTATATAAAGAACGCAAAAAGCTCAACGCCTACTTGTAGACTTTGTTGTGAATTCGGATGAGCATGAAATTCCATAGTGTTGAGAGGTAGGAAAATTCTTTTTCAGAGAAATAAATCTTTAGACATCTTACCTTGTTTACCTTTTAGGTACCCTTTCTATTTTCTTAATGTAGTTTCTAAATTAGTATTCACACTCAATTTATAGCTGATGTAAGTAGTATAATAATGTTTTTTAGACATTTGGAGCCTAATAGAAGAAATCCTAGACAAGTTGAAAATAGTTGTTAAGGGGAAAAGAAATTGGAAAAAAATGAGGTTGGGACATAGGATGGTGTTTTTTCACCCAACCAGACACTTTTGAGAGTGAAAAAGGGTCATGTCTGGGATAATAGGTATAAATTGTGTTATGAACTGTTATTCCTCCCTGCTAACTTCATATGTTGAAGCCCTAATTTCTGATGTGCAATGTGACTATTATCTGGAGACAGGGTCTTTGGGAAGTAATTTGGTTAAATAGATGGGGCCCTAAATCTATTGAAGAAGGGGAAGAAGTCACAAGGGATGGGGGGAGGAAGAGAGGGGAGAGAGGAGAGGGAGACATCTGTCTCTCCATGTACATATACTGAGGAATGGACATGTGAACATAGAGTGGGAAGGCAGCTGTCCACAAGGCAGGAAGAGAGTCCTCACCAGAACTTGACCATCCTGGCATCCTGATCTCAGACTTCCTGTTTCCAGAACTGTGTGAAAATAAATTTCTATTATTTAATTCACCCAGTTTATAGTCTTTTGTCATGGCAGCCCCAACAGACTAATACAAATTGGAACTGTGCCTGGAAAACCAGGATGACTACTCATCCTTGAACACCATTCTATGGTTGATGTTAGCCTAAAAGCCCTGCTTTTTTAGAAGTGCATTGCTTTCATTAGTCCTCAAGAATAAACAACCTTACCCTGTCCTATCCCCAGCTTTTTTGTACCAGTGCACTGAATTTATTAGTGTCAGAGTGAACATTGCACACAGACCTGAGAACTGGGGAGAACAGATTTGCTTAGGAGAGAAACAAGACTTCAGAAATGATTTAGTGTCATGGGCAAAGTCATGCAAGGTAAGTCATATCAGGTTTGATTGGCAAGTGAGAGCCTCATGCATCCAAGTAGTCACCTACTTCAGTGATATATAACCTTGGCTCCCTGCTGGATCCATTCCTCCATCAGCCTGCCACCATTGCCCTCTAGCTATTCTGTGATGTAGGACATGACCAAGATTGACAGAGAGAGGAGGTTGAAGGGGCAGTAGTTAAAATGTCACCC
Source organism: Marmota marmota marmota (assembly GCF_001458135.2). Lineage (NCBI taxonomy): Eukaryota > Metazoa > Chordata > Mammalia > Rodentia > Sciuridae > Marmota > Marmota marmota. The sequence goes on from NW_026000153.1 coordinate 2,398,808, forward strand.
ACCAAGACTGAAACCCAAATGGCTTAATTTACCATGATGTGTTTTAATTAATGAGAGTGAAAAAGTGAAGAGGTTGTGGTTTCTAATCAAAGAAAGTAATTCGTCACTTACTGAAATGCAAATGGATTCATTGGAAGGGAAACAAAGTTAATTAGGTCACAAAGATAAATTAAGACAAAACTAAAAACATGTTTACCTCAATTAGATCTACTGTTGCCTTGTGCTAATGAAAGAACATACAGAAATTAAAGATGCCAATGTAAATATTTTAGCATTGGATAACTTTGTGAAGTCAGTGACTATTTCAATTTTAGAATAAATATCACTTTTGTCTCTCATTGCAGATATTATAACATAAAAAGAATCTTGCTTATTCTCAAAGGGTACTGGGTTTTAAGTACTCTGTCTTTCTTTGAGGATGGACTAATGATACAAACAAATGGTCCTTAGTTCATAGCTAGACTCAAGATATAAAAAATGATGTTTATTTTTTGCCTTTTATAAACTGTTGAATTGAGGTAATTGTATATTAGTTTAAAAATGTTAAAAATGTTTAAAGTTGTTAACTGAGCCCTGAGTATACAGTGTGTTGTACAGAATAAAACAAGAACCTCTTAAAGACTTTGCTGTAGTGGTGTTTGGTGCAGGTTATTGTTTTGGCCTAAGAATTTAAAATTAGTTATGTATAGACATGTCACATTTTCTGCCCTCTTGTGGTTAAAAGTAATTTTGCAGCATTGGTTATATTTTAGTGCTTTAAGTTACAAGGGACAAGCTATATGGTATTTTAAAAGCAGTGTGACAATTATGTTGGTGCATTGCTGTAGCTAATCACTTTTGTTGCATTTTTTAAAGAAAGAGAAACAATAGTTTTGTTTTATTAACTATAATACACCAATGCTTAGAAATCTGGCAAAAAGTGAATAGATTTAATGATAAATTTTCTTCAGGATTAAAATAATATTTCTCTTTCAAAGAGTCTAAATTTGACATTAATCTGGTTATAATTTAATTTGACTCCTGCTCTAATAATGCTTTTCCTGTTTGGCTCTTTTCATAATTAATTCCTATGTTTAGGATGAGAGTATGGGTAATAATTCTTTCCATTTTCTACACATAGGATTATATGTATTACATTCTTTCTATATCATGAGAGGAAAAATGCCATGATATTCCTTGAGCAGCTGTTTTTATTATCTTTGGGCATCTTTTTGACTAATTATTATTAGATATTCTAAGACATTAATTGCAAAATCTCTAGATTTTATTAGCTGTAATATAAAAAGATGAGGGAAACAGATGAGACATAAAGTAAAAATAAGTCATTAGGAAGAATATGAGGAGCTCTGCAGTTCAAAGAAAAGTGATATAAAATAGCATATGAATAATTGTTGGCCATTTTTTATTTCCTAGGAAAATTAAACTCATCAAACTCTTCATTTATATTACTATTTTGAGATAAATGTCTCACCATATCTAACTGCTGACAGAAACATTTGTCCTCCCAGGTATTTCCAAAGAAGTACTAGTTCTGGCTTCAGATGAATCCAGTATATCTGAGCTGGTGAGGTGATAAAAGAGTGCAGGAAAAAATTGGTTAGTATCAATACCCCCTTTGAGACATATTTAAAGAGAGTATAGATAATATTTAATGTTTTGGTGAGAAAAACTTGACACTTCTAAATGATAGAAGAATCTGTGAGAGTAAGGGCATCTCTAAAAATCATTAACCTTATTGTTCTCATAGGAATTTTTTTAATAGCCAAATAATGCTAAAATTTTGGGGGTAGTTATGTAAGTATTAATGTGAGTATAATTAATAGTGCCAAGTTATGTAAAAAGTCAAGTGAAATGTATTTAATGCCTCTGAATTTTAAGCTAAATGGTTATTAAAATGGTAAATTTTGTGTTTTATATATATATATTTTATCACAATAAAAATATTTTGAACAGATCAAGTGAAATTTCCCTGATTTTTAAATATTTCTAACAACACTGAATAAGATATGCCTCATCCAATAAATTTTAGGAATTCAGGGTCACAAAATAAATAGTACGTTCAATAAACATTGTATATAATAAAAAGGGACACATTTCCCACCAGGTAGGATTTTCCTAATATCATCCTGACTCCTAGGTGTACCATATTGTATTTTCCATTAAGCATTTAGCTCCATTGTCCATGTAGGTGAGAGGGAGGGAGAGGCTACTTACTGCACTTCATGCTGGTGGGCCCAGGCATACTTTCTTCTTTAGTGCTTTGTCCCAATTTCCAAATGAGATCTGTAACAGACTACAGATTGCCCAGGGAATGCAAGACCTGTCCAGGCATGCGCATACCTCCTGTCCACCTTTCCCCCATCCCTTGCCAATGACTGCATTTCCTGTGGCTCTCTGGACTGGTTCAGAGCTGCCACTGGAGCAGAAATGGGAGAGTTGAATTTCACCATCGAACAATAACACTTTGCTATAGGAGAAAAATCACTAGATGCTTCTTGACAGTCTAAATAGTGCAGCATTTATTCTGACTCCCTTATCCTTTATGATCATTCATTACTGATAAGGTAGTCACCTCCTTACCTGCTCTGAAGATAGATACCTTAAGGAATGACTATGTTAAAGCTCTCCAAAAATTTTTTATCTTTCTTTCCTCCTTCCTTCTAAAATCTGTTGTGTTTAAAAACATTGAGGATTTTTTCCTGGACCCCAGTGTGTTCATTTTTCTGATCTAATCTTGATCCAGCTGATGTTTCCTGAATGCTTAATGTATTACAGGGCCAGAGGGCAGGTTGTGCTGGTGGTCAGGGCAGTGGGTAGAGGAAGAAGAACATGAACTTTGAAGTCAGGCAAACCTCAATAGAACCTGTTGTTTGCTCTGATTTAGACAACTCTTGATAAGCTCAATTCCTGCTTTTAAAAATAAGAGTTTAAAATAGCATTAAATGTTAAAACAGACAATTATCATAACAATAAGTAGTTGCTATTATTATTAAGCTGGAGAGAGGATATGAAGATGATTAGGATAGTCAGTGCAGTGGTTCCTAATAAGGGACCACTTTGACAACTTCTGGAGACATTTTTGGTTGTCACAATTATAGAGAGATCCTATTGGCATCTAGCAGGTAGAGGCTATAGATGCTGCTAATCATTATCTGACATGTCAGGTAGTTCCCCACAAACAAAAACTTATCCAGCTTCAAATGCCAATGCCACTATTGTCTAGTGAAGGGAAAAAATTAAAGTACATTATATATTTTATATAAAAAGAAAGTGAGCTTGTAGAAGTTGAGCAAACCTGTCTAGTTATGTACCCAATAGCCATGCCTTTATTTATTTATTTATTAAATAGTAAGAGTGGTTGAAGCAATCTGCCCAAGGCAGGAACTGAATTTCCCAGTGTCATTTACAGATTGGGGTAGCCAGTTTATTAAAGAGAAAATAGCTGGATAGCACTTAAAAACAAAAACAACAAGCAAACAAACAAACAAACCTTTAAAGTTTCCTTTGTTTTTGCTACCTGAAAAAGGACATGATAGCCTGGTGGGGGCTCAGGATAGTGGCCCAGAAAGATGGCAGGAGAATGGCTCCCTGATGACTATGTGTAATTCTTACACCATCTCAGAACCGCTTCTTGCCAGAAGTTTTTAATGTGAGGAAGAAAAGAAAAAGTCCCTCTTGGTTGAAACAATATTATTTAGGTTTTTTTTTGTTACATGCAACTGCATCCAAATTTGACCTGTGTCTCAAAGGATTTTGAATGGTAGAAAAGGAGCCTTGGAGCTAAAGGAATTAACAAGAACAGAAGCACAGAACAGAAACACATGCGTTTTCAGGAAAGAACATATGGTTTTGTATGTCCCTTAAATAATCTGACAACTTCCACGGGAAGATTGTAGGTGATGTCTGCAGGACGACCTTTAGGAAGGAGGAAGAGCAAACACATGAGTGGGTGAAGCGGAGGCCAGCGCTCCCACCTTTCTCGCCTATTTCATTTTGTTGGTCACAGTTAGGTGAACATTGACCTTTCATTTTTCTCAATGAGAAATTTCTCAGAATCAGTACATTTTTTTCATTTTTGTATTTCTCAAGGTCATTGTCACAGTCTGATATATGAAATGTGGAACTGAAATCACATGAAAGTCGCCTTTTATGAAATTTGTTACTGTATCAGGTCTGTTTGATCCCTAGCTCTCCCCTGACACCCCTTCCCTCTGCTCCCTTTCATGGACTCGCTGAGTTTTAGGGTAGGACCAATCCAAGTGGGATTTCCTTGGGGGAAGGAAGCATTAGCAGAGAAGAGAAGGAGTATAGAGCGGAATATTTGGGGATCTGTGCCTGGGAAAGCATGTCTGGGAGAAGAGCACTGTTACCACTTCCACTTTATGTACTGTGAAGAAGCTAGTATTTCCAGGAAGTTCAGGCTGAATCACTAGAGGGATTGTGATTGTTCTGGCATTATCTTCTCAGCACTTAAATGGCCAGGCAGATGGCAATATTCATCTAAAATTGAATTAAATATTAACTTAAAATCATTCTAGAAATAATCTTCCTTTGCCATAATTCTTAAACTTTATGGGATCACAGACTTCTTTGAGAATCTGAGACCTATGAAATTTCTCCCCAGAAAAATGTAATGCTTCAGAAAAAAATCATTTTAGAAGCTATGAGCATCCCTCTCAAATCCATCTTTGTTGTAAATAATGTAATTTTTTTGAAGTTTAACCCCAAACACCAAAGTCTAATAGACATTAAGTTTAAAAAAAAAAAATCACCAATTGTAGACTTTTTGAAGTCTATAATTCCTCAATTGGTGGGAAACTGGTTCTGTTAATCATCAATTGCCTCACCCATTTGGAGCCGATGAAAGGATAGGAATTGGGTTTGTGCAGAGATTTCTTTGTAGAGAGTTGTTACTTTGCTGTGAATTCCCCTCACTCTGCCCAGGTGTCAGGGATTACTGTGTTCCTTATCCTTTCCTATGATGCATAAATGTGATCCATGTGGTTGAAAGAAATGAAGGCCAAAAATGTTAAATAGAGACTGGGACCCAGTACAGAGGAGCATACTGGGCCTGTGATGGGAGGGGTGGCTTCAAAGATTTCTGAGATGCCCTTGAGGCCTTTGTACAATTGTTGTGATTAAAAAGTACCAGACTCCCTTTATCTGAGCTAATGTCTTTAGCATGTGCTTTTTCTTCATTCTATCCTGGTCAGGCCATAGGTTTTCTAAATCTTTTCCCTCTGCTTCTTTTTGTTCCTGAGTCTCATGAAAAATTTGTCCAAAGGTGACTGGTGGCACTCATGCCACAGATGAATGTTTTGTTGTTTTGAACTTTCTACCAAATAAACTAGTTCATCACTTAAAATTTTGGCTTCACTTAAACAGCCTTTGGGCATGCGTGAAATGTATCCAAGTTCTTTATCACAGTATAAGAAAGGTGGCCTTTAGTCTAATTTCCAACAGATTCCTCATTGTCATCTGAGACTTGTTTTGGAGTTTCCTCATCTTATGAGCCCTCACCAGAATCATCCATAACTCTCCACTGGCAGAATTCTAACCTTTTTCTACCCTGCTTCTCCAAACTCTCCCAACCTCTGTCTGCCTATCACCTGATTCCAAACTGCTTCCCCATTTTCATCTATAGTTATAGTAATGATCTCATTCCTCAGCACTGATTTTCCATTTTCTGTCACTATAACAAATATCTGGGGCTGGATACCTTATGAAGAAAAGAGGCTTATGTAGGTCACAGTTCTGAGGGTTAAGAGCATGGCATGGGGCATCAGCTTGGTTCTGATGAGGACCCCATGGTGGATGACATAACAGTGGTGGGAGCTTGTGTAGCAGTGAGAGATCACATCATAGGAAGCCAAAGAGCGAACAGGAGATCTGGCTGAGGCCTTTATAACAATCTGCTCTCATGAAAACTAACTTAGGGGACCCAGAAGAGCTGCCTTAATCCCTTTGCAGGATGGCACCCCTAGTGACCTTGGCTCCAGACACTCCCACTAGGCTCCACTTCTTTTATTTATTTATTTATTTTACAATAGAATGCATTTTGACATATTGGACACAAGTGGAGCACAACTCATTCCTCTGGCTGTACATGGTTCAGAGTCACTCCAGTAGTATAATCATACATGGGTATAACATAATAGTGTCTATCTCTTTCTACTATCCTTCCCATCCCCACAACCCCATCCCTCCCCTCACTCCCTTCTACACAAACCAAAATTCCTTCATTCTTCTCTCTATCCCTGCCCTACTCTGGATCAGCATCTGCTTATCAGAGAAAGTATTTGGCCTTTTTTTTTTTTTTGGATTGGATTATTTCACTTAGCATGATATCCTCTAGTTCCATCCATTTACCTGCAAATGCCATAATTTCATTCTTCTTTAAGACTGAGTAGTATTCCATTGTGTATATGTACCACATTGTCTTTATCCATTCATCTGTTGAAGGTGTCTAGGTTGGTTCCATAGTTTATAGGCTCTACTTCTTAAAGGTCTCACATCTCTACACTGCCACTCTGAGGATCAAGCCTCCAACACATGACTCTTTGGGGGACACACTCAAGCCATTTCCAAACCATAGCTTCAAGCATAGGACCCTATGTGACTGCATGGGTCACAGGCCCATGAGGCTACCATGAGGTGAGCAACAAAGGTAAGAAGAGGAGAGGTCACTGCTAGTGGTCCTGTTACCAAGAGACTTAGGACAAGTTTCTAGTGGAAAATTTTTGTAGTGAAACGCTGTATGTGATCCTGTCTTCATGATTCTGCAAACCCTCAGCCAAATCATAAACTCCCCATACACTTATGGGAATGGGTTTCTTATGGAAACTGGTAAAGGAACTGGTCTGGGCCAGAAAGAGTAAGACAAACAGATGAACAACTAGACATCAACTTCCCCTTATCTAACAGTTTTCATAAATTCAGGGGTTTAAGTAAAGAACTCATGTTCTATGACAAATTTCCCTGTCTTATAGAGAGACCACTTGGCCTTTTGTTTATTTGCATGACAGGATATTGCCTGATATTTTTCTCTATTGCTCAGAATGGGTGACTAGGGACTAGATCTGGAGGTATAGAGCTCTGATTATCTGAGGGTATAAATAAAACCATGGATAGCAGGAGCCAGACACTCCTTTGTGGTTTGCAAACAGAAGGCAGAACCACAGCAGACCTGCCTTGGCCTGTGCTGCTCCTAGATGTCTAGTTTTGAGAGTTTGACCTGGAGCAGGGGTGGGCTGCTATATGCCTCTTTTCCTGGATGCCAAGTGCTATGGTTTGGATTTGTTTAGGTGCAGCCCCAAAGGTTCATGTGCCAGAAGCTTGGTTCCAATGTGACAGTGTTGAGATGGTGGGATTTTAAGAGTGGGTCCTAGTAGGAGATAATTAGGACACAAGGACGTGGCCTTTGGAAAGGACTAATGAAGTCTCATGGGACTAGATAAGTTCCTGTAAGAATGAGTTGTTAAAAGGGAGCCTGGCACCTCTCCTGAATTCTTCTGCATACACTGCTTGACATTCTTATATGTACTCCCACAATTGCAATGCCATCTGTTATGAGGCCCTCACTAGACCTGAACAGATGGCAGCACCATGCTCTTGAATCTCCAAAGTTCTGAGTTAAATAAACCTCTTTTCTCTCTCTATAAAGTATCCAACTTCATGTATCTTGTTATAGTAGCAAAAAAAAAATGGAGTTTCTGCTGCTATAACAGCTCTCTGCACTCACAGAGAGTGGGGTCATGTCTCTCACTTGAACATACTATTTCTGTTTGCTTAGGCAGTAGACTTACTAGTCTGCTCCTCTTAAACAGGGCAAAGAGGGTTGAAGACAATGGGAAGCAGTGGAGTAGTCGTAGGGCAGCTGTAAAGCAGTTCTGCCCTTGGCATATCTGGGTTGTCTGCTTTTTCTTTGCGGTAAGTGGCTACTGGCAAAACAGCTGCTTTGAGCCTCTTTCTGGTAATAAAAGGCTATGGGGAGTGCAGATGAAATAAGGGTAGTGGAAAGCAATCAAATAGCACCCAGGCCCATCAGTTCAGTGACCTGGGCAGTGCGAAGTCCCCTATAAGTTTTCCTGAAGAATTCACTTGTAGAAATAGCAACTTTCTATATAAAGGATGAGACAGCTACTCTCAACTCTGCATCCCTCCCTCCTTGACCACCTGTACACCTTGAAGAAGAAAGGAGGGGAGATTGTTTTTCAGAAGCCCGCCATTTCTTCTCCCACCACCCCACCTCTGAGGAGAGAAGGGAGACTGAGAGAAAGAGCAGAGCTTGTCCCTTTCCCACTTGAGGTCCTTTGGGCTCCTGGCCCAGCCAATGATGGCGGGGGGGGGG
>NW_026000153.1:2407182-2447649 GCF_001458135.2 Marmota marmota marmota
GGGGGGGGGGGGGGAGCCTGCCTTGGATATGAAGTTGGCATCTTCAAATGGACTTGACAGAGTTTTTTAATATCAAGAAGTGGCCGAGGAAGTTATGGAATCTGTCCAGGGTATCATTAAGGGATCTCTACCCAGCAGGAGTGGGAGATTCACATGGCTCAGCTGGGGACACAGTGGGAGAAAAACAAAACCATTTCCTGTGTGCCCCCAATGGAGTTGAACTGTTCAATAAACCAATTATGTCCGATTGAGGACTTCATATTCTTAGGGCTAAAGTTGATCACAATGCATTTGTGTGTGGTAAATTGGATGGATAAACTTAGTTGAAGAATGGCCAGATTTTTTTTTTTCTGTGAAAAAAAATGTTAAATGAAAAGATAAATAGCAGAGGTAAACTTCTGGATATAGAGGAGACACTAAAAGAGGTAACTGATAGATTTTAGGAAGATGCAAGGAAAAAGGCAACTAAGAGTTCCTTCATTTTGTAATATTACACAGAAAGATGTCAGATTTTAAATTCGGTTTATCATAGATTTTCACTGTAAGTGAATCTATAACAGTGATATGGGGAAAAGTGGGTGTTTAAAAACATGTTTATAATTGGTTTGTTATCCTTGTTCATTTACTTGTAAACCATGTTATTATGTCAAATTATGTCAAATTATTTAATTATCATCATTAAGAAAAGAGTAACCTGACAAATATGAAGTATAACTGTGCCCATGATTTTCATATAGGGTAGTGAGTGATGTGGCTTCAGTTTGGTAATGGGGAAAGAAAAGGAGGGAAAAACAGAATTCTTAAGTATTTAGAATGCTGTTTTTATTCAGACAAAATTATTTCAACTTTACATTAAAAAAAAAACTTTAAAGGATATTTGTAATAACTTCCAAGATAACTTGTACTGGACAAGGAAAAACTGCCATCAACAATACATAAACCATCAAAGTGGTTCCACTGCTCTTATTGTCTTCACCATAGAGCTGTTTGCAGATATTACAGGCTGTAGCTTCATATCATCTTTAGGGACAGGCTCCAGATTTCTTATTTTTCTTGTTTCACTTCCACATCGTCTATGTTCTTGAATACCAGTCTCCTAAAATGTAAGCAGTATAAAGTGTTCTTAACCATCAGAGTACTAGAACATAAAAGCTTATAAAAATAGACCCATAATCCTAATTGCCTAATTATGCTTCAGTTGAATTGTGTTGTGCTTGAAATGAGTGAGACACAGATGCAGGCTGAGTTTGCGATGAGCACTCGGGTTCAAGAACTTACCATTGTCTCCATTTTCTCCTTTCCTACCACCCTATTTGCACACATCTGGTTCGTAGCCCGTCCCACCCCTGTATAATATCCCAGGACCTCAGCCAACATGGCGGTGGTTCCCCATTTCCTGATGAATAATGGCTCAGGTCCTTGTCTTTGCTCTGCATGACACTCTGCACTCTGCTCCTCATCACATATTCCTTGCTCTTACCAGACTGAACCTCAGCTCTTCTCAGCTCACCTTGATTTAGCTAGAACCTTTGCTCACACTCATCCTTTTGCCTGAAAATGACCTCTCTCCTGCCAGTCTCTGAATGTTCACGGTAGACCTCCTTTTTCAAGCACAACTCAAGAAATGTCCCTGGATATCCCCCTCCACCTCTGCCCCCACCCCAAACATCCTCTGTAGGATCCTCTAAGTGCCTCTCTATCATTTCATTTATGCTATTGAATACCAGGGGCTTCCTGTGTGGCAGACAGAGGTAGGCACTGGGGATATGGCAGTAGACAAAAATTATGGGATTTATGGAACTGAAATTCTGTTAAAGGTTATGGACCCTAAACACATGATAAGTCAGATGGGGATAAGTACCATGGAAACAATACATCAAAAGTGTTCTGAGAAGGTCTCTCTTACGACATAGCTTGCCACCTTCCTTCCTTCAGGCCTTAATAAAAGCATTGCAATCTACTTTTTATAAAAATAACGATTTTTTTAAACATATTTCTACTAGAAAAAATTAACTTTAAAAATCATTTGTAGTAACTTATTCTCTGATTTATACATAGTAGACAATAGATACTTATTAGTAACAGGATTTATTTATAAAATGAGATCCAGAAAAAAAAAACTTTGATTAAAATAACTTTAAATCTAAGTTATTTGGGTTATTTGAGATGGTGTCCTTTAAATATGAGCCCAACTCTCCTGTGTGGGACATTTTGTTAGAAAGGGCAAGTGTCAGACAAAATGTCATAGGCTTCTATCCCCAATCTTGCATGGACTTAGTGTGTGACTTATAGTGTAGTGAGATTGATTAGGGAAGCCATCTCCTTACTTTGTTCCTGTAGCCATGCTTATTATACCAGGTCTTCTATAATTGTTTATAGGCATTTATTTTCCTGTGTCTTCAACCTTTTTCCCCTCTCAGAAATTTACTTTCTTGTAAACTTATTTTGAAAACTCATGGGTCCTTTCTGAACCAGCCAGTTCTATATAACTGTCCATGCACTTTGGCTGGTTCTCTGGTATTTACCTTGGTTGTTTTTGATCAGGATTCTGGTTTTCTTGGCTCTGGCAGGTATTGGAGTACAGGAACTCACTGGCACAGAGTGAATGCATGGATTGTTGGAACAAATCGCTCAGTGTCTTGGTGACACTTTGGGCTGTTGTCATTCTTCCAAACCTTTGGGGTAGGGTGGGAATGTGTCTGGATATGCTGGTTTTCATATTTCTTCCAAATCTCAAAGGCAGGTTGGCTGTCCCTCCAGGGCTCCTTTCTTCTTTCATGGTCCTCCCGAATCTCAGAGGCAGGTTGGCTGCCGAGTGTGGCATTTTATTGACTGAGGGTGTGCTCATCTTCATGACATTTTTTGGTCCCCAATCTTTTAACTCTTGAAAATTGGGACTTTTTTCCTTTTCCCCTTTTGGGGCTTCCCTAGGCTATAATTAGAAATGATCATTAAAATAATTTATTATTATGATAAATAATAGAGTTAAATTCCAAATTTAAATCCAGACTTTAATCTGATGAATTGTTAAATCTTTAAACAAAATTTGTGTTTTTATGTGCAGAATTTTTAAAATAAATAATCTGTATTAAGCTTTTTGAAGCTATCTACTTCCTGTATCCCTAGACTATTGTAAGACAACTATAAAATATTAATAAAATATATATAGTGAATAAAACAATATGTTTGAGTGGCAGGAACATAAGGAGTATTGAAATGCAGCAAAAGTTTATTTTACAGCCATTATTGTCTTTCAGTGTTGTGATTCATGTTGTTTATGAAATGTTTTGTGTTTTGACTTTAGAGAAACCTCTTATCCCTTTCACTGTCTGGTGTTTTGCTCCCTTTTAAAGGCCAGGTGGTACATGGAAGCATGGTGCATGGGAACTGAGACACTACCTAAGTTTTGGGCTATGATGTAGGAGACCCCATTGACTTTTTCCCCACTTTGCACTCAGTATTTCACCCTACAAACATGTCTTGAGAAACCAACTATATTTTAATTAGAATATTAATTACATTTTTAGTAATAAATCAATTGGTTGGTGGTTCATAGCACTACAAATATACAAACTTTATAGGAACCACTTAAAATACAGTGACTGTTCAATTAGATTTAATTTTACCATGAAAGTTTGTTCATATGAAAAATTTTAAATGATTTTTTTTAATTGTAACCTGAGTAAAATGAATACTCCATACTAATTTCAGCAAATTTGGAAAATATATAAAAACAAAGAAGAAAATAACTTGAATTTCTACCATCTAGAGGTAAAACATTTTACTGTTTTACTACAAACTTTACCTGCTTATAAGAGATTATAAATGTTTTATGTTCATTTGCAGTTTAAGACAATGGCCAGCTGAAAAGTATCCAGATCTTTATTTCTACAACTATTTATTACAAATGTAAACTCTGAGTCAATTGAAAATGTACTAATGTACTTTAAGCCTGCAAAGTATCAGAGTCTAAGTATTTGTCATTACAGAGCCAGGCTGTGGGGGTTGTGGGTATAGTCCAGTGGCAGAGCACCTGCCTGGCGTGTACAAGGTCCTGGGTTCAGTCCCCAGTACCAAAAGAGAGAGAGAGAGAGAGGAGAGAGAGGAGAGAGAGGGACCAAGCTGTTTGCTGAATAATACAAGTTACATCAGTATACTATCTTAGGAAGGCTGAAGTTTGACCAAAAAGACCTCAGCCCAAACTAACTTGTTATTTACAAAGCTATAAGACTCAAGACAAATATTATATATATCCTGCTGGTCATATTACAGACTTAAAAACTTACCTCAAAATATTTGTTGTAATTTTCTTTGCTGTGAAGATTGGGCATCAATAATTCATCTTCACAAAAGATGTTTGATGTTAACAAGCTTGAAGTGGCTAAAGTCAATAAAATGAATCGTTTTGAGGAAATGATTTCCATTTTGTCCAAATCTAAAATTAAGTTAATATGTGCAGTCCAGTGTCTACAAGAAGGGAAATTGTGGTGTTTTTATACTGTCTAAAAACAAAGGAAAGTTTCCTGTAAGAGTGAAGCTAATCCCACATGTTTGAAGCACTAATATTAATTAGCGTGTGTAACTAAAATATGCATGTAAGGAATGTGTAATTCATTCTGGGGAGACAGCAATGTTTGTGCTTGCAAATTCATTAACTTTGAAAATAGTTTTCCTCATTATGAAAGCTTTACTAATTAGGTAAGATCAGGGCAATAGTAATTGAGATTCCAAATAAACAGGATGCTTCATTTCTGTAAGCTTAAATAAAAAGTATTTTGTTTCTGGTGTTTACGTCATTTTTTGAGGAATAGAAATAAGAAGAATTCAATACATGCTAGATACATTTTTTAAAAATTCACACAAAAGAATTAGGCATAGTATTTTCAGATGTCAAACAATTGAGAATGTGAAAAGAATTAAAAGTCACACAATACCCCAATAAAATGCCTTGACTTAATTCTTTTTGTAAAATGCTGTTTGGTTATTAAAAAGCTTCAAGAGTAAATGTCAGCTGTATTGTGAAGGATGAGCAGAAGAACAAATATTCATTAGGCATTTTGACAAACTGGTCATCTCAGGAGAAGATGCAGGTAGTCAGGGCCCTTAGGATTGGCCCTGTGGGGCTTATTTGGTAAAACTGCATAAATCACCAGGATTTTATTTCTATCAAGATACCTCATCCTACCTTCCTGTTCAAAGTCCTAAAGAATTCTAGCACAGGTTGGGTAAGTCACACACATGCTAATTTTGTTCTCCCAGGGCCTATATTATTTAGGTAATCTCCTTTTACCACAGCCATGATGACATCATGGCATTAAATGAGAATTTACAGAAATAAATGTGTATTTACTGAAATACCACCGTGAGTCTCTCTTGGAGCAGCTGACTGGTATTTTTAAAGCCCCGCCTTATCGCTAGACTGTTTTGGTTTCATAGAAGCTATTACTAGGTCCCCTTGGTCCCTTCAACTCTCACAAGGGAAATGGCCTTTCATGGATTTCCAACACTCAGGTACTTCTAGAGGTCCCTTCTGGAGGTGAATTAACAAAAACATGCAGTCTTTCTGTAGTGTCAATTGTACCACCTCTAACCTCTCCCACCACCCCTGTGTACACACTTTGAGGTGTGAGGTGGCAGAAATGAAGCCCCTTTTCTATATTGAAGATCTCCAGAATAAGCCAGAAAGTTGGAAAACATGGTGGGTAAACTCTTGTGATGCCTGAGCCTCACACTTGCCTATGTCCTCTCTTAGGACATTTGAGTTCATGGGCTTCATTTGTTTTGATCTGTGATTGCCCAAAATCCCCACAGTAGGAGGCAATTAATTCAATTCATAGTCTAGTGTTAATTTTGTAATGCTGTTATTGGATTATTTGGGTTTAATTTCCCTGAGGATTTAATGTACTTCTCTTCCAAATTGTTTTTTTTGCAAACTGCTGATGGAACTTCTTTCTTTTTCTTTTTTTTGTGGTCAGTAGATCCAAACTTTTGAGAAATGGATGGTCAACAAAACTTGTCCCCTTGCACCATGTTCTCACCCAGGAAAGAAACAGAAGGCGTCAGCCTAGGTCACTTTCAAAATTGTTTGTATCTAGTTGTCCTTTTTAAATAACATGGAACTTAAGCACTCCACCAGGTTTTTGCTACTTAGGGTATTGGCACATCTGTTAAGAGTTTTTCTGATTCTAATCAACATCCAAAGTAGCCCATATAACTAATTGCTTTCCTGCCTTACCAGGTTAGGCTTCCAAGTTTGAACTACATTTAAAATGATCTCATTAATATAGGGCTTGGCTGTTTTTAATCATATCTTCATTTTGCTTTGAAAATGTTAGCAGACATAGAATAACCTTACCAACATACACAGTATGAAAGCACCATAAATCATGGGTGAATTGTGCAAGTACACACACACACACACACACATAGTTGGTTTGGGGCTTCTTGAATTGATGTATGAGCATGTGAAACATTTTTAAAAATCCATCTTCCTTACTTTGGTATTTAAATATATGCTTTATTTGCTAAAATTTTAGAAAACTTAAGGCTTGCATCTAAGTTTGAACACTTCTGAGCTTTAGTCCCCCCAGTACTCAGTTTCTTATCAGACAGTGCTTTTTGGATGTCCCAAAGCATGTCAAATTGCGTTTTGGATATAATGAACTTATCTTTTCAATACCTTTTCTTTCTCCTCTGTTTATTCAATGACTAGTACTGCATAAGTCAGGGTCTAATTAGGATGCAGAAAAAACATAGTAATTTGATCAAGGAATGATTAATGCAATTTCAAATTATAACAGGAGATTAACTCTAAAGGGGTAAAGAATACACTAGGAATGGGGGTGGGATAAGTATACAAGGAAAGAACAAACTGGTCAGAATTCAATCAATATTGGAAAAAGTATGGATGGCAAAAGTATGGTGGGTTGCCCCAGGCCAGAGTTTGTCCACAGCAGGAAACAACTTATAGGTGAAAGACTGGGCAGTAAGATTCTGGGGTATCTGAGAATTCTAGGAATCTTTTGTTGAAATTTGATGGGGATGAGCACCTTTCATGTCCCCCTTGTGCACTGCTGGCAGCCAGGTATAGGAGCCCAAAGAAGCAAATAAAAACACATTTTAACCATGAGAAGTCTTCTGTTGCAGTGTCCCTCCAGTGCCTTTTACTAATAAAGTATGAAACTGCTCCAGCTGCAAAGGAGGAATGCTCACAGGGTCATCTCCATGATCTCAAAGCATGCATTGAAGGGTAGATTTGGAGCTGAGAGGCAAGAAATAGATAACAGGGGCTGGGGATGTGGCTCAAGTGGTAGCGCGCTCGCCTGGCATGTGTGTGGCCTGGGTTCGATCCTCCGCACCACATACAAAGATGTTGTGTCTGCTGAAAAAAAAAATATTAAAAACACACTTTCTCCTCTCTCTTAAAAAAAAAAAAGGTAACAGCCGTGGTTACTATCCTCCATTCATTTATCCAAACCAATGTCCTTTGTGAGATCCTTGACTATTTCCTCTCCCTTCTCCCACATCTCATTAAACAATTGTGTTGTTTCTAGTTTTGAGTTATTACATTAAAAAATAGCCATTATTTATCTTTCATAATAATCCCACGAGCAGGTATTATTTTTGTTCCTACTCTACAGGCGGGAAACAGATTCAGAAAAGGAAATTAAGTCACTTTTCTTATAAGTGGCAGAGTAAGGACTTGAACCCAAGAAGTCTGAACACTAGTGATTATTCTAATGTGCCCAATCAAGTCTAATCTCTTGACTTCTAAGTACCTTTATATATGCTCACTTTTCTTCATCCCTGGGGCAATTAACTAATCCATCATTTTCTCTTCTCTAGACCCTTTTCTTGGTCTTCTCCAATTCCTTCCCCACAGCTCTTTTGACCTGACCTCTGCTTATTTCTCTGGCACCAACTCTACCAATTCTTTATTACAAACTTCCTTCTGTTCTTTCAGACGCACGTGATTTTTCTTGCCACCAGCCCCCTGCCTGTGATATTTCTGCACATGGAACATCTGTCCACTTGTCTCTGTCCTTACACATATCCAGTGTTGGAGTCTCAGCTGAGGCATCACATGCTGTACAAAATCTCTCCTGGGCTTGCAGCTCTGCTAGCTCTGTTTTCTTCACTGATCATGCTTCTTGTCACTCTGCCTTGTCCTGTTCCCTTCACTGCTCGATAAACTCTGAGGGCAGGAACTTGTTTGTGCAGATTGCAGTGGTACTTCCATTTCCTATTGCAAGAATGCTTAGGAAATTTTATTTCTGAATGAATGAGTACATTTTTCATTTATATTGTGAATAGAAATTAAACTGAAGTTGGTTGTTAGTTATTTCTTCCATTTGGGCCATTCAAGAGTTTTTTGTCTTTACTGTAAGTTATACCTTATTAGAGCTTAAGCTTGTGGCTTGTTCTGAAATTAGAATGTCTTAACATTATCATGTTGGGGCTTCACTTTTAAGACTTTCCCAGACTGAGAGCCATATATGAGCAGTCAGCTATCGTAGGTAGAATATGAGTCTAGGTATATTCTCAGTTAACATGCAGCTTAGTACATTGAGTTTATTCTTCTGGGTCTTGCTGTGTTATGGGCATCGATTGTGCCCAGACACCAGGAAGGGTGTAAAAAGGGTCTGCACAACTCCAAGAACGACTCTGGATGATGCCCCAGAGTCTCCTAGGCAAACTTTGGGACAGAAAAGTGTTCCAGATTGCTTATTTTTTTCTGTGCCTTGTGTAAGCAAGGGGCTCAAATCATTTCTACCAATCAGAAACCAACGTGATTTGAGTTTGAATTTAAGATTTTGTAAAGCTCTAGTCTATTTGCACTTCTAGTGAAATACTTAAGAGATTGTTTTTTGCCATGGGCTGCAAGTTTCTGTTTAAATCTTTGTGTCTAAGGGGCAGCTCGCTCCCCACATAGATCCATGATGCTTCCAGAGGCCATGGTGGGGTCCATGAAACAGGTGGTTAGTTTCATAGCCCAGGGAACCTGGTTATAGAGCTCTTCTCACCCTCAGCCTAGAAATTTACTTCCAGCCTTTTAACAATGCTTATTTCTTCCTTTCCATCTAAGCATAATTCAATTGTTGTGTTGTGTGGAAGAATTTATGGTCATTAGAGTTTTATTTTCCATTTCATGTTTGCAAAGTATTTTACAACCATTTGTTTTAAAAAAAGGCCTGAAATTAGTTAAAAGGTGGGTGGAGGTATTACTATATAATTCATTTCAGCATTAAGTGTGGCAGAAAGAAATACCTGCCTTTCTTCCAAATAAAAACAATGCATGCAAATAGCATAAAATTATTATTTAAAGAATATAGAGTAGTGCCTTTGCTTCCAAGATTTATGAAGGGCTTGTTATAATGAGCTTGTCATATTTTGATGGCAGGATCATATTCACCTCTATGCTTTTTTACCATGACAGATTACAATGACAGGCCCTGGAAAGGTGCTGATGTGAATGTGAGACAAAGAGTATCCCTCTTTGTCTGCAGAAATTCAGTAGAAATTCAACTCTAGTCAAAGTAACTGGTATGGTTTAGATATTAGGTGTCCCTCTAAAGCTCACATGTGAGACAAGGCAAGAAAATTCAGAGGTAAAACGATTGGGTCATGACAGCCTTAACCCAATCAGTGAATTAATCCCCTGATGGAGATTATCTGAGTGGTAACTGAAGGCAGGTAGGGTGTGGCTGAAGGAGGTGGGCTTTGGGGCATGCCTTTTGGGTATATACATAAATATTTATTTTTTAGCTGTAGTTGGGCACAATACCATTATTCTATTTATTTTTATGTGGGGCTGAGGACCAAACCTGGGGCCTTGCACATGCAAGGCAAGCACTCTACCGCTGAGCCACAACCCCAGGCCCCTGGGGTATATATTTTGTACCTGGAAAAGTGAAGTCTCTCTCTCTCTCTCTCTCTCTCTCTCTGCTTCTTGATCATCTTGTGAGCCCCTTCCCTCTCCCTCACTCTTCTGCCATGATGTTCTGTCTTACCTCGAGGCCTGGGGAATGGAGCCGCTTTATGGATTGAGACCTCTAAAACTGAGCCCACAAATAAACTTTTCCTCCTCTAAAATTGTTCTTGTCAGGTCTTTTAGTCACAGCAGCAAAAAAGCTGACTAAAACGGTAACTTAACAAATTTGTACAAGAATAAACATTAAATATTTATAAAAATTAATTCACATGATTTATTCTAGAAGGTTGACTCAACTGCAAGGCCTGTATATTAAATGGACATATTTTAGAGCAATATATTAACCATCTGTATCAGCATTAGATCTTCCAAATGATAAGTACTGATGCTTAAAAACTTTTTTTTTTAAAGAGAATTTTTTTAATATTTATTTTTCAGTTTTCAGCAGACACAACATCTTTATTTTATTTTTATGTGGTGCTGAGGATCAAACCCAGCGCCCAGTGCATGCCAGGTGAGCGCGTTACCGCTTGAGCCACATCCCCAGCCCTAATGTTTAAAAACTTTTAAAAAGCAATTGCCCTGATATTGTTCAAAACATTACAAAGCTCTTGACATAATAAAAATAAATAAATAAAAAAGGTTTAAACAGAGAACTACTGGGCTTTTTCACAATTTAAATTATGTTATTAGTTTAATTTTGAACTTCCTAAAATATTTGTACTAGGCATGACTTACCACTCCATCTCCAGTTAGTCCTTCAGGTAATTCTGATTGTTGAATATATATAAGAAATTCGTAGGGGGCATGGGGTTAGAAGTGATGGTGGAATGTGATGGTCATTACTACCCAAAGTACGTGTATGAAGACATGAATTGGTATGGAATATACTTTGCATACAACTAGAGATATTAAACGTATAGAGCACAATTTTTCATAAGAATTGTAATGCATTCTGCTGTTATATATAAAAATAAATAAATTTTTTAAAAAAGCAATTGTCCAAGACTGAGGAGGAGGCAGCCTCTCTAGCAACAGCTTTCCAATTTGAGCTTTTACGTTTTTTAATGTTTCATTTTATTGACATATTTTCCCTCTCAGGAAGAATGTGTGATTTTTACTGGCCTGGCAGGGGGTTATGGTACCTCTTGCCAAAGAGTCCAGAAAACTTAGAATTTTGTACATGAGGGACAAAGACCAGATGTTTAGTTAAAACGACCCATAGCTTTTATACAAATGTAGGAAATGGAAACCAAGACCTTTACTGGGAGTTTTTTCTGTTTTGGGCCCATTTTGGTTTTGATATTTTTAAAATAAGTCAGCAGCCATCTAGTTATTCAGAATGAGGTAATGGCTTATTTTTTGGGTTTTTGTTTTATTGGGTTAAGAAGAATTCTAAGATGTAGAATGTGCTTTTCAAATAATAATTTAATATAAAAGAAAATATAAGACTTTGAAGAGCTTAGGCAGGCCCCAACCTAATCCTTAGGTACTCATTTCCACTGGCTTAGCTACACTTCCCTTAGGGAGGAAATTTGTTGCTGGAACCTACTGATGTAGTTTGTGGAGGATGTTTGCAAGGACACCTGGTTTCCCTTCTCAAACATAGGCATGAAGGCAAATATGTAACCAGAATGCACATGATGACTAAGGCCTACTTCCCAGATGGTCTTTTGTAACTATAGAAGGGGGGCTAATTGGAATATACCCATGAATAGGTGGTTGTTCATTTTTTATTTTTAATAGGAAGTCATGTTATTCCTGCCTGTGCTCCTGTATGTTGCAGGTAACAGCTTCTGCAATGGTGCCCAGCAGCAACGTACTTGCCTAGGTTCTGAGTAGGACCTGGCCCACCTCTGACCACTCTTGCCTCAACACAACAGCCATGTGACCTTCTTCCTGTTTCCAGTCCTTTGACTTTGGCAATACCACCTGCCTCTCTGGCTTTGACTGTTAGCTCCTGTTTGTATTTGAGACTCAGCAGGTGCCTCTATCACTTGGGTCATAAGGACTGGACTTCAGCATTGAGGAGGGGTTTAACCTTTCCCTCAACACTGGTTTGGTTGGAGCCTCAAAGAGGTATGTCCATGATGCAGCCAGGAATCACAGCATAGCAATTCTGTTGGTTACACTCAACCAATTCCATGACAAATAAAACTCAACCAATTACAAGCAAGAAAGCACAAAACCCCTCAGCCAGATTGTCACTATTGTCTTTGAAGGTGCACTTAAAAATATACTTTGAAACCTACAGTGACTTTGGGCATAAATTTAATTAAAGAAGATTTTCTGGCAATCTTTTGATTCTAAAAGGCAAATTATAGACTGAAACTTTCTATACTAATTGAGGTTAAATGAGCTAAATAAATGTTAATGTTATCCTCATTAAATACCTAATGGATTTAATTCTATATTGGGTTTTAAATCTTACCAGGTTTTAAATTGGTGAATTTAAGAGATCAGATATTTCCCCTTTGAGAGTCTATAATAAAAAGAAAATAGATAAAGTTGGTAAAGGTTTTAGAGCAAATTTAGAGGCACAATCAGGCATTCAAGCTCAAGGGACAATAGTCTATTATAAACACAGACATAAATGACCCAGAGTATCTTAGAATGGTGGACTTTGGCTGATCAGCCCTTTTAGAGCTGCTCCAGCTCTGATTTATTGATAGGAACAGATATTGATAGGAACAGACAATGATCTACCATGGAGAAGTGATGTGGCTATTTAGTGATCACTCCCTATGCCTCCTTCTCTAATCTCTAGGTCAAGAGCTGTAGAATAGCTCTTGAGGCCGATTTGCATATTTATATTTACCACCTCAAAATTACTTTATATATCCTAATCTAACCTTAACTGGATAAAAATATCAAGGAAGAAGGAGCCCCAGAATCCAGGGGAGACCTAATATACAGGCTAAACAGGACTTGGGGAGAGATAAAATAGGGGAGAAATCACAGTGGGTTCATGCTGGACCTCCCTGCCTATTAAGCAATTTTCCATTCATGTAAATGCTTTGGAAGTTGAAACTTTCCTATTGACACAGCTGCAAAATGAACCTCTCCTTTACTTGGTATGTTACTCAGGACTCCTTGGTTACATGTTACTGAAGTTTCTAATATGTTCAAGTAAAATCGGGTATTTATTATAAGGATCCTGTGATGTATTATGAATGGGATTTTGGGCCAGAAAATCTGTAGCGAAGGACTCAAAATCACTGACAAGACTTCTCTTAGATTCTCCTTTCTTTACTCTGCATCTGTTTTACCATCCTCTCCTACCACTATCTAGATTTTTAAACTTCTCTATCCATTTGTCAGCACCTTCTGAGTTGAAAAACTGCCTTATCTTTCTCAATTCCAGATTCAAAGTATGAGGGAGGCACTCTAATTGCCTCAGTGTATATAAGGTGCCCCACCCTGAACCAACTTGTGGCTGGGGGCTGTCGCACTAACAGAGAAGATTCTGCTGTAAAGCGGGAGAGGAGATGGGATGAGTGGCACTACTAGGAAGACAATAACAAAAGGTGTCCAATAGAGTGCAAGGGATAATCTGGACTCTTCTCTTCCTGACTTCAATTATTTCCTGTACAGAGGGAAACTGTTTCCCTGCCTGATGAAAACCCCCATTCTGACCTGCAATCGGAGGGTGACTTAGCCATTTTGTGACGGTGCAGGTATTTCTCTGTAAAGATGCTGAGGAGCTCTCCATCCTAGCAGGGTGATAGCCATAAACCATACTTTCAAGCTGTGCCTTCTGGGTCTTTGTTTTTGCAAGCAGGTGTTCTTGTGTGATATTTTTGTAGCTGATGTGGGGTTTTGATGGTTAAAAAAAATAAAACCCCAAACAAAACAAATTCTTTCTTCCCGTGGGGCAGCTGAGGGCAAAATTCCCAGCTATTTCTCCATATATCCATCAAAAGCAGTGCCAATGGTGAAAGCCTGTGAGTTCCCCTTCTCCCCTGGCAGGTGAAAGGCTTGGCTCAGGTGTTCCTCTCTGGCATTTGAAGGTGCTCCCGTTTCCAGCATTATGCTCACACCAGATAGGAAGCACTGTCCTGAGGATTTCAAGACCAGATGGTTCAGTCCCTAAATGATCATAAACTCTTTTCAAGTTGGGCCTCTTTCCCTTTATTTTCACACCCTTTATTTTGCAATGGCAATACTTGCATTTTGCTTGCCCCATTTCTTCTCACTGAGTTTACTAAGGTCAAGTAATTTCTATGAAATAGAGTAGAGAGCTTCACTGATTTTTGAGCAAGAAAGTTTTCTACAAAGTTGGCAGATTTTGAA
Organism: Marmota marmota marmota; assembly: GCF_001458135.2. NCBI lineage: Eukaryota > Metazoa > Chordata > Mammalia > Rodentia > Sciuridae > Marmota > Marmota marmota. The sequence continues at coordinate 2,421,407 of NW_026000153.1, forward strand.
ATTTTCCACCAATACTTGGGTTGTCTTCCTCGGAAATACAATACAAAATTTCCTTTATTTATGACAAACTTTGTGGAGATCACTAAGGAATATTTATGTGGAGTTAGTAAAAATAAGACTCTTGTGTTTAATTCCAAATGTAAGTATATTCCTTTGATAATTAGCTTCATAGCTCTGTCCTTTTTTGACAGTATTGACACTAAATTTAGAAGTAGTAATAATGGGGCATTCTAGTTCAGCCCTGCAAGCATATCTGTCTACAATAAAATATTTGCTTCCAGTGACAGAAAGTATTTTAGAAGTGTTCATTAGAACAATTTGATAACTGTGTATCCATTATTAATGACCCAAGACAGGGAATTACACGTTACGTGACTCATGTGACCAATAAGGAAGCTACCATTTCCATAATGATAAAGAATTCATATCACATCCATTTTACTATTCGATATCATTTGACCCATTTATGGCTCATTTTGAAAAAGTGAGATTTAAAAATTTATAAAGTTTTTGAATGAAAAAAAATCTATCAGGTAATTTCCCCCTTGCATTGCTAGCAGTAGTTGCTCTCCATCTAAGAGGTGGGGGCCATTTTGTCCCACACCCTTCTTGGACAACAGACTAACAAAGGAAGTTGGGGTGCTCCGAGTTGTGCTTACCCTCTCCCTCAGGAGAGTGCTCAAGCAGAGGACACACATGCTCACTCTGGGAAGCCTTCTGAGGTGTCAGTTGTGAAGAGCTGGAATGGGGGAAGGTGATGTGGGTCAGCCACATTCTGGAACAGAACAGAGCTAGGAGGTGAAGTGCAGCACTCTGTGGCCATATGCTCTCTATTCAGTGGCCCAGACAAGTTTCTCAACTGCCCATCTGGAGAAAATGTGAATAAATGTTCAGCATGGATGGCCGAGTCCTCAGCCCAGGAAGCTCCTAGTCAACGTCGGTTACCAGTTGGTGCTACTGCAATTTTGCAGAGTTAATGAATCAGCGCATGGGTGGGTGGGAGGAAGAGGAAGTGCAACGCAGGCTGGAAGGGAGGGGAGAATCATTTGGAAGGCTGGTAGGTTTTGTGCCAGAAAGAAAACTATTAAATGATTCTTAGCTTGTTATTCTTTCTCCATCCCCCCAAATCTCAAAAGTGTTAAATTTGGAGGGCTCCAGATTGTCACACTAGAGAACCAGGGGCAGCATTATTCTTACTGCACGGTAAATTAGTACCCAGAGACTTGACCTCCTGTCCCATGTGATCCCATTGCATCACTCTCTCCCCTCTCTCTGGACTTGCCTGTGAACAACAGTTGCTGAAGTGATTTTGATGAAATGTGACATTTGCAGACTGTGGCCACGGACCAAAGAATCTGAGCTACGGTATCCAACATTTTACAGGATACAAAATAGTACAAGCAATAAATGCTGGCCAGCTTCTAACAGCTTGAGCCAAGTTTCCTAAGCCTACGAGAGTAGGCTTCTTAGTGCTGCTAATTTTACTATGAGCAAACAAAAGGGAAAAGGGGAAATAATGCTGAACAGCTGACAGAGTGTTGACGAGTGCGACGTGCACACTTCCAATCTAAGGAGAGGATGGCTTTCTGTTTTCTAAAATGAAAAAGCATAATGGACAAAAGGTTATAAGCAGAGATTCCACACTGGCCTCTCGGGATGGCAGTGATTTACATATTAAGGTAGCTACCAGGGACATGTTAAAAACTCTTCAGGGAAATTTTCAATATGATGGATAGAATTTTAATATTAATAGAGGATTCATCATGAGAATGTAAGTCATAGACCTAAATCTCCCTTCATTAATTGAATCGTTCTTTTCCAGACTATTATCCAGCTAGTACATGTTTTAAATAGGGTCCTATAGCAGGTGTGAAGCCTTCCTTTATCTGTAATTTCTGGAGTTCTGCTCATAGGAACAGTGGCTGAGTCATTCATCTTTCACTATGTAATCCAGGCCATCTGCATTTCCCTTCTTAACTTTTATTAATATTTAGTAATTCTTAAAATATACTCATATTGAACTTTAACAAATAAAAAAGTGTAACTCAACACATAATATTCCACATACATGAAGTGGGTATAAAGGGAAGAATGAAATTGTTAATCTATTTGCTGATCATTATACAAAGAATGAAAGTAATTTCTGTTTAGTATAGTTATCTAGCCTATAACTACCAATTACATTCAGGTTCATTGTTCAGTCATTTTCCTCTAGGTTTTCCAATCTTCCTATAACACTGAAAGCCAGAAAGAAGGGTGGCATATACTCTAGAATCCTATAAGACAACCACAACCATTTTGGAATGAGAATGATATCAGTGCTGATATTAACAATAATACATGTTAATAAAAAAGTAGCAAGCTATTCTTATTTCTTACACACATGACAATAGTGGAGTGCTTTACATTCATAATTTTTTTTGCATTACAGTTCTTAATATACCTTTATACCACAATTTATCAAACCTCTGTTTGTATATATGGTATGTTGAAACCAAATTCTACTTTTTTTTGAGAGAGAGAGACTCCAGAATTTATTAGTGGAGTACATGACCACTTTTTTTTTTTTTATCTTAGTCTAAAACATGCATGAGAGTAATTCTATGAATACATACCAAAATACAGACATAAGGTGTATACTTGGAAAAGTAGACCATCAACTTGTATCAAGAAAAGGGAGCTTTCCCACTATTGTGTATAATTATAATACACCAATAAAACAAAGAAAAGGAAAAGAGCCTTAAACCCAGGAATTACTGCATAATGCGTTTCTCTTCTCTAGATTTCTACTCCCATTAGCTCCTCTTCACTGCAGGTATATGTCTGTGGAATATCCAATGTAACCTTGGGTGTATCATTTCATGTATTTGATGGACATAAATTTTGTGAGATGTAAAGGTGCTGAGAAGTCCTGCTGTAAAGGAAACCGTTTAATTTAGAATTCACATTTCTTAAACTTTCTCTTCACCATAAAGTCCTTTCCACTCTACCAAGTAAGGTCTATAAGTAATTGGGAAATGCTGTTCTAAGGAAGGTATTCCTAAACTTGCCTCTTCCTTTTTTAGTTTTGGGGTTTGATTTTCATTAGAAACTGTGTAGTGAACCCCTGTCACCTTTGAAGTCGTGGCTCAGATGTTACTTTCTCTTTGAAACTTGTTCCACTTGCCCTAGAATGAATACTCCTCTTATCTCTTACCCCCATAGGTTTTTTTTTTTCCTTTTGGCAAATCTTTGATAATGTTCAGATCATGAGCTGGATTATTTTTCTTTTCCACTTCTCATGTTCAATCTCCTTTCTTTAAAAGGGTGTGCTTTTTTTTTATTGCCAGTGCCCTACAAAGTGCCCATCTTGTTGAAAAATCAACAAATACCTGTGGAATGAATGAGTAAGTCAATAAGTAGAGTCTGGGGGCTTTGGCAGAAAAATTATCTTTCTGGTGTATTTATGTGTGATAAATGAATGAACCCTTTTGAGTTAAGTACTTTTTAATGTTATACGGACTAATTTCCATACAGTTGATTGAATTGAGATCAACTCTGATGTGAAATGTTTAATCAGTTATTCTGTGAAAAAATACAAGATTGTTATTCAGACTGTTTTCCCCTTGTATAGACATGAATGGTACATATAAAACATTCCAGTACCCATTCATAACATAAACATTTTTCTTATCTATACTATCAGTCCATAATTCAGAATTTACCTTGTTTCTTAACTGCTATAGAAGAACCTGAAATTTATGGACCTTTTTATGTTTCATTAAAACATAGCATTACAAACTTCCGAATTAAAAGGTCTGATTCTGTTATGCTTTTAGCCTTTTTAATTTTTAAAGCTTTTTCCTGGTAGATTCCAGGTTTTAGTTTAATATTTATCAAGCTTTGAGCATATTTTATTTCCTCCTTCCCTCTCTTTTCCTTCATTTAAAAAATATTTTTAAAGATGTACTGTATAAAGATAGCTGTCTCCCTCCTGGTCTGTAATACCAATGTTAACACTGGTGTATCACTTTGTGTTTGGTAGCCATAACCTTGGGATAATGTAAGCATTCCTAAGCAAGACGGAGGCTTGGCTAGAAAGCTACATTTATAACATCTTTTTTGCATTTTCCTGTTCTGTTGAAGATGGTTCACAAACCCACAGCCTGGTATAGAACATTAAGAGAAATTAGTATGCTCAAGAAATTTAATTATGTTTCTGTTTTGAAGACTAGGCTGGCAAGTCAGGCAGGGCAAAGCCAACTCTTTTTTTTTGAGGTAGGACCCCTGATTGGAAGAGGAAGATTGACAAAAAGGGTTAAGCCAGAAAGATTTATTCACTTGGGGACAGGAACACCTGCTCCCTCCATCTAATTCTTTTTAGTACCGCTCATGGTTACCCCTGGCACTGTGGGAAGGTCTAAAACAATCAAATGAACAAAAACAAACCCCCTAAATGGAAAGTAGTTGGGGAGGGGAGGGAGGAGTGGAAGAAAGGGACAGACGAAGAGAGTGAGACCAGATGATATAATGGGAAAAGCACTTGATTTAAAAATCAGGGAGTTTACATTTCTAGTTTCCACCCTCTGTATAACCTTGGGCAACTTATCTAGCTTATAATTTCTTCATGCAAATATTGGTGGGCTATCTGCTTCCCAAAGTTTGTACTGGTATTATGAGATAAAGAAGAGACCCGAAGGAAAGAAAAATATATGCGACTGCGATTGGTAAAGGTAGGTCACCCAACTCAGGTGCTCTTGAGCAATTCCCCCTTCCTCAAATCTGAGGGAAAATTGACTTGACTTGGAAGTTTCTGTTCATTAGCTGGGGTAGAGATGAAAATCTGGTTAATAGAGAAAAGAATTGTTACAGATAACTCCTACCAGAAAGCCAGAAGACCATGACAGTCGATAGAGGCCTTGTTAACCAGCTCAATCTTGCACCTGCAGGTTCATTCCAGGAAACCAGGCCTGGAAATGCACTTGGAGCCTCAAACTTTCATCTGTAGATGGGGTAATTTTGACAGGGCACAAACTCCTTGGCTAAGTGCCTAAGAGTTCCTGGGAGCCAAACCTCTGGAACAGGGTTTAGACTTAACAATATTCGAAAGCCAAAACAAAGAGAATGAGTTTCACATTCTCAAACAACTGCTCTGACGTCTGAATTCCAAAGGTGTTCCAGCAACAGAGCTCACAGACTTGGAGTCTTGACCATCAGAGTTTTCCCTGTAGCCCATTTCAGGGTAAGCTTGGGGACAGTCAGCTGTGGAATGTTAGACAAGTAGAAGAGTTTCCAGAGCAGCAGATTGTTAGAACTATTTTCTGGGGAATCATCTGTGAAGCCATTCTTATTTTTACACATGGTATATCTGAGAAAGGGATTATTTAGTGATTGCAACATTTTTTGTTTTATGTGCCTCTGAAGGCAAGATACGTTTTGTCCTCCATCAAGTCTTAAAAAAAATATTTATCCTGGCATCTTCCCATTTTTCTTTCCACATGGAAACTGATATTTTTAAGACTGCTTGTGAAATCATTCCTAGGTATGCACATTATATGGAGATCTTAGAAAACCTTTGAAGGAAAATGAATATAAAATAATTCTTTTATGGACCAGACATTACAAACCATTCTTTTTTTTTAACTAAGAAAATCCCAATGAAAGAAGAAAAGTTATGTTCTTTTTCTAGTCAGACAGAAGATTGAAAACAGTATGAAGGGTAAGGAAAAAATGAGAATTTGAAAAAAATGTTCTCATGATAGCTTGGCATTCATGATGCTATCTTATGATTAAATAAAGCATGAACAATAATTTTGGGTTAGGTATGTTTTTCAATTATGCATTTGATTTGGGTAATAAAAGGCGCAGGCTTTTCAATAATGTTTGGAATTTAAATATACTGTTTCTTTTTCCCACTCTTCAGGAGAGCACTTATAACGCAGAAGTTACCTCTAACCCATTCTTGTCCATTAAAAATTAAATGCTTTTACAGTAAATTATTAAAAGTGCTAGGTTGGCTACAAATCATCAAAGGTACCATAAACCATTATGCAAGCAAGCAAGTGAGAAGTCTGATTAAATCTAAGGGATCTGAAGGCACATACATCCCCAGATATCCATCGCGAATTTGAAACTACAAAAGCAACCATAAAATGCTACATTAAATTACTTTAAAAACTCTTACAGGATTTTCAAAATTCAACAGTGACTTGCCTTTTCAATTAAGTATGAACTAAGAATCTCCTACCATCAAGGTATAGACACACTACCATTTAGAAATTATTTCCACTTTCTTTAAAGCTGCAGCAAAATTAACCCTATTTTCCAACTGATATTGTGTACTTAATGGATCTGAGGCACTCTGACATTGTGTTGAAAATCTAGTTATTAACTAAATCCTGTTTTCCTCCCAATGTCTATGCTATTATTTAATTACAATGAAAAAGATATGATGTGTTCTGGATGTCAAAATAATTTTGAAAACATTAGAAGTATTTAAATATGCTTAAAGAAAAAAGATCATTGTTTTGGCTTTAATTACTCATTGTATACTGCTGTGGTTTGAATATGATTTGATCGTTTTCCCCAAGAGTTTGTGTATTGGACAGTTGGTCCCCAATTTGGTGATTTGGGAAGGTGGTGGAAACTTTAATAGGTGGAGCTTAGTGCTAGGTGATTAGGTCACTGGATTTTCTACCCTTGGGAGGAACTAATGGAGTTCTTGTGGGATCCTGGCTAGTTCCCATAAAAGGGTTATAAAAAGACCAAGACCTGCCCTGTATACCAAATATAGAATACCTAACAGGGCACCTGGCCTATAGGAGACAATATGAGAAGAAGATTTTATTCTTGTTAGCTTCATTTTTCACTTGAAAAGTCAGACTTCACAAAGACTAATTCATCCAATACTATCTGCATAATGTTAGTCCAGGACTGAATGACTCTGAAGCTACTAACCCCCAGCATTACTGGCCTTCTTAGAATTCAGCCTTATAGGCAACCAGCTAGTTACACATATTACACATAAAATGGTCTATTGAGCCAATTCTGATAATTGAAAAGATAATAAAAATATAAATATGGAGGTAACATTGAGACATGTTGTGACAATGGTAGAGAAGAGCAATAGCTATCAGAGCCAGCATTCACAGAGAATCTGCCTCAGCCTCCCACCTATTTTTCACATCTGCCAAATGGGATGAGGATAGGTAATTCTGCAGCTTAGCTGGGAGGGATTGGTTTGGGTGACTAATGCATGCGAGTGAAAAAGTGAAAAACTTTTGAAGGCCAACCAAGCATCAGATGATTTTATCTGTCAGTGGTTCTCAAACTTTGGTCCCCATCACATTTGGGATTGGGCAGGGTTGGGGTGGCAACTTCAGAATCTCTGCTTCAATAGAATTTGCACTGCTTACCAGCTGGCAGGGATACCAGGATTTCTGGTCCAGTGATTCCACTTTGAGAACCACTCATTTAAGTTTGTATAACTTAATTGTAATCAAATCTCTGTAATGTGGGTGTTATTAGCCCCATTTTTGTAGGTGGGGAAAATGGAGTTTAGGAAACTTATCAGAGTAATAGTTTAAATCCTCATGAAAGAGAAGATGAGAAATTGCCTTCCAAGAATCTTCAGAATTTTGGAATACCTCTAGTGGGTGACAGAAACACAAAACTACAGATATTAATCTCTACTCCCCTGTGACCCTCGAGAAAGAAGGACGTCATCAGAATGAGACAGAGACTGTGCTTGGTATATATCCAGTGCTGCATGTTCCCAAAGAAGACAATGAAAACTGAAGCCCTTCTTTCAGAGATCCTTAAGAATTTTAATTGGGAGAGACTGAGGCATGGAATGCTTTAGTGATTTGTTTGATTTCACATAGTATGAGTAGCAGCACTGGGATATAAGCTAACTTGAAACTCAATTGAGTTTTAATTATAAGAAGGCAACTTTAAAGCTTCTATCTGCCACCTTGATTGCCATCTGCCATGCTCACCGTCTAAAAAGCATCTGAATGCTAAGGCAACATAATGAGGTGGAATTGTACTAAATCAGGAATCAAAGTTCATTTATTTATACTATTTTTATTGGGTATCTTTCACATGCTAGGCACTAGTCTGGGTGTTAGGGATAAAGTGGTAAACAAGATAGACAGGATTCTTTTTTTTTTTTCATTCTAAAGACAATGAAAACAGTTAATGGATGAGTTAAAAGCCCACAAAAACCATAAACAAAATGTAGGAAATTTAAGAGATTGATAAATACTGTTAAGAAAATCAAAACCCAGATAATGTGGAAAATAACCATAGACTCAGAAATTTACAAACACTGGTTTAATCATTTACTAAAGATGCAGAAAGAAAGAAAAGAGGGTAATTGCCTACTAGCTAGAGGTTTATCTGTCACATCCTGGTTCTTAACATTTTGCTTTTCTGAGTTCTCTTATCTATGACTATAACCCAGGTTTCCCCTCCAAAGTTCAGAATTGCTTTAGGATCCTCAAAGAAGGAATGCTCTTGTATTCACAAGGAATCAAACTACAAAAAGATGATAATATGTGCTTGGAAAGATATGCAGAGGTACATTTCGAAAACTGGCTTAGTATTTGTAATCATATAAACAAAGGATTCAGATATGCATTTAAAAGTCAATGGCAACAATCATAAAAATATTGATTCAAGCAAGAGTTATTAATGGCTGGTCAAGTTTAGCACATGTTTAGTTTTTCCCCAGCTCTGAGTGATATTACAGTAATAACTTGAAGTCAGCCATGGTGAGATTTTTTAAACCAGGAATTTGGAAAATGCTACCATGTAGACCTTTGAAAATTATTTTCCCCCCTCCCAGAGGGCTGGTTATTATTAGGAGAAACTCCTTCATAGATCTCTTATGCTTTTATGTGTGGTGCTGGGTATGTCAAGAATGTGTCCTGACCTCTATTTGCCCAGGATATTTCTCAGCGCTTTATTTTCAGTGAGCACTTTGAGATCATGACTCCCTCTGGGTCAAAGAGCAGTCTTGTTTACTGCTCACTATAAAAGTGGTGGATTCTTGAAGTTGTGTTTTTCTTCTACCAAGCAACATGCTGCATGTTATGGGTTAGATATTAGGTGTTCACCAAAAGACATTGAGAGAGACAATGCAAGGACATTCAGTGGTGAAATGATGGGGTTATGAGAGCCTAAACCCAATCAGTGAATTAATCCCCTAATGGGAATTAACTGAGTGGTAACTGAAGGTGGGTAGGGTATGGCTGGAGGAGGTGGATATTGGGGCTTGTGCCTTTGGGGTATGTATTTTATATCTGGTGAGTGGAGATCTCTCTGCTTCCTGTTCATCATGTGAGCTGCTCCCCTCTGCCACACTCTTCTGCCATGATGTTCTGCCTTATCTTGAGTCCTGAGGAATGGAGCCTGCTGTCTAGGGAATGAGACCTCTGAAACTGTGAGCCCTCAAACTTTTCCTCCTCTAAAATTTTTCTTGTCAGGTCTTTGAGTCACAGTAGCAAAAAAGCTGACTAAAATACTGCATATGCTATATACTTGTTATGCTGTGAGTGATCAACTCTGTCTTCAGCAACCATCCATTAAACAGTAATGGACTAACCCAATAGTTTATAAAGGTAGGATAAACTCAAATTGCAGCTGTGACAGTTTGGGTAGCAAGGATGTCATGATGATGGAGACATGACTTTCTGGAAGAAGAAGGGAAAGAGTTCCATAAATCAGATTCCAAGAGGTGAGAAAACTCCCTGGAATCTGGTAGCTAATATTCTTGCCCAAGTAGTGGCTGGGGGTGGGGGAGGGTTATGAGTATAGAAGGTAGTGGGAGGGGAGAGGGTTTCTCACTTTCCTATCTGTTAATTGACTTAAATTAATGCCCAGAAGTTAAGCTGCAAAAAGTCAAACTAAACAAAGCAGCAATATGGTGCTTGATTGTGTCTTTTTCTTTGCTTGGTGGGCAGAGGAGGGAATGTTATCAGGACGGTGGGCAAGCAAGCTCCATAGCTCCCACTGTAAGACACGTGTCTACGTCTGCTGAGCCAGGAGTGCACAAAGTCAAGCAATTTGTATTAGCGATGAAGACTTCGCTACTTTATATAGAGTTTTCATCAACCAAAAACATTGGTGTAGATAAACTGAAAACAAGGAAAAGTAAGCAAAGAGCCTGGCCTACCAGTGCAGAGGCTCTGCATTCACGCACCTGGCCCTTGCACAGCTGGACTAGGTCTTTGAGAGAATGGAGTGCTATGCACAGCGGTCTCCAAGGGCCCTCAGAAGAGCATGGTGGAACTATAGCTATGGTGTATACAGAGGCAGGGAAAAAAGTATCCCTAGTCCCTGGTCTCTACTGGACATCAGGAGCATATAAGGGAGGAAGTAGTACTGGTGCTCAGTCACTGGCTTTGGGGTGAGAGTTTGAAAAAGGCTCAGGGCTGTTTCCTTTGGCCCCCCTACCAGCCCACTGTAGTGTGGTCTCTCTTGCTAGCATTTAACCTCTGTCCTCTCAGCCAGTAGAGCACAGACTGTTGCCACAAACCCTGATATACACTCAGGTTAGATTACTTGGTGCTTGAATTCAAGGGATTTGGACACTGCTGGTAATGGGGGTGGGAAGCTAATGTGGCTTACCGAGTGAGACTTCTGGCCCAATCCAATGTGCTGTTTTGGATTGCACTGCTGAGTGTGTTATGGGTTATAGTGTTTTACAGACTTGTGCTGTGAATGCCCATACATGTCAGAGCGATTTTTCTTGTCCAGTAGGTCAAACAGAAAAAAAAAAATACTCAGAGTGAAGAATGGAAATCTTAGCATATGTTTAGGTGATAATGACCACCCAGAGTCTAGGAGAAGACAAGTTTCATTATGATGGCTCTACTTTTCTGATGTAGCCAAGTTCCTTAAAGGCAGCTATTAGCATGTTACTAAGCTCCTATTGAGACTGAGTCTTGGCAATGGGAGCCTCCAACTCTCAGGTTGGTTACTCTTTATTTTGGGACAGATTAACTTGGATTGACAAAATAAGGTGGGAAGGTTTAAACAGCCTCTCTTGTCAAATGGAAAAGAGCAACTGTAGTGGCATCTCAGATGCCACTAAGTTCTACACGAAAAAGTGACAGTGATCTCTTCAGGGGAGAAAATATCCTTCACTCCACTACCTGAAACAGCTGCTGACTTAGGGGACCTTGGGTTCATCTCTAACACGGCCTAGTTTGGGGATGGACGGCTAAGGCGACAGCTGATGGTGTCCACCAGGTGGCAGCAACCATCCAACTGCAATGAAAAATTTGGATGACTACGGACAGGCAGCATAAAGGGTGAAGGCCAAAACCCTTGTCTATGACAATATTCTCAAGACTTCTGACTTTTGGCCTGTTACTAATGGCCTAGCTCCTTGATTTTCCATTTAGACGTCTAAGACTGGCAGATTAAAGGCACCCCTCTCTGGGGCCATAAACCATGCAAATAAATTGTATCTACCAATCAGACCGTCTGGATCATTTGTGACTGTGCCAGCCATAATGGCCTGTTCTCTAATCAGACCAACTAGCACTGAGCTTTTCATGGAGCCTGCAGTGGCTCAGATTGCTGTCACTGCCACTTGGTTTTGGTACCTCGTCAAAGGGGTAACATATCCAGCATCACAGACTGGGCACAGTAACGAACTGTGTGTTTCTAATGCAGACTGCATACCGTATACTGCACAGGAGTCACAATTCTGCCAAGATTTGGTCTGTTTGTTCTGTGGTGAAGTAGGTCACATTGCATGGGACATTACCTCTGTCTGTTCCTAGCAAATTGACTGTGTCACAGCTTTGAGTCCCTTTTGAGACTCCCATTGTTGCTTCATGGCTTTGACATTTCTTTTGGGTTATGGTATTACAATTCCATCCAATTAGCCAACTTCAGTCCCACCACTGTGGCCCTTAAAATGAAATTGTGTCATGTGTTAGACGTTCTGCATCATTTGCAAAGACCATCCAACAATGGGCTCATAGTCAAAGAATTTAAAGGACATTCAATGTTCCTTACCCTCTGCAGTATTGCTGAGTGCTGGAATGGGAGTCTCAAAAATCAGGTCAGAAGGATTTCTGAAGCTCTGTCTCTTACCTTTTCCTGGTCTACACATTTTAATAAGGCAGTCTGATCACTCAACAAGGTTGTCAAGAGTTTTTATTCTTCTTGCCATTCCTGGAAGGTGATCTGGACATAAGGAGGACCAAGTTATATAGACTTTTGTTTGTTTGTTTAGGATTCTACTGTGACAATTCATGAACATAATATATCTTTCTTTTCCTTAACAGAAAATCCAGATCAGCCCGATTGGTCCTGAATGATTCTGCAGTTTCTGATGCCATCAGTGTTGACCAACACACAGCCCAGCACAACATTATTTCAATCTGAACGGTGCAAAACCATATGCCTCTCCTGATGCCTGAGTAGCACTAGGATGTACAGTGAATGGAGACTGAGGCTGTAATACTCAGTGACATGGATTTATTTTTAAAGTAAATTCATAATTGTGATCCAAATCAAGTTTAACAAGTCTCAAACCGGAGTAACTAGGACCCTTTCAGGTTATATGTTTGTATGTGGAGTAGAATGGACATCCAATGTCTTACCAATTAGGATGGGAGCTGCTTTTTGACCCACCGATTGTCCTCTATAATAATTGATATTGACACTAAGGACCAATGAATTATTTTAACTCTTAAATTTTTTAGTTGTAGTTGGACACAATACCTTTATTTTATTTATTATTATGTGGTGCTAAGGATCAAACCCAGCACCTCAACGTGCTAGGCAAGCACTCTAGTGCTGAGCCACAACCCCAGCCCTTTTAACCACTTTTGGGTGGGTCATTATGGATGACGTACTGTTGGGGCAGGCCTCAAAATGGCTGTAGTTAGCCTGCCAGAAGTATTGGTGAGGGAGCCTATGTTATGTATTTAATGTGTTGTCAGGGCTGGGAACTGGCTGTGTTATGGTTAGTCAAGATCAGAAACTTAGACTCAAGGTCATAAACATTGACTTATGAGCATGGACCCCTCTATGTAACCTGTTGGTAGTGTGCTTTCTTTGTTTGGCCTGCATATAAAAAGGAACTAAAGGAAATAGGCTAAGGGGAGGACTAAAATGAACTGGCTGGGGGCTGGCTAGTTGCTGTGGCCACCACTGAATAAAGCATGTCTACTATCTATTTTGTATCTTCTGCCACCTGCCAAACCCCAAATCTGTTTCCCAAGTCAGAGCCCCCACACGACACAGACTGACTTTAGAACACATGCTGGGTGGTAGAAGGAATAATAGCCACCTCAAAATGTCTACATCCTAGTCCCCAGAACCTGTGAATATGTTACTTTACAGAATAAAAATTGCTTTGAAGATGTGATTAAATTAAGGATATTGATGTGGGAGGTGTTCCTGGATTAGCTGGTTATGCCCAATGTAATTGTAGGGTCCTTATAAAAGGAAGGCAGGAAAGTCAGAAATGAGAGCACAGGTGTAAGGATAGAAGCCGAATTCAGAGAGGAGAGAAAATAATCTGAGGATGAGGAAGAGATCATAAGCCAAGGAATACAGGAGGCCTCTGGAGCTGGAAGACGACATGACAGCTTCCCAAAGCAGGACACTCCTGAAGACCCTTTTGACCCATTTTAGATGTAGGCCCTTATATGATAAAAGTTTGTGTTGCTTTAAGATGCCAAGTTTGCAACAATTTATTACAGCAGTAATAGGAAACTAATAGATTATAGTACTATCACAGTACTACGCAAAAATGGGGTTGTGATGTAACAATTACACCAAAATGTGAATGTGGCTTTGGAATGGGTAGTAAGTAGAGGCTAGAAGAATTTTGAGGAACATGATAGATTAGGCCTAGAGAACCTTGGGAAGACTAAATAAATTTTATACTGAAGATTTTGCCTATGATGGCTCAGAAGAAATTGAGAAGCATGGTAAATAAAAACTGTATTATTTTAGAAAATACCTAAATGTCATAAACAGACTTTTGGTTAAAAAAAAAATATGGATGCTAAAAACACCTCTGAGAAGAGCAGAGAGGAAATGAGGAACATGTAACTGGCAACTGGAAGAAGGCGATTCTTGCTTGCTTAGTGATGAAAGCAAAAAGGTGAAAATGCTAGATTTTTTTTTCTTTCCACTGCTTCTAAGAATATATGAAAGGAAATAGATGGAAGGAAAAAGTATTAAGAAAAATAAATCAGGACCCAGTGATTTGGGAAATTCTCAGCCAATTTTCACTGCAAAAGACACTAAAATTAGGAGATCAATTGTCAAGAAAGAGTGCCCTGGAGACAATGCCAAGGGTGTGGCTGGATAATTTTTTTGTCAGTACTTTAAAATATCTAGCCTTTTGATCATTCTAATTATTATTATTTAATTAGAGTTCTTTGATGAGATTAGAAATGACTTATGGACACTTTAAGCCATCTAAGCAGAAGCCAGGAATAGAGAAGGGGTTATCTTGGAAACATCTGAGAATGACCTTTTTGTCATTAATCTCTATGACACACATAAGAGAATCACAAGGGTTTTGGGAATTGTGTGTGATCACAAGCACTTCCAGACTGGACTGAAAAGGACAGAAGTAGAATGAGATAAAGAAAAGTTTTAGGATTCCCATAATTCTACAGGCAGGAGGTGGGCTAATAAAAATATGTACCTGCAAATATGTGATACCATTCAAGGAAAAAAAAATACAATGATACCAAGGGCAGAGCTTCAGACCCAGGGGATAATTCCCAAATCTTGAAGCTAATGGAATTTGTCCTGAAGGATTTCAAAATTGCTTAGAAGCAGTAATTCTTTTCTTTCTTTCATTTTCTATTTACAAAACACTTTTATTACACAGGGAAAAAAAAAGCACAACAGGAAATCTTGTAATCAAAGTTAATATTACCAGTAATGGCACAAATGGAATTGTTTGCTATCAAATATAATGTGATAAGAACACATTACTTCTGTGAGATTTCAGCAAAAATAAATAAATTGAATCTTGAGGAAACAAGACAAACCTGAAGAGAAGGAGACAGATGATCTTGGATTGAATTCTTGAGTAATGCAAATTTTTCTTTCTTTTGCTACAAAAGATAGTATTAGGATAACTGGTGAAAAGTTAAATAACCAGCTATTATGTAATTTACAGGCCTTATCAATGTTATTTTTCCTAGAATTTAATAACTACCAGGGTTTTGTAAGAGTGTCATTTTAGATAGAAATATACACTCAAGTATTTATGTCTATAACTTTCTCAAAAACAGTTCAAGGGGAAATACACACATAATATATTTATATATAGACAGATGATTAAGAAATAAGGGACTGAGTATGGTGGCCCACGCCTGTAATCCCAGTGGCTCAGGAGGCTGAGGCAGAAGGATCGAGAGTTTAAAGCCAGCCTTAGCAAAAGCAAGGTTCTAAGCAACTCAATGGGTCCCTGTCTCTAAATAAATTATAAAATAGGGCTGGGGATGTGGCTCAATGGCCGAGTGCCTCTGAGTTTATTCCCTAGTATACCCTCCCCCTCCCAAAGAAATATAGAAAAACATTAGTGTTTGGTGAATATGAGTCAAGGGTCCATGGGGATTATTTGTGTGTGATCTCAGATATATATCATTTACCTTCATTTCAGACAGTGCTCCCAGTCTTACAAATGTGGAGCACAGTGCTGTGCTAATTAGAGTAAAAGCTGAGCTGCTGTAACAAATAGGTCTGGCAATCACAGGGGTAAGGAACAAAGAACTTTATTCTCATTCTCAAACAGTCCAGAATGGGTAGGTGGCCCATTTGTTCTTGCAGTCATTCAGGACTTCTTCTGTCTGTCTTGTTTCTCTCTATTTCATAGGACTCTGTCCTCTTCTCCATGGTTGAAGCTACTCTGCAGATGTGTCATGTTCTAGCTCATGAGAAGAGGTAAGAAAGTGGTAGAGCACATGTTTTAAGGCCTGGACTTGGAAGCAATACATATCACCTTTAACTTGTATTCCTGATGTGTTGAGACCCACAGGGAGTGCTAGTGGAGTTCGGGCAATAAAGGAGTTCCTGTTTGAACCTACAAGTGGCTCGTGACCTCCTGATTTGGTGCCCAGCCAGACTGCGGCACTGATGGAGAGAATTGTCACATGACCACACTTAGTTGCCAAGGAAGGGACATATGGTGGTAAAGATGCTATGGGGTGGAAGCTGGTGATATGCTCAAGTAAAACTCTATTGCCATGGAAAAAGAGTGGCATCAGTTTGGTGGACAGATGCAAATCTTTGCCACACATCTGTGTAAATCTCTATCATATTTGTAGCATAGTTTTATTTACTTATGCATGTAAGCTGCTTGAGGACTAAGGACTATGCTTTCCCTTCTGAATCCTTACCATCTAGTTCACTGTTCTTCACATACAAAGCTCTCATTTTGTTTCTGTTGAGGATTGAAAGAGGCAAATTAAGTATGTGGGTTGGGAGAGCACGAAAAGGGCAAAGATGAATGATACTTTCATTACCTAGTTCAGAAAGCAAAGCAGAACTCAGCACACCAAGTTTGTATAAGGCATTTGATGAAAAGCTTTGCTATGAAAAGAACAAAATGACATTAAAAAAAAGGACAAAATTCAAATGTGATGTTCTATAATTTGGCTTCAAAGAAACAGTTGCCTAATTGTCACCAGGCAACCTCATTTTTTCCAAGTTCTGCATGAGAAGATAGAAAACAGGTGAACCTGTGATTGTACACAAGTTTGAGACAGAGGTAGAGGACGTAGAAGCAGTTTTGAAGCATATGGGAGGAGCTGCTTGTATAAAACCCGATTTCCCAGCCACATGGTGGGATTGGAGGAGCAGGGGCCAGGAACCTTTGTTCTTTCGCAGACCCCACCCTTCACTCCCTATAAGAGGAGAGTTTCCAGCTGGCCTAAGTCAGCAGAAGTGAGCAGGTCTCCTATCCCAGGCACCTGGAGACAACAACAGATGGCCAATAGGCAAAGCAAATTAATCAAGCCACCAAATGTTCTCAGATTTGTTTTTCAAATTCACCAGGCTAGCTACACATGGCTACTGAGGTTATTGTGCGTCATATTATCTGACAGCAGTGTCCAGCCCTTAGATTTCTCTCACTGGCTCATGCTAAAGAACATATGCCTCATATTTCAATGAGTATTTTGAGAATTTCAGGAAATTCTAAGGCTAAAAAACCCCAGTATGTCAGGAATTCTCAAGCAAAGACCATCCATACAACCTAATTTCAGTGTTCTGATATATCCTTATGGGAAGAGTTTTGAGCTCAGGGTTTTTCTTTCTTTCTTTCCTTTTTTTTAAATATGGATTTTAGGGATAAGAACCCCAATTGAGTGTGGGATTTTAGAGCTTATCTGGAGAAATTGGTCCTGACTTTTAAGATCTGTTCCCATCCTTCCATCTCCTCCCATCATCCACATCAGAACCTAGATTAGTGCAGAACAGACTATATCACAGTCTGATCACCCAGCCCTCAGGAAGGCTTTTAGTAATAAGTGGGCCACCAAACAGCAACATGGCATCAAATGCTAGAGAAAGCACTAGTCTACATGAATATGGGGAAACAAAGCATGGGTGTGGGTTTTGCCCACTGTGTGTGCGAACTACCAGGTGTGTGTGTGTGTGTGTGTGTGTGTGTGTGTGGTTTTTTTTTGTTCTTGGCATTGAACCTAGGGGGCTCAACCACTGAGCCATACCCCCTGTTCTTTTTTATATTTTAATTAAAGACAGGGTCTTACTGAGTCATTTAGTGCTTAGTTAAGTTGCTGAGGCTGGCTTTGAACTTTCAATCCTCCTGCCTCAGTCTCTCAGACTGCTGGGATTACAGGCATGTACCATTATTCCCAGCAAACAGATGTTTTTAACAGCAGGAAAAAAAAGAGGCTTTTGGGAAGAACTATTAACAGGGTAATTTGGTGATAAGTATGGAGATGAAGAGAATGGATGACATTGTGGGATAGGGGCAGGCAAGGTGGGCGTATCCACAAGGGCCATAACAGCACCAGAGATATCTTAAAGTACCCTTGGAAACAGTGACCTCCAGGCAGTGTGGTGTCCTGTGCCAAGAGTCAGAAGGTTCAGATCTAATTCCAACACTGCCTCGTGGGAGAGATATCCCCCCAACCCCCGGCTGTTGCTTTCTATAAAACGCTGGGGTAGGAATCCCTGTGTGATCCTCAATAGGCCATATCCATGTGGCATGGCCAGTCTAAGCCAAAGTGAGGATGAAGAAGGACACAGAGAATGAGCTGTGGATGGTTTCAAAGGATGTCTTCCATATACACGTGGCTGGAAGGACCATAATCAAAATAATTTTGCTTGTTGCCAGGAGGGTAAAACCAGGGGGAAAAAAAGTTGCCATGGTTTCTGTGACCCAGGGCAGGTATTGAGAAGAACAATAACTTTTCAGTTCCTAAAGTGCCTTTAACCTTTACCTTTTGGTGGACAACTCTGGGATTATTAGAAACAATTTTAGGAACAAAATTGTGTAGAATTTGAGGGTTGCTAGCAAATGGTAAAGGTAGGCTTGACCTAAATGATGTGATGGAGAAGCCCAAGACTCTCCTCATCTGTCCCAGAACATGTCCCTTAATTCAGTCAAAGTGTAAAAATTATCTACATTAATGCTTTAGTGTGGATTCATTATCAGATTAAATTGGTTGTCACCTAATAAATAGTAAATGATGAGAAAATCAGGTATAGATCAGTTAAGTTTTGTTGGATAGAAGGATGAAGGA
This sequence comes from Marmota marmota marmota, assembly GCF_001458135.2. Taxonomy (NCBI): domain Eukaryota; kingdom Metazoa; phylum Chordata; class Mammalia; order Rodentia; family Sciuridae; genus Marmota; species Marmota marmota. The sequence goes on from NW_026000153.1 coordinate 2,440,153, forward strand.
GAAGGTCTAGATGCTCACAGTGCTCAAATGGGTAGGATAAATCCAGGTTGGACCTCCCAGAGTGGCTAGGGGGCAGAATGGGGACAAAGATACATTCATAAGACCATGGGTTGGAGATTTGCTGCAGTAGGCACGAGAGCAGAGGTGGGTTCATAAAACACAGTTTTGACACCTTTAGCTCTCCTATGATTTTGTTTAAGTTGGACCTTATCTGTAATACTATATTTAGCACAATAAAGGAAAAGAGAGTGAATACTTTGGAAAGAGGTTTTCAAATTTAGCATGGGTAACAATAACTTTAATAATTTGTTGCACATCCATATTCCAAGACTCTACCTCCAGGGTTCTGGTTGTATAGGTCTGAGATGCAGCTTAGTACTCTGCATTTTCAAGTCATGCTGGGTAATTCTGATGCAGAGCACTCATGGATTATCCTTAGAGCAATACTGTTCTAGATTTTCATTCCAAATATAAAAGTTGGGCATTTGGTGCAATCTTTAAATTATGGTATTTAGTTGTTTCTTTTACTGTGCATACGTTGTGCATCTTGCATTATTGCCCCTGAAAGCAAGCAGTGTTGCCAGATCTGGAGGCAATCAGCATCTAATTTATGACACTTTTACCTGCTGCTAGGGAAGAGAGGTTTACTCACCATGTTATGGTGCAAGGTCTTAGGATTGTGAACAGGAAGCTTCCTTCTGCATATCCCCAACAAAGACATGGCTTGAATAAATTGTAACATGTGGCCAATCATGTGGTAGTTAGGGGGCATGGAGTAATTGGAAGGGTGTGGGAGCTTTAGTGTAGAGAGCTGTATTGGAAGTCTCTAAATTCGTCCATTAGAGAATGGACAGAGATGGCAAATTTTGAATTATGGGGCAATAATTCCATCTCAGAATTCTGGCAATGGCAATAAGCTACTTGGATGCTTCCTTGGTAGTTTATGAACATTTACCCTCCCTACCCGTACCCACCTCCTGCTTTGGAAGATTAACAGCCTCTGTAAATTATAGTTGTATTAAAATATATGCATTGTATCTCAATATGAGCCTTTTATATGTGTATGAAATTTCCCTCAACTATATCTCCCTGGGTGAGATGTCTTGCTTTGTACTCTAGTATAATTTTAGTTTTGCAAAATACAAGACTTATAGACTGGTAAGCTCCACAGACTAAGGATTTTGAGTTAGACTATTCTGGGATGGGAAACAGAAAATGCAAAAATACAGAAAAAGAAAAAGATGGACATTAGGGGAATACCCAGGACAGAAATGCAGGAGAGCACAGAACTTGAGTAGGTTGAGACTATGGTGTGTGTGTGTGTGTGTGTGTGTGTATGAGAGAGAGAGAGAGAGAGAGAGATCCTAAATTTGTAATATTTGGAATTTGATACCTGTGAAGACTTATACCTTTGATTTCTGTGTGGAAAAGCTATGGTAAGAATTTCAGGGATGAAGTGGTTTTCAGGATGGCCTTGGGAAAAATGGGCTGGAGGGAATCAGGCCACGAGAAGGAGTTTTATCTTGAGAAGACATCTGCATAATGAACATCATTTTTTGATTACCTAGAATGTACATGTTTGAGGGCTTATGGGGCCATAAGTCCATCTCAAAGAGCTGAGGGTAATTATAGACAGGTGTTCTTCCTGTCTTTCTTTGAGGAGGGAGGGGAACTCATTTTTTCTTCCTGCTTCTCTATGGAGTTGTGCTTATGTCCAGAGTTCTTACTCATCATACCAACATGTCATATCCATATATTCCAGGGGCCCAGCCAAGGCCAGTGAAATTTAGGCCTCTGGATTGCTAGTTCAGTATTTATTAGGCTTTATATCATGGTAGTGTCTCTTAATATGATTATTTTCTATTTATTGCAACTGTATTGTCTGAACTCTTAAGTTAGGGTCTAAATCGTTTCCCCAGATAGAGGGTCTGCATCAGCTTCAGCCCTTGTGCCACTAAACAGTATTGTGGAAGGTTCTGGAAGGAAAGTAAAGAGAAAGAAAAAGATGAAAGGAGGGAGAAGAAGGGGGAGGGGGACAGGGGGGAGAGAAGCAGTAAAAGCCTGCTCAAAGTTAGGATAGTGGTGGAAAGTGCTACAAAAACTATTTACCTAGAGGGCAAAGGGTGTCCTGGGATGTAAGAGCAGCCTATCATTTCTACCACATGGGGGCAGACGCTACTTACCAAATAACCAACAACTTGCAATGCCTACAGGGTGAAGTGATCCTCTTGGTGCATTGAGGATTCAGTATGACCCCACTCACTCTCCATGGCCCTTCTGGCCCCTTAATAGCCAGAGTCCCATCTTTGGGCACATGCCTGGGGGGATTAAAGGAAACAAAAAAAAATCGGACTTTGTTCAAACTTAGATTTTAACATAATATATAGAATTACAATTAAACAGATATTACACATAACAAACACTTTGCCCTCTTACTATTTAAAATGTAGAATCATTAAAGTTTTCATGTGGGGCTCTTGGTTCTGTATCCACTTTACTGTAGGGTTATTGCATATACATTATATATCCATTATTCTAGGAATTTCCAAAGGTTGGAAAGCATTCTTCTTAATTTCTTCCCATGTTCTCTTGTCTTTGGTTCTGTTATATTTTCAGCACAAGATGTGAGTGCATGGGAATATGTGTGACAGTTAAAAAAAAAAAAATCAAACTCTGAGCCTTTGTGTTAGAGGAATATTGTTATTTGGAGAGTGGTTGAAAATAACCAAATTATTGCAGCTAGTTCTATGGTGCTTAAAAAGCAATCGTTGCAAGCAACTGATTACTTCTGAGCATAATGCAGCTAGCCTAGTGATAACAGAGGGACATCTGATCTAGGATATTAAGGGGGAGCTATTTTTTTTCCAACCCACCCCTGTTGTTAAGTATGATTATTCCTGAAAACAGAATTTCATTGTCTATACCATTTTCTTTCTGGTAGCATTTGCCCTTTTTTGATCCATATAGAACAGAGTTTTTAAATAGCCAATTAAAAACAGAATCTCTGGGGCTGGGGATGTGGCTCAAGCGGTAGCGTGCTTGCTTGGCATGCACAGGGCGCTGGGTTTGATCCTTAGCACCACATAAAAATAAAAAAATAAAGATATTGTGTCCACCGAAAACTAAAAAATAAAGAAATTCTCTATCTTTAAAAAAAAACTCAAAAACAACAGAATCTCTTAAAAATTAAACAAAATTCTCTTTGAAGTGGCAGTTGGGCAGTTGGGCCTCTAAAGAATCCCATTTCCATGGCTAAAAGTAATAACAACTTTCTACTAGCTATTGGTTAAATAAGGGCGGAGGAAAATGTAGATTTGCTCTCCCAAAATAATATAAAGATAAATAAATAAATAGATAGCAAATGGATTGAATAGTTGTGGGCAGTTTGACTTTATTAGTCTCACACTTTTCAATGTGCTGCCGTTAGCAATTAAATTCAGTTTATGTGAGTTACATTAGGCGACAGTTTTATTCACATTGTTACCTTTGGTGGTACAAGAAGAAATGAAGCAAAGCTACTGTTCTATAGCAAGGTCCTGGGGCCCTCCATCCCTTCATCTCTAAGTATAATGGGAAGAGCATTACCTCCATTTAAGATTTACATAGCTTTTTATGAAACACCATCACACTAATTTAGTCCTCAACCCCTTTAACACTTATGATCCATTACAGTGACAGGGAGATGATTATTTCCGGATGTAGTTTCAGTTCTGTTCCTCTATTTCACAAGCTGCGTGCCAATGTTATGAAGCCCTTGCAAGAAAAGAAAGAAAGAAATGCCTTCCCAAATGATTTTTGCATTCTTAAGAAACAGGCGAACTGACTATAAAGAATGATTTACTGTCGGTCTCTGCTTTGTAGCCGTGGAAACTTGGGAGAGGATCAAACATCCTCTCCAATTTGGCCACCACCTTCTTGATTTGATAATGTTTTTAAGTGAAATCTCTGACAGTTTTCATCAAAGCTATTAATTTGTACCTTGCAGAAATGTGATCCAAAATTGCCTGGAATACAGACATAGGAGAAGGTTTTATAATGAAGAAATATGGGGGCATCTGGAGTTTTCTCTGAACATTGATGTAATCTCATCTGAAAAAAAATCAAAGGCTTTGACCCAAACTTTGAGATTCCTTATGTAGTTAATTGGTGTTAGTAGAGGAGGTCTGATAGATACAGAAGGGCTGACAAAACTTATAAAGTCTGTTTTTTGGAACTAGCATGGTGCCAAGACTTCGGCTTTCTCTTATTTGGCTCCTTCCCCTGAGAGACTGTGTTTACTACCTAATTTTATTGTTCATTCTGACTAACCTTCAAATCTCAATGCATTTTTAGAAAAAAATAAACCAAAAGTAATTTGGGGAACACAGAGGCCATATCTACATATGAGATCAAACATTCCCCACCTTCCCTTGCCATTTACCTCTAGAAAACTGCTCTTCTTTCTAGTGCTTTCCACTTGTTTTTGTGGGGGAAAGAAAAAAAAAAACCAGCAGGGGGATATCTTCAGGCTAATTATGCAGGACTGCTTTGTGATCCTGCAGGGAATAGGGGTAAGTAGTATTCTATTTCCAGTTTAGTTTCAGGGGAGACTGAACCATAGGGAGCGTCAGGGCTGTGTCAACTTCTCAAATCACAGGTAATTTTGGTCTCAGAATTCCTCCCCTCTACTGAAGAGGGGGCCTTGAGTACTCAGAGGATGACTCCCAGTATCCTGTGGCTGGGTGGCTTCAAGGGGTCTTAGTGTAGTCATATAGCCAGCCCTCCTCTCCTCTATATTCACACTCAGCCTTCTATATCCACACTCGCCTAGCAATGTGAGGACCTGGGTTTGATCCTCAACACCACCATAAAAATAAACAAATAAAAATAAAAGGTACTGTGTCCAACTACAACTAAAAGCTAAATATTAAAAAAAAATGCCAATACTCCAGGATCAGTACTGTACAGTCATTATCTTGCTGTGTGGATTTCGTCTCCTAAGGAAACATGCTGCTGCTTCTTTGCCTGCTCCCCTGTGTCTATGCCTTGATTCTGCCCATAGCCTTTTGGCAGAATTCTACCTTTGCCCTCATGTGAGGGTTCCACCACAGGATAGGATGCCAATCTTATCGATATTTCTCAACACCTGTGGATGTCTTAAGGGTGTAGCCCGAGACCTCTTTTTGCTTCACCATGGGCATTCCCAGAATCCAGTACCCTTTATAGTAGGCATATATGTCCTTGCTCTAGAGGTGACCCTTGTCCAGCCAGGGCACTGTTTCTCATGTCTGGCCAGATGGGCCTGGTCCCTCTTGGGCCCCCCTCATCTACTTAGTCTCAGAACTGGGCCCAGCAGGTTCTAACTTGCTGCACTGCCAAATTTGTGCCTGGACTGATCCCTGGCCAACATAGTAATTTACTACTCTGCAAATAAGGGCCTGAAGAAACATAAGGGTATGAGCTTCTAGATGACACCCTCACACATGTCTTCCCTTTCATGTGTGTGGAAAGTATTAGGAGAGGAAATACTCCCCTCATGACATATTTTACATCAGCAGTCATGTTTTCCTGGAAATTGATTTAACTTTTAACACTTTAGAAAAGAGCTGATGTAGAACATTTAATAGCCAGAGAGAAGAACTGTTTCCCATCTTTCAATACCACCAAGGCTACAAAATGCCTTTCTCTACTAACGAGTGTGTGTTATTTTCCACATCACGATCTTACCATCATGCATTCATTCAATTACTCCTTCGTTCATTCACAAGCATTTGGGTACTAGGCTCATTTGGAGGGCCTTAGGGTGTACTATGATGAATAAGACTGTGCCTTTGCCCTAAAGAGGCTCTCAGGTTAGTTTAAGGCCAAACTGAATTTAAACATGATGACATGCCCTTAGGTGTGTCAAACAGGATGTCTTGTTGTATGGGTTGGGGACAGGCAGGGTTTCAATAGTAAGACAGCTTCTAAGTTGACTCTTGTAGAATTGACTCTTGCAAGAATTCCTTAGGTGGAAACATGGATAAAATATATTCCAGGAAGAGGAATATTTCTGGAAGTATATTCCAAGAAGGAGTAGATTGGATGGCATGGGGTTGAGCCACTATGGGTCAGTCAGAGAGAATAATTTGGTGCAGCACAACACAGGGTATAGGGCAACAGAGAAGCAGCAGGACAAATTGTAAGGTGGTAAGCAGAGACCATATCATGAAAAGTTTTGAAACTATTCAAGAGTTTATATTTTATCCCAAGGAAAAGAGAAACATTGAATGGTTTTTAGGAATACATCATGATTAGGTTTCTATTTTGGGAAATTGCTCCAGCACTAGTAGAAATATTGCCTGGAAAGGGGTACTAATGAGACAGAAAGACAGTAGGACACTACAGCAGTGATTCAGGCCTGGAATGACAGTAGTTGAACTAGGACTATCAAGGTGGGCTGGGAGGCAAGAAAGTATATTTAAAACATATCAAAAAGCAAGGATTTACAATAAGTGCCTGGCTTTAGTTTGGGTAATGTAGTATGTGGGACAGGTACTAAACTAGGCTGGGAAATAATTTTGGAGATGTTTTCTATTTATCTTGTCTGGAGGGACATCCAGATATAGATGTGTGGTAAGTGGCTGATATAGGAATTTGGATCTGAATAAAGAAGTGTGAGCTTAAGACATAGATTTGGGAGTTGTTTGAAACAGGAAGACTAACCCATGGGAATACATGAAGTCATTCAGGGAAGACACACAAAATGGAAAAGAATAGGGCCAAAAACAAAGCTCTGGACAACACTCTCATAATGAGAAGCAGGAAGAACTGTCAGTAGACAGAAAAGTCAAGGGCAGGTGCCAATGGCAATGGAGCATAAGAGGTCATAGAAATTTGGGATATATTTTAATAAGAAAAAAATGCCATCAAGAACAAAAGTGTGCTGAAGACTGGTGGATTGTCTACTGGATTTGTCAATGAAAATTGCTCTGGACTTAGAGAGAAGATGGCCGCTGCGTACGGGGGTTGCTGAAGTGCTGAGCGTGGTGCTCAAAGCAGCGGCTATAATAGAGATTTCCCACAGTCTCTTAGAGCTTTCACCGTTAATCTGTAGCGGACCACTTTGCCAAGGAGTAGGAAGAACAAAGAAATCAAAAAAGAGACGCTTGGATGCTCAGAGCCGCGGGCGCTTTGCTCCCATCTGCTTCCTCTTTCGCTTCGCTTAAACTCACCAATAAAGCGACATAGGCTGGTAACATGGATTAAAAAAACAAATCCAACAATATGCTGCCTCCAGGAGACACATCTGATTGGAAAAGACATACACAGGCTGAAGGTGAAAGGTTGGGAAAAAATATACCATGCACACGGTCCTCGTAAGCAAGCAGGGGTGGCCATCCTCATATCGAATAAAATTGACTTCAAGACTAAATTAATCAAAAGGGATAAGGAAGGACATTATATACTGTTAAAAGGAACCATTCACCAACAAGACATAACAATTATCAATATTTATGCACCAAATAATGGTGCTGC
>NW_026000153.1:2450763-2480950 GCF_001458135.2 Marmota marmota marmota
GATGTGATTCTGCAATCTGTATTTGGGGTAAAATTGGGAGTTCATAACCAACTTGAATCTAATGTATGAAATATGATATGTCAAGAGCTTTATAATGTTTTGAACAACCAATAAAAAAAAAATTAACAAAAAAAAAAAAGGAAAAAAAAAAAATTGCTCTGGAGGCTTTGCTTAAACAATATCAGCACTGTGCAGAAGTTTGATTGTAGAAAGTCAAAAAGTGAATGGATGGTGGAAATGTAGGGATAGTGAATTTTGATTATTAATGTTGCTTATTTAATTCTTGATTCTCTCTCCTAGATTGCAAGCTTAGAGGGACCAGGGGTGATGTTAATCTTGATCAACATTTATAATACTAGCATTGAATACAGTATCTCATCCATTTAATAAATATTTGATGAATGAGAAGACAGAGAAGTTCATAGGGCATGTTATGGTTTGGATATGAGATGTCCTCCAAAAGCTTCTGTATTAATGAAGGAATGTTCAAAGGTGAAATAATTGGATTGTGAGATTTGTAACCTAATCAATTCATTCTAGTTTGGATGGACTATTTGGGTGTTAACTATAGGCAGGTGGGGCATGGCTGGAGAGAGAGAGGTCACTGGGGGTGTTCACTGGGTGGGTTTATCTTTCCTTCTCTTTTCCCCTCTCTCTACTTCCTGGCTATCATAAATGGAGCAGTTATGATGTGCTGCCTCACATTAGACCCAGAGCAATGGACTTGGAAGACCATGAACTAAACCTCTGAACAAAATAAACTTTCCATCCTCTAAATTGTTCCTGCCAGGAATTTTGGTTACAGCAATGCAAACCTGACTATCACATGGCATACAGCATGAAAGACTTTTTAGTTTTACTTCCATTTTATGTATGAAACTAAAGAGTTCAAAAATATACATGGAGAAGGTGTCAGAGGAAGACTTGTGAATGTTACCACATATATTTGATATTTCCCTAGTTTTTCCTAGAAATCACTAAAAAAAGCCAAAAGCACAGAAACCAAAAAAACTCCACTTTGATGAAACTGAATTCTTATAGCAATGATTCTAGAGAAGGGGGAGAATTTGAGAAGGGGGAGAAGGGATATGGAAACTATAGACCCCAAAGGGCAGTAAAGGAAAATGGGAGTGCTTCCTGAGGTACAAAACTCAAAACTCTTATTGCAATGGAGTACATAGGAAGCAGTGGTGCTCCTGGATTACATTTGCTTTTAAGAATCCAAGAAAGTAGAGTCAAATGAGAAGTCACAAAGAAAAGTGATATGTAGAGGAAATGAACTGTTTCCATGGCAATAGGAGAGAAAAAGTTGCTATTGTGAGAAAGAGCCACTATGGCCTATTGTCACCACTCACAAAAACCGGATAATAAGAAAATCCCAGAGTAAGCCTTGGTACTGGTCCTTTCCAACATATACTTGCAAACAGTTGGTCTGGAAAAAAACTTCTACAGTGAAAAATCAAATTGTGAGAATCCATATAAATATATACCATAGGGAGAAGGAAAAAAAGAACTGAAAGACATTAGGCAAAGAATATGAGAAAGTCATCTGCTCTAAGGCAATGTTTATTATAACCAAGTATATTGCATTGATTAAAATAATAACCAATTGCTTATATGAAACGAACTTCAAACAGATATTCAAGAGCCCCAGGAAGAGATGTTATATCCAGGGGTAGATAAAATGTAAACTGGAAGAGATCAAGAAAGGAAGATTTTTAAAAAGCCAAATCATAGAAATGAAGGCAAAATTGGAAGGAATACAAACACTGCTAAAATATACTAAAGAACAGAGGATCAGTTAAAGAAGCAAGATGAAAAAAAAAGGTTGAATGAAAGAAAATAGATGGAGAGAATAGGTGAAAAGGATATGACACATAACTATTTAATAGATATTCAAACTCCCTCGTAGTAAAAGAAAGGCACGTTAAATATACACCAAGATATAGACTTATTTTTAACAATATTAGTAAAACGTGAGTAGATTCTGCTCATGTTGCTTAGTAGTTTGAACAGAAGGAACATCCTTCTCTAAGGGACAGTAAATAAAGACATACAGTTGGTTCAGATACAAGCGTTTTATCAACTTCCTGCTTTTATAAACCTATTTTTTTTTTTCTGTAGAGAGGGAGTCAAGCACATCTGATAGGGAAAAGGGACAGAGGAAGGAGACGATCCTATAAGAGTGCTGGAGATTTGGAAAAACATCCGTGTGGAAAAGAAAAAAAGTTATTATCTGGAAAATGTAAAAGAATCCTGTATGAGGTAACCGAGTTGCTGGTCTGCACTGTTCAACTGCCGGTTTGGGGTATCAGGAAGACAAAGGTTGGGGTTTCTAGGGCAGAACAGGTGGAAATACAGAGGGGCAAGAGAGCTGGCTACAACAGTGGTTGAAGTATCAATGGAGTCAAAGGAGGTTGGTAATTTATTGGATTCATTTAGTCCATTGAATTTCAGAAGTTGAATATCCCAAGCTGTGGACCTCCAGGATACAGAAAGTTCGCTTATAACCCACTCCTCTTCCTTTTCTCAAAGGCACAATAATCTGCTTGGTCAGATTTCAGGATGTCAAATTAGGCTGTACTTACTCACAGGGAAGTCCATTTGAGAAAAGATGTCAGTTCATGGATGCGACTTGTCCCTTTTCTCTATTTCACCCAATTGACCCACATGATTAGCTGGCCAGGTTTATCAGAAAGATCTCTGCCCATATTTTCTTCCTCTGTCTCCCTTGTCTTTGTTGCTTACAGAGGCAAGGATTGTGAGTTCACACCCTGTCTTTTCCTTCCCTATAGCTAGCTGCTTTGGGTGTGGGGAGATGCGAGGTGCATGTTGGAGTTCCTACACTGCTTTAGTTTGAGATTTATGGGATTCCAGGAAAAGGGTGCTCCCTGCTCTCCAGCCCAAATCACTGTTTTCTTCACAGACCTAGAGAGCCCTTTGGGAAAAAGTGGCTAAGCCCAGAGATTTTTGGCAAATTTCTTTGTTAGAGATTGGAGGGAATTCTCCATGCTGTATCAACAAGAAGAGTCTGCAGCACGAGACTGTGGTGAAGAGGAACTAAAGGCTTTGGAAAGTGGGAGAAAAAACTCTGTATCTCGTGTTAGGCTTAGAAATGTCAGAAGCACTTTGGGTTAAAGTTCATAGTAAAATGCTTCAGCAGGGAGTTAACAGTTTTAAAAACAGCCATATCAAAAACTAGAAGATATGTTGGCACTTTTATACTTTTGAAAAGCAAAAGGGCTTAAAGGTTTAGGATAGAAATGAATAGCAATAACAATTTAATAAACCAATAAATTCATTAATGCCTTATATGAGCAGTACAAAGCAATTCCTGAGCTCTTATTATTTATTATCAATAGATAGAAATCTTGACACGGATGTTCATATAACCATAATGGTTTATATTTCAGATAGGTAAAGATAAATTCTGAAGTAAAATAATTTGTTACAGGGAATTCAAATCTCTTCACAGAGAGATGAAACAGAAAATCTTCCACATGTGGTAAAGCACAGTATTCAACTAGTCTTACCTGGGACCTTGACTTTAGTCTTTGTGGAGATTTTAAACATCATAAATGTGGCTTCCTTATAAACATAGATGTTGGATTTACAACATTGCATGAATAAGCAAAATAATTTTACATTTCTCAAAAAGAGGTTTGCAATTTCCATGGGAACAGGGATGGGGTTATCTTAAATTCTCTAGAATGGAATGGGATAGAGAGGATACCAGAACCTCAGTGAATGGGTCCTAAAGACTCCATAGATGGTAAGTGGGATGAAACTTGAATACAGGGAACAGAAAGGGAGGTCAAAGAAGTTAGACCATTTCTGTATGGTATCTGTCTCTTAATAATTAGTCCATAGATGTCTGTCTGTAGTAATCATTACTTTTTTTTTTTTTTTTAAGATAGACAACTTCAGTGAAGGTAGAGGAAGAGAACGATATCATTAACTACAAATGGCTTAGCAGTCTCATAATCCAATTCTGGGATCTACAGAATTGGAAGTTGGCAACCTGCTCAAAGTAATACTGTCTTTCTATGGTTATCTTTCTCTGTTATAGTTTGGATCTCGAAATGTGCCCTGAAAAGCTCATGTTTTGAAAGCATGGTCCCCAAGACAACAAAGTTCAGAGGTGGAGCTTTTAGGCAATGATGAGAGTGGATTAATCCATTTGATGGATTAATAATTTGAATGGACAACTGAGTGGTAACTGTAGGTAGGTGGAGCAAGGCTGGAGGAAGTAGGTCACTGGGGGTATGTGGCCTTGGACAATCTGTCCCTGGCCGCTTTCTCTCCTTCTGCTTCCCAACTGCCAAGAGCTGAGCACATTTCCTCTACCACACTCTTCCTCCATGATGTCATGCTTCACCTTGGCCCAGAGTAACAGAGTTGGCCAACCATGGACTATACCTTTGAAACCATGAGCCAAAGTAAAACTTTCCTCCTCTAAGTTGTTCTTATCAGATATTTAAATCATAGTGATAAGCTGTCACACACTCTCTCCACCTATCATTTTTATACTAGCTGTATTGAGATAATTTAGACCATATATTTCACCCATCTAAAGTGGACAAGACAATCATTTTTAGTATATGCAGTTATTCAACCATTACAAATGTTGTGGAACATTGTTATTTGCTCCAAAAAAGAAATATACACCCTCAGAAGTCACCACTATTTTCCTACAGACACCCCTTCCCCAACCCTAGGCAACTACTTATCTATTTTATGTGTATAGATTTGCATATCCTGGACACTTTATATAAATAGAATCATACAATATGACTTTGTGACTAGCTTCTTTCACTTTGCATGATGTTTCTTAGGTTTGCTGTATTATAGTATATATCAGTATGTCATTGCTTTTTGATTAATAATAGATAAAATATATAGCATATAAACATACTATCTATTTGACTTGATGGACATTTGGCTTGATTGTACTTTTTGGCTACAATGAGTTATTCTGCTTTGAACATCTTATACAATTTGTGTGAACATAGGTATACACTAAAGAGAAATGAAAATCTAGGAGTGGAATTACTGGTTCGTGTGTTAACTCTAATTTTAACCTTTTGAGACACCACCAGACTGGTTTTCAAAGTGGTTGCACCATTTTATATTCCAGCAGGGTATATGGGTTCTAATATGTCATATCCTTACTAATATGTTATTTTCCATGTTTTTGTTTTAGCCATCCTACTGGTTAAAGTGGTATCATATTGTGGTTTTGATTTGTATTCCCTGATGGCCAGTGATATTGAACATGTTTTTGTGTGCTTACTGGTCATTGGTAAATATTTAGAGAAATGTCTATTCAGATCTTTGTCCATTTTAGTACTGGGTCACTTATCTTTTGGGTATTGAAATGTAGGATTCTTTTTACATCTTAGATACAAGTTTGTGACCAGATATATAATTTGCAGATATATTCTCCCTCTGGATTTACTTTTAGTTAATAGCTTTAGTCACTGCAGAAAGCCTTCTGCAGAGAAGTTAAAAAACATTCTGAGATGCCATTTGCATTTATGATCTCTATGCAATTCGTCTATCTGGGGGCTTTTATACATAGCTTTGGGATTAGGAGGAATAGAAAAGACTTGCTGAATAAGAAACTCAATTACGAATTTCATTCTGTTTCCCATTTGGTGGGAACATAAGATGGGAAGGAAATTTGCTCGTCCTATATGTAAGCTTCTAATATTCTGCATGAGCCTTAGTGCTTTTACCTTTAGCTAGTGTTCAGAAGCCGATTTAGAGCGACTCTGATGGAAAGAGCTGGACTTTGTCTGATAGAAAAATTAGACTTTGAAAGAATTCTGGTGCAGAATGTAAAATCAGACCTCTCCAAAGTTCACCTTTATTTACTTCTCTTTAAGAGAATTAAAAAGTCTTATTTACTCTGGCTTTTCCATATATTTTTTATAGATTTAGATTTGTTTCAATTTTTTTAAACACCTAGCACTCCAACCACTTTTAGTTTATGATTCATTTTAACATCACAATAGAAGTTTTAGCAATGCCAGCCAAAATAGCTCTTCATGATTTGCCTCTAATTATATGGGTCATGGTGAACTTAATTCTTTATTTATATTGCCATGGAGATTTACAAACCAAAAAGGTTGCCTAATGCATGTAGGTTGTTCAACTGCTTTTTGATTAACTCATCGAGTACCAAGAATCATGAAATGGAAGAACTCAACCCGTGAGAATGCTTACTGCAACGCCTCTATGGGCGAGCATTCCTCCAGTAAGTGCATATTAATATAGGTGATTTTAAATCCTCTTCTGTATTTGTCAAATCATATAGAATTAACATGTTTTTATAATTCAGTAAACCATTATTTTAAAAATTGACATTTTATAATTATTATACAAGATGTAATTGCTTATTATAGAAAACAGAAATTATAAATAAGCAGAAAAGAGCAAACTAAATTTCACTCATAATTCTACTACACAGAGGTGACCAATATTATAATTTTACTATGATTCTTTCCAAAACACTTAAGATTACATGGTAATACTGGTCTACTGCTCGATTTTCCCTTTTATAAAGAAAGATATTCACAAGCTAATATAACACATTATATGATTAGAAATAACCTTCAAATCCATTTCCCTGTTTGGCGATTGAATTAACCTTGAGAGGTAAACAGGAAAAGTATTATTTTCTCTATTTTATGCATGAAGAGATAAAGGTGTAGAGAACTTAATTAGCTTATTTAAACTCTTAAATTAAAAAGTAATGGAAATGGGAACAATATTTGCATTTTTGACTCACAATCCAGTGTTCTTTTCACTCATACGCTAATAATAGGGTGGTGACACTGCAGAAGCTGAATTGCCAAGGCAGGAAATTACAGCAAATCTTAATTAAGGATATTCCTGAATCTGAGTAAAGAAAAAAATGTTGGATTCAATTATGAACTACAGTTGAAAGAAATGGCATGACTTTCTGTGCCTCATTAGCAGCTAATTAATTGCTACCAATGTAAATACCTTAATGTTACAAACATCTTATGAATAAGGTTGAAAATAACCTATAAACAAAGGAAAGAACAACTGTGACTCTACATATAACATAATAAAATGATTATCCAAAAACTACTCATCACCTTGGAGAGGTGGCTGAACTGGTCAAAATGACACACAACATAGATGAAAGCAAAGTTTTCTCCTTGGGATCTCCAAATCTGCTGTAACTCTGTAGAAAACTCCCATGAACTTTTCTCTGTGTTAAACTCAGTTATGGTGGCCCCTGGATGGATTCATGTAGGATGGCTGCTGTTGTGTCTGTACGGAAACTGGCAGGAAGGATCTGTTCTGCAATGTCCCAACATGTTCCTCTCTGCTGCATGTACAATGAATGAGGTTCTCTCTCTCTTTGTACTCAAAAAGGAAGTCACATCAATGCCATGATTTTAAAGAGGTAGTTCAGTGGCAAGTATGACAGAAGACACAACAGTGTGATGAAACCCTTGAAAAAGGCCAACAGGAGTTCTTCTTTAGTAGGAGAATATCATCTAAAACAGAGCTCAGCAAATTATGGTCTATTGGTCTCTATGGCCTGTCCCCCCAACCACCTTTTTTTTTGTTCTTGTTAAAAACCATTTGATTTAGCATAGCTGTGCCTATTTATCAATGTATCTATAGCTGCTTTTGTGCTACATTGCAGAATTGAGTAATTGCACAGAGATTATATGGTTTATAAAGATGCAGATATTCACTGTCTGGTCCTTTACAGAGAATGTTTGTCCATCCATGTTGTAGAGCAAGAACATGGGAGCTGCATTCAATGCTGAAAGAAGGCCGAGCGGAAGGATATTCTAATCTCAATTAGGAACATTAGCAACAGTAACAAGGAGAACATTTCATGAATTTTCTAACATTGAGGAATTAAAAAATGTAACAGCCTGTCCTAGAAAGTGGTATTACTGTATTATAGTTCGAAGTATTCATGGCTGGGCTGGATGATTATACATTGGGGAAGTTAGCAGAGAGATTCAGGGTTAAGAGTAATCTGTTTGTGGGATGCTTAATTCCTATCATCACCTGTTAAACACATCGTTTCTAATCCTCATAATAAACCTCAGTTTATTTATCCATAAACCTCAGTTGATGAATAAGGAAATAGTTTAGAAAGAAAACATTTTCCCCAACTTCCAATGCTAATAAATGTTATATCTATACAGTAAGAGTGGCTGTTGCCTACGAGAATGAGGTTTTGTTTTAGAAAATTTTGTTTTAATATATTCTTTAAAAACATAGAAAAGGGCAAAGAATAATATAACATCATATTTTCACTACCCAGAACTTACTATTATTAACAGTAGTCTAGATTTTGAAAACATCTCTGGTAATTATTTCTAAATCATCTTAATTTAAAATATCCTTTGAAAGCTATACAACTAAATACGTTTTTTTCTAATTAGTTATACATGACAGTAGAGTGAATTTTAACAAAGCATTCATAAATGGAATATAATTTCTCATTCTTCTGGTTGTGCATGATGTAGAATCACACTGGTTGTGCAATCATATGTATATGAGACAATAATGTCTGGTTCATTCTGTGCTTTCTATCCCCATACCCTCTCTACTCTTTTCACTTCCCTCTAACTCAAAGTACTTCTATGCTTCCCTAGCTTCACCCCCCTTATTGTGAATTAGCTTCTGCATATCAAAGAAAATATGTGGCCTTTGGTTTTTTGGGATTGGCTTATTTTGCTTAGCATGGTATTCTCCAGCTCCATCCATTTACCCTCAAATGCCATGATTTCATTCCTCTTTAAGGCTGAGTAGTATTCCATTATGTATATATTCCACATAAAATACATTCTTAATTGCAGTGCTTTTAAAAAAAAAAGTATCTACAAATATTATTAAATCAGCAGGATCTCTATTCTCCTTGTATCTATTGTAGCCAGTGTTCTTAAACTCCCCATGAGACTGATTACAAACTGATTTGGAGGACCCTGAATCATGCACATATGTAAAGTAAGTGATTATATATAGTTATATTATTCAACCCCACTCATCCCTTTGTATGTTCCTGGTACTCTGCTGCACAGCCCCACTTTTACAGGTTCATTAAAAAGAACAAGATCTTGCATTATTAAGCAAGACCATGTCTTGGAATAAAACATACATTTTATTTAAGGTGCATAGAAAATTGGAAGTAACCAATTCAACATTTTTACATCATAATTTTGTTTTATTCTTTTTCTTTCTTCCTTTCCTCATTTTACTTCCCATTTTTCATCTTGAAATAGTTGTATAAGGTATACTTGACTGGTGGTCAAAATAGCTGACTGAAATCATTAATGTTTCAGAACACATTTCCTCCCATCCTTTGCAACCCTGCCAAACTGCTGTGTTCTCCAGACACAAGGTAATTCCGGTTAACAACTCCACCTTAATGATATGGGAAGTGAGAGCATACCGCTTGTCCCAAGATGAACAGAGCAATCCCAGTAGAGAACTCAAAGTTATGGGTCATTTTCTTAATTAAAATGTTGATCAGATGAAATTGGTACTTTTAGTGACTTTTTGCTCTTCTCGTTAATGGGGGAAGTGTGCCTCCTGCTAAGTAATGACTCCCAATGTGTTCCTGGGGCTCCCCTGGGAAAGGGGGTTGTCACAGGCCTTCCCAGGCAGGTAGCATCCTCAGCTCTCACTCCTTCCTCCTACTTGCCTGCCATCTTTCTGGGGAGTGCTGGATCCTCCAAGTACCTTAGTGTGCTGGTTGTTTTTGCTATTTCTCTAGGACCACCCAGGGCCCCCCTGCTAATGAAAGGAAGCCCATGAGATGCCAAAGCTTCTGTAGTCTGTGGCAGAGTTGGGAAGATAATTTTCTTTGTGTCCTCTCTATTGGAGTGTCACCAAAGCCATTCGTTTCCAGTGCCTCTCAGAGTGTGAATCTCCTTCTATTAGTTTGCTAGGGTTGCAGTAACAAATTCCCACAAACTGGCCTAAATAACAGGAATTTATTATCTTACTTCTGTAGGCTAGGAGTCTGAAAAAAAAAAAAAGTGTTGGCAGGTTGGAGCCTTCTGGAGGCAGTGGGAGATAATTGGTTTAATTGTCTTGCCTAGGTTCTAGAGTTTTGCTGGCATTCTTCGATTCCTTGGCTTGTAGAAGAATCACCCGATATCTGTCTTCATCCTCACATAGCATTTTCCCTGTGTGCATGTTTATGTTCCGATTCCCCCATTTTATAAGGACACAAGTCACATCCTAGTATGACCTCACCTGGACTAATTACATCTGCAACCACCCTATTTCCAAGTAAAGTCACTTTCTTAGCTATTGGGGGTTTGGATTTCAGTATATGAATTTGTATGTGGGGAGCACAATTCAAACCATACAATTACTCCTTCGGGCTTTTTGGAGTTTTCTTAAGAAACGAAAGAGAAGTTTGGGTCACAAGATTGTTGATGAGCTTAAGATGAGTCATTTTCTAAATGGAAAAAGCACTAATCATATGGTAGCAATTATCAAGGAATAATGTGCTCATGTCTGCATGGCGAGTTCCATCAGGATATCTACATGGACAAACTATAGCAAGGCCCTTTTCCCTGTAGTCCCAGTTAGAAAGATGGGAATGGTCCCTGCATTTCACCTGTACAAAGTGGTTAGTGTTATAAGGAGCCTGGTGTTGAACAAGTGAAGGACATTCCAGCTCTCATCTTGCATCTCTCCAGAGGATTGATACTGCCTTTCCCAAGAGAAAATTAACCATAACAATTCATTCATTCTTTCAGGTCTTCCTTAATACTTGATTCCAGGGTTGATGGAAACCTCCTCGGGGAGTGGGAACAGTGTTATAGAACACAGAAGGAGTTTTCGGATCTTCTGTTTGAACTAGATCCCAACTTAGCACTTCTGATGTTGCTGTTGTTCGTAGAGTGAGCATACTGGGACCAGAGAGGTGAGACAGCTGCTGAGAGCCCATACCTGGGTGAGGAGCTTGTGCTTGCTCTACTCCTTCCTTCACAGTTCTTTGCAATACCATGCTTTAAGTCAGCAGGAGATCTCTGGAGGCTACTGCTCAGCTCATTTTGCTTCTCCTCTCTATGTTCTTGTTAGTCTGGTTGCAGCTCATGATATTATAATGATATATTTACTTGTCTGGCCCAAAGAACCTTTTAAGGCCAAGGCATGTGAACTTGCGTTTTTATCTCAAAGCCTAGAACAGTGACTTCAAACTTCAACATTATCAGAATCCCACCCCAGGGTGCTTGTTAAAACACGGACCAATGGGTCCACCCCTAGAGTTTCTGCTTAAGTAGGTGTGAGTTGGGGCTAAAACTGCATTTCTAACAAGTCTCCAGGTGTTGTTGCTGATTATGCTGATTTAGAGACCATGAGAACCACTGACCTCAAACATGTGCTGCTCTACACTAAGCACACAATAAACGTTTTTAGAATACATGAATGAAGATGAGGAATATTACCTATGTTGTGATACTAGGAAATTAGGGAAAGGAAAAAGGTGATTGCTTACCTGCCTCTTCTGATTCTCTGGGGTAGTAAGGATACAATGAGATTATTTGCTAAGAGCATTTTGAAACCTGCTCCAGCTTTGACCAGTCCTGTTAATGCTTATTCCTCATTCCTGAGGCTTGTTAGAAGAGTGGGTTCAGAGCTTGGTTATTGTGGGAGAAGATGAGATAAGCCCAAAGATTTCCTTATCTGCTATTTTGGGACAAAAATAATCAAAACTTCATACTTCCCATGTCAAGAAAGCTGCAAAAGCTGGTTTTGTGCTGTCTCCTTCACCACTCCATCCTGTCCCTCTCCCATCCCCCCTACAACCACACTTTACCTTGGCACATGAAACAAGTATTTAGTTGTCAGTTCGGTCTTGCCCCTTGAAGGGGAAAACTGTCCTACTATTTTTATAGTCTAACATAGTCAATCATACATTAATAAAACCTCAAGCCAAAGAAAATAAAATAGTATTTGGTTGGGGAAAAAAAAAAAAGAAAAAAAAAAAAAATCAACCCACTTGCTTAAATGCCAACTAAATTTTAAAAAATACATTCATGAAAATCATGAATTTCAAAAAAAAAGGTTTCTATTAAAGCTTCTGATTAATTTCATAGAAGACTTGTTTAAAACAGACCATATTTCTAGTTATTAAATATAATTAATTATAAATTGGTTACTGTAACTTTTCATGCTGCTGTGCTAGTAGTCATTTCTAACACTTGGCCTCTGAAAATGAAATGTTTCCATGTGTCTCTTTTCAACCATCAAAATCTCTGATAACTGGTGCTATGATTTGAATATGGTTTGTCCCCCTAAGACTCATACTGGAATTAAAGTAGAAACTTAATCCAACTATGGTGTTTAGAGGTGGGCCTTTGGGAGTTGATAGGGATTAGATAAACTCGTCAGGCTGGAATCTCCATGGTGAATCCTGGTGGCTTTCTAAGAAGACAGAGACCAGAAGAGACATACATATGAGCGCCCTTGTCTTTCAGCATGTGAGGTCAGTCTTATACCACCTTCATACTCCACCAAGAAGGCCATTACTAGATGGCCCCCCTGGACCTTGCACCCCTAGAACACTGAGCCTAAATTAACTTTTTTTTCTTTATATCTTACCCTGGACTAGCATAGAAAATAGTTTCCTGGCTCCTTGAAAATTGGGGTGATTTCAAATAGATTCACTGCAAAGGAAGGAGTGTGGAACCAATGGGCAACATACTAGGTGGAGAAAGAATACAGAAGTCAATGCCTTTTGATTCTTGAGAATGAATTGGGTTTGTTGGGCTTTCATAGAAAAAAGGAAGAAGTTCATGGGGGAAAAAAAAGGGATTAAAGATTTAAGAGAAAGAACATCCTGATGATGTCACTGAAAAAGAGATGTTTCTAGAGAAGGGTCTAAGGAGTCCCAGAAGAGGGAGGGAACTCAGCTCAAGACCAGAACTCAACTCTGGCATATGTGACAGAAAAGAATTGCAGCACAAGCCAAAGACGTAGGCAGAAGTTTATTTAGGAAGGCAGATACACCTTCGAGGGAGCATGTGGGCTGTCTGGAGAGTGAGAAGCAGAAAAAAATAATAAAAGCAAATTCAATTAAGATGAGAAACAATCGAAATGCTTAATTGATTGGAGGAAAAAAAAAAGAGCCAATAACAAGTGTTGCACTAATCCACCAGGAACCCTCAGATGAGAGCCTGGATATTAATTTGTATTCAAAATGAAAATTATAGAAATCTGAATTTAAAAGCTACATCATAGTAGTGAAGATGCAGCAATTATGTGAAGAAATGCAATTTAGACAGGGGAGATGGTCCACTTTTTAAGTGGTGATGGCAAAATACAGCTGCACAGCCAATATTTATACCAACCCATATCAATGAAGTTTTTATGCAGTTGCAAAATGGCAGTTTGGAAGAAAAGGGTCACATGACCATCCTTCCAGTACTGCTGTTTGATTTTCAGGTGTCAACTTGAGTGAGCTAAGGGGTACTCAACTGGTAAAGCATAATTTATGCTGAATCACTGCTTTAATTACTCTTAGTGCTTTAGTAGGCGTGGAACCCCTCTCTTTCCTCTGCTGAAAGGAACCCCAGGTGGTTCTACTTTTGACTAGAATTATTGGGCTGCCCAGGTGACTCTGAGGGTGAAGAGAATGGTGCCTGAGTTGGTGCACGGGATGGGGAAGGGCCTCTCGCAATGTGGGCGGGCACCATCTAATCAGCTGAGAGCCTGGATGAAACAAAAGGCCCTGGCTGGAAGGGCAGGTCCATTTTTCTCTCCCTGAGGTGGGGCTTCCTTCTCTTCCTGTTCTCAGATATTGGAAAAGGCTCCCATCTTTTCTCTCTGTATTCTGATTGTTCTTTCTCTTTAGAGAACGCTGGCTAAACCTTTAGCTGTACCCCAGTGTTATTTTGTTCTCCACTCTGCTAAAGGATACACATTCGTAATCCTACTTTCTAATCTTTACTGAAAACCTCCGCTTTTCATGAGCTCCTCTCTCGGAACGGCTGCTAGGAATGTATCTGTTTACTAATCTCGGGGTGAGGGTGAATGAATACAATGAACCATGGGGCTTTTGTAGGTAGGCGGCAAGAGTTATAAGACTTGGACTTTTAGTAAAAGAGGATCCAAGCAGTTTATTCTTGCATGCTTGCTATAGGATAAGGGACAATCCTGAGGCTGGATAGCTTAGCAGAACTTTGCCAGAAAAAATGGCAAAACCAACCTATAACTGAAAAAGCAGCTATCGACTTGATACCTGGAGGCTTATCTTTGGGGTCTGTTCAGATAGTGGCCACGCTTTGTGTTGCAAGAAGCTGGCTTTTTTTGGACTTTCTGGGAAATTGTCTTCGGTCAACAGAATTTCGGGTCTAACTCGTCACGTCAGCTCCGCTCCTAGGGTGTCATGGGTAGCTTTCCTATTATGAATTTAGAGAAATTGGTATTGGAGAAAGTGACTCAAACCACTTGTCAACCAACAAGTACGACTGAGCACTAACTATGGTGGCCTTACTAAGCAGGGCAGCCTCTGTACTACTTTCTCATGTAGGCTTCTCCCCTTTTTCTATGAACTATAGTGGCTATGTGAATTTTGGTAAAGCGCCTGTACACCAAACTAGCACGCTGATTGCCTAAAATGGCTGTGCTTACCAGCTGTAGCCTGTACTATGATTCTCAGATCTTTGATTCTCAAATCACTTACAAGGATTCAGTGCCGGGAAGAATCCTAGCACACTGTCCTTGGGCTGGGGATGTGGCTCAAGCGGTAGCGCGCTCGCCTGCCATGCGTGCAGCCCGGGTTCGATCCTCAGCACCACATACAAAGATGTTGTGTCTGCTGAGAACTGAAAAATAAATATTAAAAAATTCTCTCTCTCTCTCTTTAAAAAAAAAAGAAAAGAACACTGTCCTTGTGCTGTGGCAAATGCCTGTAATCCTGGCTACTCAAGAGGCGGAAGCAGTAGGATCACAAGTTGAAGGCCAATTTGGGCAATATAGCATACTGTCTCTCAAAACAACTTTAAGGGGTGGGTGGGTTCAAACCACAGTACCATGCCAAAAAAAAATTAATGGCTTCATGTTGCTTGGGTAGTACCTATGACTTCTACTTACATCTGTTATGGTCTGGATATGAGGTGTCCTCCAAAGGCACCTGTATTAATTGCAGGAATATGCAGGAGGAAAAAGCTCTCAGGTTATGAGACCTGTTAACTAATGGATCCATCTTAGTTTAGATGGACTAGCTGGATTGTAATGGAAGGTAGGTGGCATAGAGCTGAAGAAGGTGGGTCACAGGGGAGTGCTCTGAAAGGGGTCACTTTCCCAGAGACCTCATCTCTCTATCCTCTCTGCTTCCAGCTGCTACTAATGGAATAGATCAACACTTCACTACCACACTCTACTGCCAGGATAATCAGCTTCACCTTGGGTCCAAAGCAATGGAGGTAGAACATTACAAAATGACCTCTTAAACTGAGCCAAAATAAACTTCCTCCTCCTAAGTCCTTGTATTTTGGTCAGCTTTTCACGGCTGTGACCATACAGAATCCAAGATACTTGCTAACAGTGAATTTCTGAAAATCGGTAGGAAAGCTACTTTCTGTTGCTCACTGCCTCCTGGATGGCATTCCAAAGTTGAATTCATGCCTCAGAATTTGAGGAAGAAAACACTGCTTTGTGGGCTCAACATAAGCAATCATGTTTAGAACTGCCATTTAGCACTGCAACAAAAAGCCTTTTAAGTAACATAACTTAAACTATGTAACTTATGCGATTTGGGCACCAATTGGTAACTTGTAAAATGCCACACATGGTCTTGCCCAGCAGTAAAATGACTCGGGTGTCAGGAAGCCAACATTTCAGTCCTGGCTCTACTAATTAGGTGACTAAGTTGTGTGATCTTTATAGGCTAAAATGGCCATACAAATGCCTACTTTTCCTAGTTTAGTTACTAGGTCAAGGGAGATCACTAGGTCAAGGGAGATCACTTCTAACAAAATGCTGTCTCAAATTACATGAGTCTGCAAGGAGATATGATTTCCCTTCCAAGAAGGCTGGCAATCTGCAATGGCTCTTTGTTGGAGAGCATGTCGATAGGCTTGTGAAACACAAAACTGAGCTTGGCATAGTTTGGGAATGGAGAACCAAGGGCCCAGTTGCTGTGAAATCAACTGTCTGAAAGGAATTGGAGAATATCAACAAGGCAAGGGGTCCAGGACACACTAGAGGATGCCTGATAGAATCTTCAAGGATAGAACTGCGTAATACCTTTAAACTTCTAGGATAGGAATGAAACTCCTAGGCCTTCAGCAAAAGTTTTCAAAAACTTTCATATTCTTGAAATGAAGATGGGAATGTGTCACGATGAGCAAAAGGTGTGATATCTGCAGTTGAGGAGAGAAATAATGTCCACGCGCTATGCCCTTATCAATGCTTGATTCACTGAATCACTCAATACACTTCCACTCTACGGGTTCTTAAGGAATGACAATCCTAAAAGCTGGGCATTACAAACAATAATTTGGGCTGATAAAAGCAGTAAACACAACTAATTCAAAGCAAACAATTGCTAAGTTAACTCTAAGTACTGCAGACACACTTAATCATGTCAGACCTATTACACTCCCTCTGCATGATAAGCTTAAGTGCTAGATCTAAAGTCTTAAGGCTTAAGTCCAGCAGATGCACCCTCGCTCAGACCACAGCAGTTCCTGAACCAATAAAGGCTTCTCCCGGGGGTGTACTTGACAGCTGGTTGAGACGGTTGTAGGGAGATGTTGCCATCCAGGGTCATGAGGCTGCTGTAGAGTTAGAGCGCTGAGGATGACAGAGGATTGGGCAGATAAAAGTTGGGATGTCAGTCCAGGTCCTCATCAGGCTCCCTAGCATAGGTGGGCATCAGTGTCAGCTGGCTGAATGTGTATTCACTTGCTCCAACATCTATATGAAATTTATGTACAGTTTGGTTTCCTTCCTGATCTCACACCTGACTCTCTTCAGGGTGAAGGAAAATGACAATGACCTGAGTTTTATCAGGATTGTGGAAAGTGACTTGTCCATCGGGCTATGCCTGACAATACTGGAGGGCTCTGTAGGCTAGTGCCTGGTGGGACTGCAGCCTTATTTGAAGCTGCTTGGGCTAGGGCCATCCTTACAGAATGGTGTTGGGTTAGGGAGATGTAAGGGGAAAAAAGCTAAAAAGCATAATGATCTTAAGAATTTAAATTCTCTCAAACACAAGGACAGATTAAGGAATAGGAGGTAAAGTCAGTCGGACAGACCTGAAAGGCACAGGTTAACCCCATGTGATGTAGGAAAGAACTACAAAAGACTTCAGAGACGATACAAAGCAAAAGTGAATTGTTTCCATAATCTGAGCAATTAGTTTGAATGAATGTACATACTACACTAAGAACCCAAACCTTTTTCTAGACCCTTTAGAGAAAGGTTAGTCCTAACTTTCCATCTTACTGCTGCCAATTGCAAAACAATTGGCCAGGCATTATAGAAAAAGCAAATGCCACCTTTTGTCAAAAAAAAAAAAAGTTGAAGTCTTTATCTCTAAAGAGTCTAAGATTCAAATCTTTCAAATTCAGTTTTTAGCTAATGTTTGTAAATAAGGCTGTCTTAAACTTGGCCATAGAAAATTTGGGGCATTACTAAGATTTCTAAAGTCTCTAAGATTATAGAAGGTTGAGTAACAACAAGTATGAAGCTAATTGCATCTCTTATAGGCACCATAAAAGAAGCAAACTTATTAGGAGGTATTAGCATAACCAAGCAATTGAACCTGTTGCATCCCCCCCACCCCATTAGAGGGATCCTCAGGTGCCTAAAGACAAGCATAGTACTGACAGTGGTACACACCTGTAATCCCAGAGAGACTTTACTACACGTGAAGGAGATGGTTATAGGCGGGGCACTTGGGAGGGACCTTTGTTCCATCTTCCTTTGAATACTGCCTGAAGCAGGCAAAACCTTCCCCTGAGGAACCTCCAGCTTTGCTACTTAAACTGTGGTCCAAGGAACAGTGGCATCAACATTACCCACCTGAGACCTACTGAACTGGAATCTACATTTTAGTGATATCTGGGTGACTTGATACACGTCAACGTTTGAGACGCTCTCCTGTAGGAAGTGTTCGGTAAGTGTTTCTTGGTGGTTGGAGAGTCAGCTTATGAAAAGGGTTGTTGCTGCCGGGAGACCATTCCTCAGGGATTTGGATGGAAGGCATGTGAATTAAGCAATTTAGTGGGTGGGGTGGGGTGGGGTGGAAGGGCAGTAGGGATTCGGCCATTCTTGGAACCTGTAACAGATTTAAAAAGACCTATTTGGTCTCGATATGCCTCTCATTGAAGAGTAGCAATTGCCCACTAGAACAGCGGGTATAGTTGATAATTCCATTACTCTGGACAGATCTTAAATCTGACAGATCTTAAAGTAATCTAGCCATTGTGTTCCTTTGTGCTGGGCTGGGTGGCAGAGTAACATTAGTTTGAGGTTTAAAAAATTTCCTTTGTATCTTGAAATTCCTGCTAGAGTAGGTCTCATGAGTGAGCACTCGAAAAATGTCATTAACAGTGATTTGCACCACAATGGTAATACTTCTAATGCAGTTCATTCCAATGAATGTTTGGCTTCTCATGTTAACTTTGAATTGCCCAGTAACCCAAACTGCACACTGCTGAGTGCACAGAATATTGGGCTCTGGCTAAGTGTGATTAGATATTGATTTCTGAGCCTCACGAACACTTAGTGATGCAGAAACTGTTGGGTGCTGGTTCATTATGGACCATTGGACTGACACTAGCAGAATTCCAGCAGTCACAAATTTATGGAAAAATGCCAGAGTAGGGCTGGGGGATGTGGCTCAAGCGGTAGCGTGCTTGCCTGGCATGCGTGCGGCCCGGGTTCGATCCTCAGCACCACATACAAAGATGCTGTGTCCGCCGAGAACTTAAAAAAAAAAAAAAAAAAAAAAATTCTCTCCTCAAAAAACTAAAAAAACAAACAAAAAAACCCCAGAAATTCCAGAGTAGCCATAAGGCTCAGGCTGTGGGTTTGGCTTTTTGGGTGTGGCCTTGGGCAGGAGAATCGGTGAACCTAGATACTACTCATCTGTCTGCAGTTGCATACTTTTATCAATTGGACTGAACATACAAGAGATGTTTAGTGCAAACTTATTCTGACTGCTGGAAAAGACAGTTACAAGCAATGGATCTAGCAAAGAATAGCATAGCTATGGCTCTTCTATACTTGTTGGAGTTTCTATCAAAGAACTTAAAACAGCTTTAAAACTTAACACTTCTTATTCTCACCATGTATTTAAGTTGTAGAGATTAAAAAATGGCTATGAACATGTATTCAAGACAGAGTTTACATCCTCAAATCTGAGCAGACTCTGCAACTGCTTTGATTAATGGAATTAGGTAGAAGTGATAATGGCCAGTTTGAGGGGGGCCCAAGGTGGGGGTCCAGACTTTCAGATTGGCATCTAGTTGTCTCTTGGAATTCAGCCATATAGAGGCTTTATGTAGGTTCCATGAGTGTCCTGCTTTGTGCGTCAGACTGGACATTCAAGATGCACAAAGTAATCTCATGACAATTCGTTCACTTTTTAACCCAATACACAAGCTTTCCAATGATTCTAGCCATGATCCAGCCACAAATGTGTAAGAGCCAAAGTAGAACCAGCCAGTCGAGCCAGGGAATTCACAGAACTTCTACGAGAAGAGATTGTTTTTAGGCCAATATATTTTGGGGTGGATTCTTATGTATCAATAGATCAGAACACAAGTTGCCCTACTTAGGAAGTAACTCAGTAGTAGGTATGCAAATACATCTTTATTTCAGATGTGACCCTAAGCCTCCCACTTAAGACTCTGCTGCCCAATGCAAGTACTGGCACACCCGAGCTTGGAACATAACTTTTAAAGTTAGGCCTTGAATGATGCCTTCTGAGGAATCTCGTGCTTTCTGTACTGTCAAAGTCTACTACAACAATGAGACCAATATTTCTGGTCATTTTCAAACCTGGATCCAAAAGGGGCATGTGCATGCTGAGCTTATCTGCTAATGATTCCAGAAGACTAGTGTCTCAGTTCCTCTAGGGTGCTTTCCTGGCAGGGAACTGACCAGAACATCAAATGGTTTCCATAAAGTTTCTATCTTTCTGATTAAGAATAGGGATAGAAAGTGATCATTATTTCTATTTCTGCATCTTTAGGAAACTTTCTCAATCCATTACTCATGTCACATTGGCAATTAGGATTCTTTTAATGTATTGGTGCAAGAGTTCAAAAATACCAGTTTCTGTGTCTGTTCTATCAGATTCTCAGCCCTGGTTGCTCGTCAGTCACCTGAGGAGTATCCTATATTAGTTAAATCAATATCTGAGGCTGGGGTCCCAGCATTAGTACTTCAGGAATTATCTCCAGCTCCAGGTGACCTGCAGATAGCAAAGGTTGAAGTTTACTTAGCCTGATTTAATTGGTCACTTGTGGAGAAGTGTTTCAATAGGCTAGGTTTGGAAATAGCTACACTATTTTAAAAGCCTCAAACATATAACAAAGTTATATATAGTCAGAACCCTTAACTATAAAATGAAGACATAGCAAATGTTAATCTATTCTGCTGTGGTTTTTACTTGAACGCCACCAATTCTGCTTTTATGAATGTAGGTAGAGGTTTCAGTCGACATTCCACAGAATTGTCTCACAGATGCCCTCCTTCCAACCTGGTTTAGTTAAATGAGATTGCATAAAAGCAATAACACTCATTCAGTTTTAATACTTATTCAAAAGGCTTCACACTTCTCATAACTTCTTGGTCCATTGGAGTTATTTTGAAAGATGTTCTCTTCTATCCTCATTCATAAGTAAATTTCTTAAGAGGAGCTCAGCTTCCAGCCTGGAAGAACTGTGATGCAGAAGAGTCTGTCTTGAACTGATTCCTCCAGGTTGGCTGTGGTTAGTTTCTTCTGGCACCCAATAGTTTCACAGCCTTCCTCTATCTTCAGCCTGTGAAGTTTGGGATACTTGCATGCACCAACCTTCTTTCCAGCATAGCTGACTGATAGAAGGGAAGGAATAGGGCCCTCATACTTCAAGGGTTTTGCTTTCCCAGTCTCTTGACTAAATTCTGCCCCCCCTTTTTTAAGGGGGGGTGGGAATCAGATGGTCCTGTGCATGAACTGCTTGAAAAAGCTTGCCTTATGTAGCCAATTGTCTTCCCTGTCTTCTAAATCTTCAAGTAAGATGTTATCCTCCGGGTCTCTCAACATACATATTGTCCCTTGATTTGGAGAGAGCAATGGTGAGGGGTGTTTGCATTCTGAGTGTTATCAGAAGGTCTCACACCAGGGAGCCAGATAAAGCCTCACTGGTTTTTCTAGGAATGTATTTTGTCAGCAGTAAAAATACTGGTCACATTACCTATGTCATGGCTGATGGCTTGTGCGTGGATGTCTTTGTACATGTTTCTAGCCTGCTGAGGACTGGCTTTCAGTACCTGCTTTCTTCCCTCAAAGCCATTACAGGGTTGGAGCTGCATTTCCAGATTACATGCTGTAGTCCACGGACACTGGCACTGGAAATGCAGGATACTCTCAGAGCCAATGTATAGGGAAAACAGACTTTCACTTCTGAAAGCTGTCCCAGAAGCAGAGGATTTTGGACAATATGATTCTGAGACCAAGGGCTGGACAATGGAGGTATTTGCATATAAAGGGGCCTGAAGTTGTTACTCATGGAATAGGAATATGCGTTCAGTTCCAGAAGAGTTCATTCTTAAGGCTGAGGATAGGTCTTCAGGGGTGATGACTCAATGTGCTTTAAACAAACTTTCCATGGGACTCCAGGAGCCTGAAGTACCTCTGGCGTTATTGCTTTTGAAACTTTTTCTGGACACTCCTTATCCTGATCTCTTCCTAGTCTTTTCTTTGTACTAGGGTTTTTTGTTAATCCAGTAGGCTTTACAACTGAGCCATATGCCCAGTTCTCTGAGACAGGGTCTTGCTGGCCTTGATCTTTTGATCCTCCTGCCCCAGCCTCCCAAGTGGCTGGGGTTATAGGTGTGTGCCACCATGCTGGGCTTTTCCTTTATCACTTGAATCATTTCTACAAAGATCTAGAATACCTCCTTTCTACTTTCCTAGGCATGCTTGAGGGAAGAGGGGAATGTTTCAAGGTGTGCTACACAATGAAAACCTCTGAAAGTACCAAGACTGACAAGCAGGCAGCCTTATCTCCCCACTAACAAAGGGCTAGCCACTCAGAGCTAAAATGAAATATTCCAAGAGCAATATGTGCTCACAATAAGTCCCACAGCACTCTTGGCAGAGTCTGTGGCATCTTTACTGATGAAGCCACTAGATGTAAATCTTACCCAGTAAGGGAGCCAATGGATAACTGTCTGGGGTTTTAGGGCCTCTATCAAAATGTTTACTACTAAGTCTCCACTCATCTTAGGACATCACTGTGCAACTTCAGTTTTTGCACATAGCATCCTTTGATACACTGCTGTCTACTCACTATTGCTTTTGTTTTGAAATGCAAGAGTCATTTTTCCCCCTTGGAACTCAGTTTTCAGTTGCTGGAGAAGTCCTGATTCCCTTTTAATCAGAGTTCCCCTCTGACGTTCAAATCTTAGTACTAATTCAAGAGGGAGTTATGATTCTGTGATGGACTCATGACATTTCTTTTTGGGGGATATTAAAGGTCAGATCTTAATGCCTTTTGTGATATATGCATCTGGCTCAAGATCAGGCAGTTTTGAATGATGGAATTTAAATTGTAATTTAGTGACGGGACAAGAAATAAGAAATTACAGCTTTGCAGAAGTGCCTGAGCTCTACACCACTCCCTTAGAATGTGTGTGAGGGTTTGAGGGTTAGAGCTGCTATTTAAAGTAACCTTTCAGGGATACCATGCTACTGTTCCAGAAATGAAAGCAAAAGC
Organism: Marmota marmota marmota; assembly: GCF_001458135.2. Classification (NCBI taxonomy): domain Eukaryota; kingdom Metazoa; phylum Chordata; class Mammalia; order Rodentia; family Sciuridae; genus Marmota; species Marmota marmota. Next base: position 2,473,725 of record NW_026000153.1, read on the forward strand.
TTATGTTGCTTATATTCTGGTGACCTGATGTCTATCTTGGGAAACATAAGATAATGCCATGGCACAAATCCTTTCGTCTGAATTCAGGATTTTCAGAAAACTATATCTTTTGCTTCCCACTTGGTCCAACTGCTTCAAAATTCTTGTCCTTTTTCTCAAGAAACTTTATTCAAATGTTTCTATCCACTTTTATGTATGGATGAAAAACTGAGTCCAAATATTAAAGTTCTTTTTTCCAAATGAAAACAGCTCTTGCTGTACAAGAGTTGAACCAGGCCTCTTGCCACTATGGAGGGATGTATTTTATTTGTCATCTCTGACAAACTCTCGTGTATCTCCACCATTCATTTCTTGCTTGCCCGTCTCCTGGTTCTTCACCTTTCCTTTCCCCGGGTATGCGCAAGACCCTAGTCTTGATTCCCTGTCACAATTTTTTTTTCATTTGCCATAGCTTTCAAATAGTATACTAATGACCATTCCATTCAATAATTGACTAAATAACCCAAATGCATGGCAATGGCAAATTATCTCCATGTACAATTTTTAACAGGGCAACAAAAAGCCTTGAGGTGAATAAACCCAAAAGTTTGCTCCCCCCCCCAAGAGTAGAAATAGCTTTATTGACTTATGCATATTTGTTTCTACATTTGAAATTCATTGTAGTAATAAGTGGCCAACATCTAAGCCTTTAAAACTGCCAGCCATTATGTGCTAACTGATAAGCTTTCATTATGAAACATAAAGGGCTGGGGATGTAACTTGGCGGTAGAGCGCCCAGGTCTAACTATGAAGTAGTCAGAAGATTGCTTTTGAAACTTAAAACTCTCGCCTCCTGAGCTGGGCCAACTGTGGTCCTTCCGTAGAGGGAATCATCATGTGCTCAGCTTCTCCACTGCGAGGGCTTCTGGGAGAGTGGGCACCCTGAAGCAGGAGTTCGGGGGCTAAATTCGTCCTTGCTCTTCAGGGAGAAGACGTCAACGGAACTCCTCTTACTCAACCAAACTCGGAATGAAGGAGGTGAAGAGGGAGCAGGGAAGTGAATCACCGTGAACAACTAGAACAGGAACACGGCTAGAGCTGGGAACGGTGACGAGACAGACACCGGGGTCATTCCTGCCAAAGGAGAAGTTCTGATGAGAAGGCTTGGAGTGGGCAGCCCAAACCTGCAGGCTGAGGAAGAGCTGGGTTTTATAATGCCAGGCACCAGGGCATTGCCAGAAGAATGAAGTCAGTGGCAGTGCTAATGAGGCTCAGGAGGTGATTCCTCCACCTGGCGGCAATAAAAATAGGTGCCTGCTAAGAAAGAACTAAGCTTCAAACTTCCTGGTGCACTTCTTGGACACCAACACCTTCCCGGGTGTAGTCATTAAATAGTGAGTCCCCAGAAGCTCATATCCCCCCCCAAAATGATGGCATCTCCACATCCTTAAAAACTATGGTATTTCAGTCATGTACATCGACAAAGCACTTAACCTTTTGGGTCAACGCTGCAGCACTGCAGATCATCCTTGTTCAAAGCAGCATGCAGTCTTAACAATATCAGCTTGTGGAATACACCCATTGCTGATCACACAATTGCACGAAGGGTGAAGCCCTACACCACTGACCTTGGCTCAGGCAATGGAACCTTCTTGAACAAGTGCATTGAGCCGCAGATACTGTGAACTGAAAGAAAGGATGTGCTTAAGTTTGGATTCAGCAGCAGAGAGTATGTCTTGCTTCATGAGTCATCAGATACCTCTGAACTAGACAGAAAGGAAGAGGAGGATGACGACGAGGAGGAAGTAGTATCTGACAGCTAACAAACGTAAGAACTGAAACCATTGACATTCTTCCTCCTTGGAAGACTTCTCTCAAAGAGCACTGTGGTGATCTCTGTTGCCTTAAGTCTTTCCTGTGTTGCTGACCAGCTTATTTTAGTTTAAGAACACTGTCTAAGGTTTTGAAACACTTTCCTGTGGCACATCAGCCCTGTATTTGGCATTTGTTTTCAGAAGAGTCACCAATTACAAGTGTTTCGTAGCATTTTGGCCTTAGTTGCTTTCAGAACTGCTGCCTTGGAAATTCTTATTTGAAGATGAATCATGGCTTGTTCTCCTTGTAGTTTTTACTTAAGCTTTGTGGACCAGAGTTGGTCTTGGGGCAAACCCCTAAACAGAACCTTAAGCTTTGGTGGTTACCAAAACGACCTCCAAAACTTTGACCTGGTTGATCTTGTCATAGAAGTTGATTTTTTGCACTTGGCTTTTTTGGGGGCAGGAAAGGAGGGGGATTTACCACATGACCTCATTAGTGACTTAAATGGGTGCCATAAAGCATCTGTTTAAGTTCATGACTGCACAGGAAGATCATGGCTACTACCGATGGATGATGATTTAATATCAGAGGCTGAAATGCATTGTGGATCTGTTAAGAGAAATACTTTCTCTTTAGAACATGTGTGAATTTTTTGATCATCCTGTCAACATTTGAATAAAGATCCAAAACTTCATCTTTGAATAACACTGCTAACGTGGTAGGATTCTTTATTCTAACATGTCTAACATGAATGTCTAAAGGATACTGTGTAACACATTTCATCCTTAAAAAATTGTTCAAAGGTTGTATCTACATCCAAGGCTGGAAATCAAGGAGACTGTCCAGTTTCCAGATTTTCTACCAGAGGACTATGTAAGTAGGAAGTCTCCTTAACTTGTGTATACATAGTACACAGCTCTTTAACATGTGTATGACTTTCATAAGACAGTGTTTTGTGACGTAAATGTAATACCACATGTGCACAGGCCTCCTGGCATCTGAAAAGATTTTTGTTTGTTTTTTTTTGAGTCCCCAAAATACATAAACAAACTTGTAAACATAGCTCTCCCCCTCCCCCAAAGAGCTTGAACCAATTATTGGATAAGAGTCATATTTATTAAAAGCAGAGATAATGTAATGTAGAAAAAGCAGTGGGGTGAGATTCAAGATGGCGGGCCTGAGGGAGGCAGCATTTGGTGTCTCTCCATGACCTGGAACTTAAGTTGTGATTATACCACTTCTTTGTGAGCAGTATTCTTGCTCCCACGTGGGAATCATGGCCATCATGCCCATCCAGGACTCCAGGCCTCCAGGCCTCGGCATCGGTAGGTCTCTCAACCACTCGCCTACGCAGGACTATTGGGTACCTTGGCGGGCACCATCAGCACCCAAGCAGAAATCGCCAATGCCACTCCCATGCAGGACAGCCGGCAGCTTCCCACATGCAGGAACTCTGGCCACTCCAGTGGAGCTCCCCTGGTTGCTGCCATCTTGGGACTCTGCGGCAGTGGATAGTCCCCCACGTGCAGTAGCCAGCCCGCCTGCACCTGAGAACTTCACATGGGCTTTGAAGTTGGCTAATAGCCACACACTGCACAAGCTGGTCTCTGAACTCGACCTCTAACACCATGGCTGGGCTCCCCCCATGTGACCCGACAGTCCACTTCTGAAAGCAGGTGCCTCCATCTTGGGCCACCTTCATCACCATCTTCAGTGGGGAGCAACTCAGTTTTGGAACTCCAGCTGGCCAGGTACTCAGTTTCTACCTCTCCTTCCCTCCCCAGTAGCTGCTAATGCAGCATAGTAACACCCTAGTTAACCGGTATCTCTGCCCTCAGGGTGATGGTTAACAGATGACCCCACCTATTGGATGAGAAGGGAAACGGGAAAGATATGATTTCCAACCAAAACAATCCTGTTCAAGATTTTTCCCCTCTCCCTTTCTGTTCTCCCACCCTTCCATCCCCAATGTATGTGAAACAAAGTAGTTTGCATGAACTAGGATTTTTTGAGGACTGGGACATCTGAATACATTACAGCTGTGCTGTGTGTATTTTTCTTTAATCCCATCAATTCCTACTTATTCTCAATGTCTTATGTACTCCACTACCTTCTACTTGTCTACCCCAAATTACTTCTCTCCCTTCTACTAGTCTTCTGTTTAGATTTCTATTTCACACTTCCTAAGATGACAACTTTATCCTCACCACTTACCTCCTCGGCATATCGTTCTTCTTACCCCTGGTTTTTTGTCCACCTCCAGAAACTGTAAACCCTCTTACAAATCTTCTGACTATATTGTAGATAATATACAAAAATGGTGAATTATTGTGTCCAGTGTCTTAATGGCAAACACTTGTTTTTAGGGGTTCCATCCTCATATCAAAGTAGACTTCAAGCCAAAGTTAATCAAAAGGGATTAAAAAGGACATTCCATACTGTTAGGTCGGTGGTGGCGACTTAATGGCAACTTAGAACAAAGCAGCCTGGGAAAGGAACATCAATCAGATGCTGGCGGAAATGCCTGTCAACCAGCCAGATCTCCTGACTAACGCCTGTCAATCAGCAGGACCCCCTGGCCAATCCTGGAGTTCAGCAAACTCCCCTGACCAACTCCAAGGGGTCAAGGGACCCTAAAAACCTTTTCCTGTCCCAAGCCCTTCCCTTCCTGCTGTAAGCCCCATAAAAGTCCAGTCCGGTCTAGCTTCCACGCGGTTTCTCTTCAGTCCCTTCCCCTGTCCCCTTTGTGGGTCTGATCGAGCCCGGGGGTGATATCTCAATAAAGCCTGTTCAGCAGCCCTTTTAAACCTGCCGCCTTTGGTCGCTGCCTGCCTCACCTGATCTGACACATACTGCTTAAAAGAACCATTCATCAAGACACAACAATAAATTCAGATGCTCCAAACGGTGGAGCATCTACGTTCATCAAACTCCTATGTTGTGGTCTGACTCTCAAACTTAATAATTCTTTAACACCCCTTTCACCACTGGATTGACTGTCCAAACAGCTGAACAAAGAAAGCATAGAGCTCAATTCAATAAATAACTTAAGAGTTTACTGACGGTCTATCTCATCCTTCAATGATGGATGCACATGGATCGTTCTTTAAAATAGACCAAATATTATGCCACAAAGCAACTCTTGGCAAATACAAAAAATTAGATACTCCTGCCTTCCATCAGATTATAATGGAATGAAATTAGAAATCAATGATAAAATTAAAAATAAAACCTATTCCCACACCTGGAAACACTTAAACACTATGCTACTGAATGAACAATGGGCTGCAAAAGACATCAAGGAGATAAAAGATAGTGTCCAAGATTTTGATATATTGTATCTATGAAGGCAATACTAAGAAAGCTCATTGTATGGAGTTCATTACTTAGGTCATCTATTTGTTAACTTTGCTGTTGACTTAACATTAAGTCTCAAAGTCCTGGGGGGGGGGGACACCAAAAGCAGAAGACGGGAAACTGATCAGAACTGAAATCAATGAAATTGAAACAAAGTTTGTTCTTTAAAAAATTGGCAGACCCTTAGTCATGCTAATGAAGAGGGGAGAGAACTCAAATTATTAACATACACAATGAAAAAGGAAATAACTTCTGTATTTCTGTAGTGTCTATTGTGATAATTTCTAGTTATCTGAAAACGTGTACTCCAATAAAATAGAAAATATCAAAGGCATTGGCAAACTTCTAGTCATGATTAGCCCAAACCGAATCAGGATGGGTATATACAAGTTAAACAGATCTAAAGCAATGAAATAAAGGCACCAACAGAAGCCTATCAACCAACAAAAAGCCTGGGACCAGATGGATACATAGAAGAGTTCTACAAGATCTTTAAAGAACTAGTACCAATACTCAGATCATTTCATGAAATGGAATGAGTTCGGAAGTGCTCTTTTTTTGAGGCCAATATTACCCTGATTCCAAAAACAGATGAAGATGCATCAAAGAGAACTTCAGACCAATATCTCTAATGAATGTAGATGGCAAAAATTCTCAACTCTGGCAAATCAAATACAAAATATATTAAGTGCACCATGATCCAAGTGGGTTCATCCCAGGGATGCAAGACTGGTTCAACATACGGAAACATAATTCATCAATATGACCATGTGATTCTTTAGGTCCATCAATAGATGCAGAAAAAGCATTTGACAAAATGTGCAAAACACTAAAACTAGAGAACAGTTCTTACAATGTTAATTGTTCCTATCTATGCTAAGCCCCAGGCCAACATTCTAAATGGCAAAAAATTAAACGTTTCCTCTAAATACTAGAACAAAAATGCAAATTGGTGTAACTACTCTGGAAAGCAGTATGGAGACTTCCTCAGAAAACTCGGGAATGGAAGCACTATCGGACCCAGCTATCCTGCTTCTCGGTGTATACTCGAAGGACATAAAAACAGCATACCCCAGGGACACAGCCACATCAATGTTTATAGCAGCACAGTTCACAATAGCTAAACTGTGAAACAACCCAGATACCCTTCGTAGATGAATGGATAGGGAAACTTGTGTATATATACACAATGGAACATTACTCAGCAGTAAGAGAATAAAATCACAGCGTTTGCAGGTAAATGGTTGGAATTGGAGAAGATAATGCTGATTGAAGCAAGCCAATTCCAAAAACAAATGCCAAATGTTTTCTGACGAGGATACTGATTCATGATGGAGTTGGGAGGGGAAGCATGGGAGGAGTAGATGAACTCTAGATAGGGCGAGGGGGTTGGACAAGGGGGTAAAAAAAGATGGTGGAATGAGATGGCCATCACTACCTTAAGTACACATATGAAGACACAAATATTGTGAATATTCTTTGTATAGAAGCAGAAATATGAAATCATGTTCTACATATGACAGAATGCACTACAGTTCATATTACATAACAAACTAGAACAAAAAATTTTAAAGGCAGTGGGAATGGATTTTTAAGTCTTCAGACCCAACTAGAACTTAGGAACCCTCCAAACTTATGTGTAAGTTACCCCTTAGTCTCAGTCTTCTTAGGCTGGGAAAATTATATTACCTGGCTAGTAAATTGCTTTGAAGTCAATAAAACCATAGTCTTTCAAATTGTTCTACATATTTTGAGGCATATTAACTTACTAGTGTTGCCTGATAATGTGACCTTATAATTCCCACATGGTTTTAAATTTTGCTTGGGCTCATTCTCAATTGGGATTCTTGGGTCAGCATGTCATGTGTGCTCTGGTTTGTGGGAGGTCTTATTTGCTACAGCTTCAGTGTCCCAGAGGCTTCACTTGTCCAATATGAATTCATAGATGTTGGAGTCTTAAACCAATTACTATGAAACAGTTTTTACTTGGAGACTGTATCTGGCACATAGTAAGGCCTGGGACTCCCTAGATCTGACTTCTTGAATTCTTCCTTGAACTGTCTTTTGTATAA
>NW_026000153.1:2481239-2487074 GCF_001458135.2 Marmota marmota marmota
GACCGTTTCATTTAGAAATAAGCTGGGGGGGGGGGGGGAGGGAAGGCAGGGTTTATGTGGGAGTTCAAGTTCTGCACTCACCTGGATCCAAGGTCTCATCTGATTGTTTCTCTTCCCCCCGCCCCCATGGGTATTGATTGTTGTCCCTTGCTGTGAGGGCCTATACCTTAGTCTGGAACATATTAGGGACTCTACTGCATTAGCTCACATGCTGAGTTCCTTCGGGGTTTTTGGGGCCTGGAAAATTTCTTCTGGTACTTGAATTTGGCTTACATAGCTTAGCATCTATTTTGTCAGATTTTAGCTCAACTTGCAATGTTGGTAGAACTAAATCAAGTATGCATTAGCATTTGACTAACCATTTTATAAAGTTACCCTTTTTGCTGGCAGAAGTACCTCTTAAACTGTGCATATGAATTCCTTGAGGATGGTAATCAAATTGTTTCCTATAGGGCCAAGAGCTGCAATTCTGCATTTTGAGTAAGCTCCCTGTGATGCTGATGTTCCTGGTAACATTTGTAAAGGTTGGAGACCAGCAACTACCTCTCCTAGGCTGTCAACACTGGGATTCATATGGTGAGATTGCCTGATAAAATCTGTTGACTTAGTTTCTTGAAGAAAAGGGACTTGATATTGAAAGTAGTTTGAAAGTTGTAAAGAGCTATAAAGAATTTTCTCGCTTGGGGGGAAATCCTTAATTCAAAACGGAGTGAAGTATAAACAAAATTCAGAATTCTCGGTTTTGACAAGTTTCCTTCTGCCCTTTTAGACTTTTTTTCCTCAAGTTGAAACTTTGGGCAAATCGAAAGAATTTTGAATTCAACTTATCCTTGATAACATTGTCACTGTTCTGTACCACGACTTTAGCCTAGGAACTTGATCTCTAGGATTTACAACTATAAAGAACAAGAAGAGTATTTGAATTCCAAACATTTCAGATGAATCTTCAGAATATAAGATTGTATGACCAAAGATTGAGGTGAAGTTATAAGATCTTATTGCTCTTAAAGTACGGAAAGCATTTTCCAAATTTCTGTGTCCACATACCAGTCAACTTTGTCACTCTCAATACTTGAAAGGCTGAGGTTGTGGCTCAGTGGTAGTGTTTGCCTGGCACATGTGAAGGACTAGATTCGAATCTCAGCACCATACATAAAAATAAAGGTATTGTCCATTTACAACTAAAACATATTAACAAAACTCCTGAGGAAAAATGAGAGACTTGGGCTCATGGTTTAGGTTTCAGTTCATTTGACTCCATCCCTATGGGCCTGTGGTGAGGCAGAACATTATGGTGGGGAGGGTGTGACTGAACGAAGGGGTTTACCTCATGGTAGCCAGAAGCAGAAAGAGGAAGGGGCCAGGGACAAGATAGTCCCAAGGGTATGCCTTCAAGTACCTGCCCCCTTCAACTAGGTCCCAACTCCTACAGTGTCCATCACCTCCCAAGAGTCCATTCAAACCATGAATACACTGAGGTTAGAGCGCTCATGATCCAATCACTTCCTAAAAGTCCTGCTTCTGGATGTTGATACATTGGGGACCAGGCCTTCCACATACGAGCCTAAGGGGGACATTCCAGATCCAAACTATAACAACCCCAAAATATAGAAAAGCAAATAGATTGGCATCCTGGCTTTTCTAACTTTGGTTCATAAAATTAAGATGTAAATAGCCAAAATGCCATAGATTTGCAAAACTGACAGGTAGAAATTCAAGCCAGGTTCTCGTGAGAAAAGTAGTAGCTATCCCCAAGAGGAAAAGAATCAATAACTAATGGATACCCTAAGCCATGTTTACATGACTTCACAATCCTAACAATCTCCTCCTAAGAATTTGGAAAGGAACGGTCAAGGGGAAGTCCATACCTTTATCTCTTGACGGGACACTGCAGATCTGTAGAGTGGTCCTGGGTAAGAATTCTTTGCCAGCTTTTTGATAGTAGTTCCAGAATCTTATCTGCAGGCTCTGGAGTGGGATGTCTCAGCTGTTTGCCAGAAACTGTAGAGGATTAAAAACTTAAGAACTTAAGTTGACACAGAAGCCACTAGAAATACCCAAAGAAACACGGAAACTTGTATATTCTAACTTTGAACTCAGCAGATATGTAGAGGGTATGATCTTGTGACACTGGATGTCGGGAGAACTTAAAATACCCTGAACAAAACAGGCCTTGCTATGTCCCTGTGCCTTCAAAGATAAGGACATGCCTTTCCTCTGGGTATAGGGGTGGGTACCTCTCATGAGGCTCTGTGACCTACTTCAGGGGAAGTCTAGAAAATTCTAGCTTTTATAGTCTCCATCACAGGAGAAGGGTGGGAGATGGTCAGAGAGCCCTCCTGTTTGTGGTTATCTCAAATGCAAAGGTGCCATATTTTGGTAATGCATCCTAAATCCCTTTTAAATTCAGGGGCATAGGGAAAGTGTGAAACAGGATATCTTACTTATGAGATGAACTCCAGATCTTGTAAGTCCATGACTGTTGGGGCCTGTGAAAGGGTGATGGGAAGGAGAGTCGATGAGGTAGAGGGGAGAGCCCTGGTCCGGGTGCCTGGCTCTGCAGGGAGTGGGGGGACTTCACATGCATGCACCTTGGACAGGCACATTGCTTCTCAGGTCTGTTTCTTCAAGGAAGCTGGGCTACCTGGACCATCTCCTGTTTTTATCTGAAGCCCTTTTAGTTTCCACCTCTTGACACCTGGATCTGTTTGCAAGCCAGTGGGCCACACGATGAAGGCCACCTTTTTATCACAGCCTTAGTCTGATTAGATAGGCCTCTAAACGGGAAAGAATGCACCCATATTCTATCTTGCACAGGAAAATAGGCTTGAGACTTCTGTATCCTAACCTTTTTCTTCTTTAAAGACAGGGCTTACTGAGTCGAATCATGGCCCACACAAAGCATGTCCTCCTGGAGCCCAAGAATGTGGCATTTAGAAAAATGACCTTTGTAGACACAGATCTTGAGAGAAATGCATATTAGTCTAGGGTGGACCCTAAATCCAAAGATATATGCCATAAGAAAAGGGGAGGAGACGGCAGAGGTGAAGGTCAGATGAAAAACCTAGGCAAAGGTCAGAGATACAGCTACAAGCCAAGGAACACCAAGGCCTGCTGGCAACCATTGGAAGCTAGAAGAGGTATGGAATGTGTTTGCCCTTGGAACCCGTTGGTGAGAACTAACCGTGATAACAACCTCAAATTTTTTTACTTCTGTCCTCCAGAATCATTACAGAATAAGTTTCTGTTGCTTTCAGCCATCCACCCATGGTAACTTGTTATAGCAGCCACAGGAAACTAATACCAAAAGTGTAACAGCAGCATTATTGTATGTTCTAAAGTTGCACATTCATTCTTATTCTTGACTATGTAATGTAGACACTATATTCCCAGTTTATAGGCTAGGAAACTCGGGCTTAGGTTAAGCAGTTGGTTTAAGGTCACACAGCTAATAAGCAGTGAAACGGATTCAAACTCGGAGCCCACTTTTAAACCACCTGTCAGGTTTGCCTCCTCCCTGACAGTAACATAGCACCCAGCAGCCTCCATCACCGCTATCTTCTTCCCTGGCTGGTGGAATTCGCATGTCTTTCTCCACCATGGCTGGTGGTACCCAATGCCTTGAATGTGGTGACAGGGCCTCTTAAAAAATCTAATGGGATAGGGCTTGTTGCCTTCGTGGACAAGTTTAGCTAAACACTTTCTTCAAACTGGGAAGCTGTGCTCTCCCAACTTGCAGAAGTATCGGGATGTGAAAAGGCAAGGGTCCCTTCAAGGAGGCCATGCAGAGACTGAGGGGCCCTTTCAGGAAGTCGGCTCAGAGGGTAAATGGAAAATGTGAAAGTGCAACTTTATTCTTGAAGGACAGAATTATCTTAAAACAAATCCTAGTGAAATTCTTAATCCCTAACAGTAAGAAAAGCTTCCTAAAGCGTTCTCTCTGGGTACTTTGGGGCTTAAAGTCCCTTTAAGATTTCTCCCTTGCCTGATGAAGCAGGTTTCCAGGGTCTTGTCCACCTGAGAAGGTCTCCAGATGGCAAAGCCCCAGGAGAGGCCAGCATCCCCTTCAGCTGTTGTGTCTTGGGCCAAAACAAGGCGGATCATTATAACTACGTCACTGCCTTGTGCAGAGGGCTTGAGACCCTTTCCCAACCTTTTGTTAGGATATTTGTTTAGAAACTTCTGTGAACTTTGAAAGTGTTTCTTTTTTTCAAAGGCTATACTTGGCCTTTATGTTTGAGGGTACAAGGCCTGTTGCCAGAGGGACAGACTTCAAGATTCTATGTGGTCAGCACTCAACTGTAGCTTTGGGAATTGATATTTGAAGTTTTCGGGAAGAAATGGAACCTCTAATAAGGAACATTTGTAAATCGCTGTAGACTTCAATATAACTGCATTTGTCTCCACTACCTCTTTGTTTTCACAACAATCCTGTGATGGATTATCTTGGTGTAACAAATTTGGAGGCCTCCTGGATGACCTTGGTGCACACTTGCCAAAAGACTGCTGAGGATGGGAACACTTGGCAAGTGAGTGCCAAGGTCATAAGGGAGGCCTTGTGAGCATACAGATGGCTTAGCTGCCAAAGCAACAAGGAGGGGAAGAGAACTGCAATCAGAAGACATGGGTGGCTTGTCCACAAGGTATGACCTTGAAGGCTTCACAAATGAGATGTATGAGTGAGATGATCTGAAGTTCCTTCAGCTCTAAAACTTGTGACTATAAACCCATCTCTACTAGAAAAGAGGATCGAATGTGTCCTGGGGATGGCAGGTCAGCAGTGAGCATACTTGAGAAAAATGGTGTATGTACCCAAGCCTGAGTTCTACGGGGAGGAAAAACCCCAGGCTCAGAATCACCTAGTGCTTTTAAGGTGACTTTTTTCCCTCTAATTCTGCAGTCTGAGCTTTCCGAACATTGAATTCAACCTGAAATATCTTATTACACTAGCAGAAAGGCTAAAACCTGGACTTCCTGTTAGTAGAGGTCAAAGTTCATAGGATTGAGATTGAATCTATGTTCTAGTAGGAAATGAGATCTTTGCTATTAAGAGAATGGGGGACTTTCATCTCTACTTAAAATATTGGTTGACTATCTACACGCGGTTCCATAGTAGTCTTATCCAATTCTAGGTATAAGTTTTCAGGTTTCCTTTGATATAAATAGTGCTAGTTCCTAGTTTTCTGGGTCTTGCTGGAAGGAAAGGAAAAATGGCCATTGTTTATATGCCTGCTCAGATGGAAAATTCTCTTCTACAAAGACAATGGGATATTTTAAGGGAAAGCTGCAAATAGTGGTCAGAGCAGTAGAAGGGTGGTTTTTGGACTTGGAGCAAATAGAAGAATCCAGTTCTGTTTCTGATGAATTTGCAAACGTGACCTATTGGTTTCAACGTCAGATATTCATGTCTGTTTGATTTAGAGTGGCTAATTCTGAGGATGGGGAAATCGGGACAAAAATTTTAGAATATCAACCACTCATCTGCATCCTTGTCTAGCATGGCTGTCATTTGTAGGCCCTACATATAAACTAGACACTTTCTTCGAGGAAACTAGAAAAAGTGGTGCCTGTGTGCATGTAAGTTGTACCCACATCTCCTTAAGGAGAAAGGAGTGTTCAGTTTACATTTTACAAATTGTGACAGGTTTTGTCCCTTTAAACTTTGTTTAAACCAGTGGTTTCTCTCAATGTTTGAAAGAACTAAATTGATAAAACTTAGATCTCGCATTGGCATTTTGCATTCTCTGCCTTGGGTTTAGGGTGAGGCGAGTGGCTGGGGAAGGTAGCAGAGTGAGATGTGCTGGGATGGGAAGTGATACAGGAGCCTGTGTGGAC
>NW_026000153.1:2487099-2499323 GCF_001458135.2 Marmota marmota marmota
ATCAAGCATCAACTTGGATGTGACTTGTACACAAGCAGTCGAGGTCTCCAGAGTATACTTCTAGGAAGAAAGGGTTGACGGTGGGTCCCGTCAGTTCTGATGCCTGGGGCTCAATCTTACCAAGACACCCTCAGCTCCCTCCATTACTATAGTCTGCCTGAAATTTATCAGTCAATTGGTATTCGGGTGCCCATGTCATCACTTAAGATGAGCAAAACTGTGTAATGCGCCATTTTTGTGGCTTCTTGAAACTTCCAGTGACCAAAGTGATGGTTTAAAAGGCAGCCTTTTGGAACAGAAAAGAACCTGAGGCCGAGTAAGATTGAATCTCTCCTCAGGATATGCCCTTAGGCAATTTGCTAAATCTTAATGACTCATTACTTTATTAAATGAAGATAAAAATCACTCTTGATTTCAGAGGATGCGGAGAGCTCCATGTGGTGTATGCAAGCATACAGTTGCTAGGAACATCCGAGTCATCTGTTAGGTTTTTTGTTCATTCTTCATGGAGCTGTGGAGTGACGAGGAATTCGGGTGCGAGAACTTCCGTAGGTAGCTGTACCAGGGTAGATTCTTTCCCAGTTTTTCATGTTAAACTCATTAAAACATGTCGTCTTGCTGCCCAAAAGTGAAAGGCCCTTTTCCGGTGTTTGCTGAGAGCATGTAAGGGCCTGGGCATCCTCTGGCTGGAGAATCCATTATGTAGAAGGTCACGTTCTCCATTGTGCTGTTGGTGGGGGTGTTAGCTTTTTGGCCGCTGTGACAAAAGGACCTGACCAACACAACTGGAGAAAGCTTGAGGGCTCAGGGTTTCAGAGATCTTGGTCCATAGAAGTCTAGCCCTATTTCTTGGGGCTTGATGAGGCTGAACATCATGGCAGTGTGTGTGACACAGGGTAGCAGTTCATATCATGGTGATCAAGAAGCAGAGAAACTCCATTGGCCAGATATAAACATATACTTAAAAACCACACCCAAATTCCCATCTCCTCCAGCCACACCCTACCACTTCAGTTAATCCCATCAAGGATTAATTCATTGAGGCTAAAGCTATAACCCAGGCACTTTCTCCAAACCTTCTTGCATTGTCTCATGTGAGCTTTTGGGGGAAACCGCATCTAAAACATAACAGCGGGTTTGAAGGAGTTTGCTCAGAACAGGTTTGTAAGGACCAACTCAAGATGTATATCTCTAGGAGTGATCTCTAATTAGATCTAAATCTAAATTGGTACAGATTACTCTATGCCTTTTTAGGACTAAGTATGTTTAGTGTTCTATGTCTGTTTCATGCAATGAACAGCAGGTAGTAAGTAACCTGCAATCCATATAACTTCTCTGAGCTTGAGTCTCATCTGTAATATGAGGATAATGATGGCAGTTACGGAATGAATAATGAATTTTGTGTAAAGTGTCTAGACTGGTACTTAGCATCTGGTAAGATCTCACTGTTATGGAATCAAGAATAAAACTAGTATTCGGGTTTGACCTGCCATCTTTGACGGCTTGTTTAGGTTTGTCCCATGAGCTATAGTTTTCCCACTTCTAGTGATCAACCCAGTCTAGTACTTCATAAAGTTTTACAGGAATGCAGCCATACCCATTACATGCAACTGATGCTGAATGTTGTACTTGCAGCATCGTTGTTGAAGTCAGGATATGGTCTATAAACCTAAAACATTGACAGTTTGACACTTCCTAAAAGTCTGCCAATTCCTACGTTAGACTCTTTACTCAGTTGAGTTCTGATTTCCCTTCTCTAGCTGACTGGCTGCCTGATCTTTGATACATTCTTCAATTGCTTTGTCCTCTACAGTTAAGAGGAATAACCAGAGAAATTTGGCTGTACATTTGATACAACTTAGTCCCTGAAAGTAAAATGATACTTTGTGACCCTCCTGCTCAATTAGGGATGACACTAACAAACTACATATTGGAACATGACCCTGGGTGACATGCCTTTCATGCTGGCCAAAGCAGGTTTAATTTCCGGCTTATTCTGGCTTTCACCTAGAGTCTCATCTTTACCCAATTCCTGCTTTTTAATTCTAAAAGGAGAAAAGTTAGGGAAATAAGCCATCAGATTAAGGTTTATTTTATATTGATATTCTCAAGATCTCTAAGACTCCAAGAATAGTAGATATAGCTATTGCCCATTCTTGACATTTTAAGACCATAGTTGAACATAAAAATGTGAGAATGCAGATTATCCTAAAAACTAATCATAAAAATGTCATCTATTAAAAAGTCACATGAATGGCTATAGACATTTGACATTGTTAACAATATAATGATGTGTTAAAATGCTACAGGAAGGAGTATGTCAGTGTTTGATGTTTTTATAAGTTGCTGCTGTATTAAAAATGTCAAATAAGAATAATCTTATACTTGACATTTTTCACATGGTTTTCACTCTTAAAATAGCTCCAAGTTCTGGCTACCTTCTTGCTCACACTCTTGGCTTCTGCTTTCCATAAATTTTCTATGCCCACCCATCTCAATGCCTTATTTCCTTCTGGTTTTTTTTTATTTAAAGGAGCTTTTTGTATTCTCAACATTATGTTCCTCTCCAACTTCCCCTTAATATAAAAGAATTTTCCTTACACAATAAAACACATCTATTATAATATCTTGCCAAATCATGAAACAATATCCTCATCCTGGCCCATTTTCAGTCAATTTTTTTCATGTAAGCAGATAAGGTACACGAATTCTTTCACTTGGAGAAATCCTTTTACCTGTCTTTTTCAATCACTTAATACTTGACCTTTCATGGTTGGGTGTGTTTTTTTTTTTTTTTTTTTTTTTTTTAAGCTAAATAGGTTCTTTCCTGACTCTGGTTACCAGACAGGTACTCCTACTCCATTAAGTACATAATGAAGGGTGTGACCCATACCTGGCTCCCATCTGCTTGAGATGGGCAGAAGTTTTATAGAATGAATCTCTAAAGGAAAAGAAACTTGGGGAAAAATTGTCAGTGTGTATTGTAAACAGTGTAATCAACAAAACCACCTAGTTTTGGAACGGGCTTGTTCTGTGAGTGTACACGGGTGGGTACATGTGTGCCATAGGTTATGCACATGTATCTAGGTGGTTTGGGATCTTATATACTCTTTGGCTCCTTCATAACGTACATGGAAGTCCTATATTTGTTCACAAAGAAATGAGAATACATTTTTTTAAAGTGAGTTCAGACATTTGAAAAATAAAAGCTGTTTGCTTCTTGGTTTTCTGAAGTCATTGAAGATCAGGCTTTACTTCCAATTTATAACTGTTCTGCAGATTTTCTCCTTACTAACCCTGGCCTTTATTTTTGCTTAAGTACACTCCATTCTTGGGCAAAGCTAATGCCTCCACCCGTGTCTTTGAGATCACCTACTCCGGGCGCAGCCTGCCTGAACTTCATCCTATCGGGAATACCTTCTCTATCTTGTGTCTTTGGACTCGTCTCTTTTGCTGGTTAGAAAGCTCGCCAATTAACACTGAAAAAGCAGATCAGTGTTAAGTTGTATGTCTGTAATCTATCCACTCACTACCTAGCTCCTTGCAGGCTGACTTTTGTTTCCCAGCAGGTCTAGAAACTGGTCTCCGAAGGTGGCCATAGGTCTTGAATCACAAATCTAGCCATATGTTCTGGCTCCCTCTGTCCTTTGAGTTTCCTTCCACACTTAAGACCTTCTGAAAAAACCTTCAGAACCCCAGTGTGGGCCTCAGGCTTTTCAGATCTAGGGGGCCGCCTTCTTTGCCACACCTCTTCATGCCACTACTTCTGCAGTAGTTCTTGGCACTTCCGTCCTTAGTCCTCATTCTTTACCTTTGGGACCTCCATCTCATTTCCTTTATGCCTCCAGGATTAAGACTTGCCAGGCTAATGCTGTTTTATGCAATGGAATACATTGGGTTGCATAAGATGTGCTCAATATATGCAGAGAGAAGTCCATCAGTCAAATAACTATTTGGGAAATACTGTTTCTATGACCTTACAAAAATCATTCACTATACATTTTAATTTGGGGAGATTGTCTTATTCCATTGCTCTTCTATAAACAAGCCGTTTTGAGAATTCTCTCGGCAGGTCCCAAACAAACTTGCATTACTATTCCTGCAAAATAATAAACGGCTTTGGGCTATAAAGCTTTTCAATTTTTTTTTCTTGCAGAAGGGATTTGCATGCTGACTCATTCCTACTATATTTACAACCTATTGCCAAACCACTGCTAAGGCAAGATTTCTAATAAAGCTGTGGAAATTACATGCATTGCAATGGGGCTGAATACATTTACACTCGTATTTTAACATTTCCAAATTTATTACAGATTACCTGTTTGTGCATGTCTGTGCCTTAATGGTTTTTTATAGCAGAAAATAGTGGTTTATGACTGTATTCCCAGTAGAAATTTACTATGAATCTACCATATGGAGTGTTGCATAAAACTAAACTTGTAACCTGGGTGCTTTTATTGCTTAGCAAGATCTACTGTACATTACTGAAAATTAGTGATAATAGAAATGTCAAAGGGAAGTTTAGTTTATGAGGGTAGTCTTCATTTTGTGCTCAAATTATCAAAGATCTTTAAAGCATCTTTTGATGCAGTATCAGATCATATAACTGTTCATTATCTCTTGGGTTCCCTTATGCTGCTATTTGCTAAAGCAAAAGTTGGGCAAAGGGGTAATAACAATGACAGTCTGTATAGGTCCATCTTTCCTTCAGAACCAATGGCATCAATTTCTCATTCTTGCAATCATAAGCCTTTGGAACATTCCATGAGCAGTGGTCATGGAAGCTGTTACTGGAGCACATGGAATCTGTCCTCACTTTTCTTTAGCAGTTATTGAACATCATACTTGAATAATTTTAGGTACCCATTTCCACTACCTTTTATTGGTTCAGAGAAAACATAAGGGCAAGAACAAAGACTCATATTTACATAGACCTATTTGTATTGGATTCCCCTGGTGTAACCTAGACAAGCATTCTGGAAGACTTTTTTTTTCTTGCCAGTTCCTAATCCTTTGCATGATGGGTGGGGTAAAAATTAAAGATAATTTAAAAAGGTGAGGTTAGAAATGTACAGTCTATAATCATAGCCAGAAGATGTTCCAACAAAGTAAAAACATTTTGACACCTTCTACTATCCTTTATAGTGAATACTTGGAAAGCTTTTGACAGTTTTCCCTTACCACTGCATCCTCAGGAGGAACGGGCATTACAGGTGCAATCACATTGAAGAATCAAAGGAGCTGAAGGGGAGGTCTGTGCTATTAAGGATTCTCAGGAGTTTGCCGCTGTGTTGTGTGGTCAAGAGGACCAGAGCCGAGTCCAGTGCTCTGCACACTGGAATCATGGCCCTGGACATCTGCTCATGCTCAAAGGTATATTGTGCAGACTAGGTGTTACTGCTTTAAGTATGAACGTTTTGTGACTGGCTTTGCAAATGTAAAAGGATTACAGAAAAAGTTAACTCTTCATTTGTCCAAGCTGACTTTTAGGTGTAGTTGTATTTCCAATGGAGACATCTTGGTGATAGGACTATCTGAACTCAGAATATTTGTATTTATAACTCCAGTCTGATAATGTAAGTTCCCGCAAGAATTTTAGCACCTTTGCTACAAACAGCAAATGGTTTTTTAAAACTTGGTATACGTGTGAAGCATATTTCATGCAGACTGTGGAAGACTTGAGGAAACCATTAACATCAAAAATCCATGGGCATGACATTGTTCTATGTTCCTGCAATGTCTTCGAAGCTTGATCTTCTGCGCATCATGTTTGTTACCTATCTGAATTTTGCTTTCAGAATGGGAAACTACAACTTTCTGCAGGATTGAACATTTGGTTGATAGTTTTTAGCCATCAGACAATTGGAGTTTACCAATACTGAATTTTTTCTATAAATCTTGTTAAAGTAATTTTTATAACAATTAGAACCACATTTAATCTCATTGAGCTTTAAGGAATGATGAGGTGCTAACCATGGCTAGAAGTTTACCTGTTCAACCAGTTTTTGCTATTCCATAGATAACTGCCAATTTAACTCTTCTGAAGCCAGTGGTCAAAGTGTTATTAAAATGTTGAGCAAAGCTTCTCATTAGGTATCAAGTTAAAATTGGGACATTATTCAGCACAGTAATCTTCCAAAGTGGTTCTGTTTTTTTTCCTTGGAAAGTCTTTACTCTTTTTAATAGGCTAAAGTGGAAACATGGACTCAAAAGAGCAAACAGGTTTGTGTATCAGAAGAATACTGGGGCACTGAATTGACTTTCAGTTGTGGACTATAACTATTTGGACAAACTTTAGTTTTTGTGCCAGTAATTGAACCAGGGGTGCTCAACCACTGAGCAACATCCTCAGGTTTTTATGTCTTGGAGATAGTCTTACTAAGTTGCTGAGGCTGACCTTGAACTTGCAATTCTTCTGCCTCAACTCCTAAGCCATTGGGATTACAGGCATGAGCCACCTTTAATCAAAGATAGAATTCTGATTTCCCATAAGACTTACCACCCTCTCAAACCTTCCTAGTTAGAAAATTACATACCCTGAGAAGTAAAAGATCTTATATTACATTTCATTTTAATTCACTATTACAAAATCCAACAGCTCAAAGTAGCGACATTTCCCAAACCAGGCACACAGGCACCCAGAAGTATTTCAATGCAGAAATGAGCAGACAGCTTGAGGCAATGAAGAGAGCAAGAAACTGGCATAATAGAGCAAATGAAAGAACTGAAAGGCTTTTGCATGAAAAACTGCTAGATCTTAATACTCTATCAACTATCTCAATGTTTCATCAACTATTTCAATTCAAAAGTTTGCTGCTTTTGGCCTGAAAATACACTCTGAAAATGGGCTCTGGTATCCTGGAGACTATAAACATTGAGGAAAGCAGTGGGGGAAACGTACAGCATTCTCCTAATGAGATGCTTGCTATAAATTTAGTCTTAGCTTGCTCATGTATTTGTTCAAATGACCAACTTCTTGGTCAAACATGTGCTTTGCAGGTGCTTCTGCTTAAAAACATTTTTCCACCAAGAGAATGACAACATTCAGTTGAATAAGTCAATTACCATCATCTCAATTGCATCTCTGCAGCCTTTCCTGGAATAAGTCTGCTACAATAACGAACATGTTGATTCTTTGGAAATGTACGAAATACTTGGTAATTTTTTTTTTTAAATTGGCATGTCTCTGGTGGGAAGAGGAATATATCAGAATCACCTGTGTGGTTTTTCTTAACCTACACACCCTGCCTCCCAGATACGCGGCCAGGATCTCTGGGTGGGGTGGTAGGATGAGGTATGTGAATAATTCCCCCAATGGTGCTCCTTCCTACATTGACCATCAAGTCACGTGTTTGAATTTATAAACAAAACAATAAAAAGGCTCTTTCATCTCATGTGCTCTCACTTAACTTTTAGTGGCCAAATTATCTAGTTTTCGTAATGAAGAATTAACAGAAAACACTTATACTAACTTTAAGTAGTACAAAAATGTATTAAACCTTTCATGATATTTAGAAGTATTTATCACTGATTAGTAAATCTATGGACTTTGTCAGTCTTCATTCATTCTCATAATGGCTGTAGATACCTGTTTATTCCTGTAAATATCAATTGAACTTAGACTTAAAACATTCTGGAGTGTAGAAGACACTAAATCTTGAATTGCATACCAGCTTGGTGTTAAAAGCTTTTGAAGATGATCTCCAGATATCTTTTGATCCTTGTTCTAGCCACAAGTAGACTCTTACTCAGACTTTTAATTAAGACAAATTTCTCTCGAATTCCTGGTCATCCTGCTTTCTAACTGAAAGGTAACTTTTTTGTTCTTTTATGATGAGGGTATAAAAGGAAGAAGTCTATAGTTTTTAGGCCCTCAGGATTATAATTCAGTTTCTTCTAACATTTTACTAAGATTTAACTTGCATCATAAATGCAATACAAACATTACTTTCTAACTACAAGCTTAATCTGTACTAGGACTTGAGTTTCATTTTAAGTCTTAAACTGATTATAATAGGGTTTTAAATACATGGTTTCTGGATGAAAGTGAATTTAATAGTTTATTCTGGCTTTTTTTCTATCTCTAAAGTAACATCATTGCTATAAAGAATCTGTAATTGAGTACCAAATGTATACTTGGGACAACACTAGATACTTCATGTTCACATTTATCTAATAATCCTATTGAATGCTATGGTTTACTGCCGCAGTCTGGCTGGGCACAATCAGAAGCCACTTGTCAAAAGAAACTAACTTTATTTTTAGAACCACACACGCCAAACAAAACAGCCTCTCAGGAAAAATCCTCAGAGCCTCAACTGCCACCACCGGCTTTCCACAAGCCTCTCTCTCTCACACAAGCTTCTCTCCACCTCCCCCAATCCTCCTGCTCTTGAGGCCGATTGGCTGGGTCACGTGGGCAGAGCCAAAAAAGTCCCCCAATGAGCAGCTCCGTGGTCTGAAAGGGCAGGGAAACAGCCCAATGAGCATCACCGCAGAGGAGCCAATCAGCTAGATGTTGCTGGGGCCGCTGTGAGCCAATCATCAGCCGGCAGCTGGTTGCTGGCAGCTGGAAGTTTGTTGGGGCCCCTTCAGCTGTGGCTCTCAACAGTTTACTTTTTAAATGAACAGCGAGACTAAGGCAATTGCCTCATAACTTTAAGAGGTTCCATAGCTTTTAAATGGCTGATTCCCTGTGCATTATTATTAATGATAACTATTAGTCACTATTCATGGAATACTTCCTAGATATTAAAGATGCAGGCATATTTCATACAGGCAAAAGTAACATCCACATCTTGCCAGTGAAGATATGGAAAACTGCCAAGGTCAAGTATGTTTTCCAAGGTTGCACATCTGATAACGGCAGCATTTGTACTTTCCATCATTGTAATGCAATATATTGTTTCATAAATGATCCCTTTGTTTTTAATCCAGTGCAGTATTAGAATAAGTGACCCATTTTCATGGTGATCTTGAAGGACAACAGTTCTCATACACTAAGCTATAGCATGCCTACTATGTTCAAGTTTCATTGCTTTATAGTTACACGTTCTACAGAATTCTGTTGTGACCTATACTGATGGGTGATCTGGTAGTGGGTCCTTCCATGGTGATCAAACTTGCACATGTCAATACAAAACCAAGGACTTTCTTCATCTGCTTTCCTTCCTGCCTAAATATTGAGCTAAAATTGAGCCATTGAACATGGGAGTTTATTGAAGTCTGACATTTCCAAGATTTGTTTAGCCAACTCTCTAACTACTCTAAGCATCAGTCAAAATGCATGAGAATCCTAGGAAAGGTGATGCATTTTTTGCACATCTGCCCTGCAGAAGGGGTTCACATGACCAGGCTCATCTTGGCAGCATGCTGGAAGGAACAGGCCTCTCAAGAGAAGCGTCTGTCACCAGCCTGAAGGATGTGGGAATGTCACATTACTCACATACATTTGATTCTTTTCCTGACTTTGATTTTGCTCTGGCATTTGTCTAAAGACAAAGCTGTCAGCACCTTCATCTTCTTGTTCACCTTGTTCTCCTGCCAAGGGTGAGGAATAACAGGTTTAAATTCCCAAGTGCTTGTGTTTGGCTGTGAAATGGCAATGGACAATCACTTAGACACCCTGCCAGCCCATTTTATGGTTCTAATACAAATCTCAATGGGACCCTTTTCTCAGTTTCCTGGCTCCTAGTGGTATTTGGGTGATGGCCAGAGACCAATGTCCCAACCAGGCTGCTCTCTGAATTTGAGAGTTGACGGATCCTTTACTTTCATCAACTGTCAGTGATATAGCATCCAAGCACTCCCTGCTTGTTTTTTTTTTTTTTTGCAAGCATTAATTTCTCATGAATTGGATGCTACTGAGTTGCAGAATAAGTCAGATTGCCTAAGACCCTGGCAGAGGAAAGCTTCAACACTGTTCTCATCTGTATGAAAGGAAAGAACCCAGTGGCCTGGACAGAATCCATACTTAAGCTAATGGGAATTTTCCTCACAGATCTGAGAAATGCTGGTAAGAACACTGTTCTTTGAGTGTGGACTTCATTGGTGACTTGGTAAAGGAAGTCTGAGTTGAAGAATTCAGTAGTATACTAGAAGTATTTCAATTAATAGGGTTCCCCCCCCAATTTGTGGCACCTACTCATCCCACTTAACAGACTCCTTTAAGCACCTGCTAGGGAAGGAGTACTGTGATTTGGCAGGGGAAAACTGACCACCTGGCTTCAAATCTTGGTTCCTCCACTTGAGTTCTGTGATCTTGAACAAGTAATTTAACTTCTGCTTCAATTTGTCCATCTGTAATATGGAAACAATAATGTCCTAAGATTGTTTTGAGGAACAACACAAAGGAAGCTCTTGGTGTATACAAACCTCTTTATAGCCATTGTCCTTACTAGTCAAAGCACTGTCTACTGTAGTCACAACTAAGGATAGGTCCTTTCCCTGAAACTACTGATAATGCACCGAAATAGTCAACTCTGCTTTTGTTTTTCTCTGTAGTTTAAGTAACAGTATGGAATCTCGCTTGACTATCTGATTTTTTTTTTTTTTTCATGTTCCTTTCAACTCAGATTCCATTAATACAAGCTGGAGTCTTTTTAGAAAGAGATGACTCTGCCTGTAGAGTCGGGGAAAGCTTCTTAAAGAGGCCTCTCTTGACCCAATCTTGATGCTTACCTCTTACCACATTTTGATTGCCTCCCATCATCCACCTTCCAACCACAAACCTCATCTAGTTTCTCAGTAAACATAGGCCCTTTTGCAATTCAGTGCTTCAGTGCACTTGTGTTCCTGCATTGCATTTTAATTTTATTGATTGTAACCATCTGGATTTTATTTTTGAACAGTGGCTCATGTGCCCCTAACATAAGCTGGAACCCACGACACTGGCTTCTCCAGCACACCCTCCTGCAACTGCCGCCTCTTTCACTCCTGACCTGCACTTTACTTATCCTGATCACTTCTTACCCTGATCCTCACCCAGAACTTGAGTTTGCATTATGAAATGCATGGTACATTACAAGTAGATCTGAAATTCAATGTGTTTCATAATTTTTACATACCTAGCTGATCAAGCTGGAAATAATCACAATCCTGATACACATTCAACATACATGGGAACATTGATAGGTGACATTCACCATATCATCTAGAAATGATACCCATATTTTGAAAATGAACACTATATCAAACTGACAACCTTATTTTCCAAAGGTGGAATTAAAGTTCGTTAGAGTCTCAGACAAGTCTAGCCAAATAGCACAGTACCCATTGATTACAATGATTAATTATGCAGGTGTTATTTCTGATTGCTTATCAGTCAAGTGCCTCCAGCTCAAGTTAGTGCAAAGACCTAGGGAGTCCCGGTGGCTTCAGGGTCCCTATGACAGCCACTGCATGGACCACATAATTCAAGAAGACGATACACTCATGTGGCATTTGGCAATCCTTCACACTCTGAGAAATCACAGAATCGTGAGTCACTGGGATTTTCTCCAGGCTTCCCCAGACTCCCAGGGTGCTCTTAGGCTGACCATGAATTTCTGAGAGGCCCATATGCTGAGCTCTTATAGAAAAGTGTTCACAATCCCTCTTGCCAGAATAACTTTAACATACCACTGCTTCTCATCCACTGTGGTACCCAGGGAGGCCACAATTAACAAATACCCATGACCTTGAGAAAGTCAATGGGCTGAATAATAACCAGGACTCCTTGCAACTCTAAGCTGCCTGGATTTCCCTTCTCATCTTTATTCCCCCCAAATCTTTCCTCATTGACTCCTAAGAGAAAATTCTTCATATTATGCTAACAGCCTATAAATACCTTAAGGTGTCAATGAGTGAGAACTGAAGATTATGCAGAGCTGCCACCCCAATTCTTTCCCACGCAGCTGGAGAGGGCTTCTGCCAAGACTCAGATGTTGAGGTCTTAGTAAAACTTTTATGGATTAAAACTGAGCCACTGTAGTCCGTCTTCAGCTGCAGGATGAAATTGAAACTGGAAGGCAGTCTGGTTTTGACAGACTTGCCAGAAGCCTTTGTAAAATGCTTTCATCAAATTCAAGACTTCATATAGAAAAGACCTTGACAAAAATGTAGAGAAATGTGCAGTTATACATGATTGAGCTCATGAGATCTGCTGTACCACCTAGTGCCTATACTGAAGATAGTTTTTAAGTGCATGATAGATAACGATCCATCATGGAGCGGGGGGGGGGGGA
>NW_026000153.1:2499348-2513485 GCF_001458135.2 Marmota marmota marmota
GGGGGGGGGGGGGGAATTCCAACCTCATTCTGATCCCTCTTCCACTAGGGCCAGAGCAGCTCTCTATAAAACTTGGAGCATGGTCCTGAGGTTGGACCTCTCAGAAACTTTGAAAACATCTCAGACATAGCAGGTTGCCTAAGTTTGAAGAAGTGTCTTAAGTCCTGTGTTGGCTTGGGTGATATTTTTGCATAAGAAAATCAAATCCTTCAAGAAAAAATTGGTTCAGGAATTTAGTCAAATACTCATGGAACAGAAAATTTATGAAGACGGGAAATGTTACTCAGTTCCCAAGAGAATCTAAAAGGTCAAATTGGAAAATGAATGACCCAACTGCATCTACACAGGGATTCAGTTTATCTACCATGTGTGGAGTTGGTAGCTTTCTGAGTAGCTCTCCAAGAGCTACATTTGTTTGAGGAGATACTTGGTATGACAGTCAAGCTCACACATTGGGTCAAGTCTTTCTTTGTGGCATGACCTTAGAACTACTTAATATTGCCATGTGTCTCACCTGTAACTATGAATGTTGAATGAGTTAATAGATGCAAAGATCTTAAAACGGGATCTGGCCCCTGGGAAGAGCTATGAAAGTCTCTTGGTCAAACTTGGATGTCTAAATTTGGAGCTTTGACTAAAAAACAACCCAAGGAAAAGTAAGAACAAAAAGTCAATCATTTAGAAGTTAGTCTGGATTAGTTCTCCTCTGTTCTGAGGTGCCCCGGGAATCATGAGGAACTTGGGAACCTAGAATAAGGGGAGTTCAGAGGAAGATGCAGGTGAGATGAGAAAGCAAATGTTTGCTTGACTCAAGAGTTTGCTTTGGGGCAGCTTTGCCTGTTTTCTAGATTCCTCAAGGATTCCATTGGCAAGCCTGGTGTGGTGGCACATGCCTGTAGTTCCAGAGGCTTGGAAGGCTGAGGCAGGAGGATCACAGGTTTGAAGCCAGCCTCAACTTAGTGGGGCTGTAAGCAATCTAGTGAGACCTTATCCCTAAATAAAAAATAGGACTGGGGAGATGGCTCAGCGGTTAAGTGCCCTTGGGCTCAATTCCTGGTACCCCCTCCCCCCAAAAAACAAAACAAAACAAAAAAAACACTGGCAGATTCTTACTCATATTCCTTATTTAGCCAGTGTTGGCTTTTTAAAATACGAATTCTAATTTTATTCACTCAAGGCCCTGTCTTGTTTTTTGTCTTAAGATATTGTAACTCTATACAAACACAGAAATGATGAGGTGGCCACCAGTGCATAGGAGAGTAATAGGCAGATTAACCTAAATAAAGACAATAGTACTTGACTGTGAAAAGCATTACTTTTATAATACAAAAACAAAGCACAAAAAAAATATGGAAGTGGTATATGTAAAGTAGAGTGCTGGTGCTAATCAGTTTAGAATGCTGCTGGACCATCCAGTGGTTTTGAGACCCTTCAGCCTGGTTGATACTTTCAGCACCTGTTCCCTCCTAGGCTTCATAACATTCAGGCAGTCTGGATGTTGTTGGTTTTGTTCTACATGGGGTAGATCTTTGGCTTCTCTAGATAGGTAAGATGTTTCTTTTTAATGAAAGATCCCTTATGGTAACTTTCAAAGTTGAACATGCAAGGAACTTACTTGGAGGCTTATGGCAGAGATTATCCAGCCCTATGCCAGTTTAATTACGGAATTTGGGCTGAGAAAGTTAAGTTCTCAGGTGGTGCTGATCCTAGTAGTTCCAGGACCATGCTTTGAGAATCACCACTCTAGAATGTGGGTCATTAACTGCACATTGAGTCTTCTGTGGGGGAACTTTAAAAGAGGGAAGAAAACTAGTGCCTGGGTCCCACCCCGAGATTCTAACTTATGTAATTTTAGGGAGGCCTGAGCACTGGAACATATTGTAAAAAGCAATATTTATAGGCATGTTACTTATGACTAAACTAGTTGTGATTTAGGGGGAGAAAGTAATTTACTGTATAATCCCAAGATTTTTATCTAGGGTATATCATAGAAGGGAGGATAAAAATACTCTTTAGTTGCCCCTACCACAAAAAAAAAAAATCCCCAGACTTTTCTGAGGATGCCTGTACTGGACTCATAAGCAAAAGCAATTTTTTTTTTCTGGCTGCCTTTGGAATCTATAGGAAAAGAAACTGCTGCTTGAAGTAATAGGAATACTTGTGCGCTGTCATGGGTGTAATGGGAAGAATAAGATTTCTATTGGTACTAAAATCCTAGCTATTCAGTGTGAGGTGACCCCCCTCCTCTACCTTCTAACTATATAATTAGGGGTGCTCATGCCCCTGTGCTTGCCACGGTAACCATCAGAGAATCGAGGGTTTTGTTCACCCCAGGAAAGTGACTCTGGATCAGCTAGATAGAAGTTGGGCTATAAAACCTGTTAATACATTGCAGAAAAGGCTGATAATCGTGCCTCTTGTCAGACTCTCCGAGGCCATGTGAAAAAAGACACTTAACTAGCTGTGGCCTTTACTTTATTTGATAAAGTGTAGTTTACTTTCTACTTGAGGTTTTTATTGACCATAATAATTCTAATTGAAATAAACATTTTGATTACAGCTCTGTTCCGCAACTGCTTAATAGGGAACTAAAATAACTTTCAATAATCATTTTGTCCAAATGGGATTCATTTAGGCTGACAGTTATTCCAGGCATTTATTGGCATGCGGCAGGCTGGGAGTGTTTCCGAGCATAATTACGGGAACATTTTACACTGGGGTTAACCTTACCAAAATGACAGACTGAAAAGTGGTGTAAAGGAGCAAATAAAACCCATAATCTGCCATAGAAACTCATAAATGAATCCCCTTTCTCCACTGTTTCTGATGCCCAGGGCTCCAGTTAAAATTAAAAGGAGTTTTCTTTTGAAACTGACAGTCTGGCTGCAGGAACACACTTTAATGAGGGTACACTGCAAACCTGGTGCATGTGGGCAATGGGGAATTTTGTAGCCACTAAGTATTCTTTGGATTCAGCTTGGAGACCTGGCTGTAGGTGGCTTGGCTGGGGGAGCAATACCTTCCTTCTGTTCAGCAAGAGTTCCAGGTCTTATCCCTCAGCCAAAAGGAAGAACAGTTCCTTGTCTTATCTCCCTAGATAAAGGGTCAAAGGGGACTGAAAGATCAGCTTATTTGGGGCATTGACCCTTCTGAATGTCCTTCACCGCAAGGGTCTATCTTTAGTCTTCAGTTTCTAGTCCCAAATAAATTTGGCTGTCTGAAATCAGAAACCAGCATCCTTGTGGATGGGATTAATAGACGAGACCAGCTTTCCCCAAAGACAGTGAATCATCTCTATTACATCTTGTTGTTCATTGTTGCCAGCAGAGAATCGGTCTAGTGGGCAGTTAAGTTCCAGATCACTTCTGTGCCTGGTGTTTCTTGAGGGATCCAGGCTCTTCTAGACGAAAGATTTCACCCAATCTCCAAGAGGTTCAAGGGTGACCTTAAGTCCAACACCATTTAAGCAAGTTCATGATTATGTGTGCTGCTACTTTTTGTCAAATGCTGTCTTTGAAGAAAAACTGGAAACCCACTGCTGAAAACAAATGTTTTTGAATGACTTAATGACTCACCAGGTTTTGGATATGGCAACAGAAATTTTTTGCTAGTTACTGTTGGTTCATTAGAACCAGCTGCTATTCTAAGGCAGTCCTCTGCTTTCCAGCTAAAGTGGGAGAGGGGGACAGTTGGCAGGCATGTGGGCCATGGCTGTAATTTCCAAATGGCCTCATGAGCACATTCTAGGGCAACACTTCTGTCTTCGGGGTACTCTGGGTCAACTGGTGGGCTTTCACCTGTAGCCACCATTCCTTCATAGATTTTTCACATACCCTGACCAAGGCACCTTCTTGTTCTTTGAGCAGGTTTGGCTGCATTTTACAACTAAAATTAACTAGTAGATCGACACTTGGTACTTCTACAATGACACCCAAAGGTAATAAGATCAACCAGTCATCTGGATTGGGTGACCAGAAGGACACTGCCTGTGATTAGCAAGTGATTCCTATTTTAAGTTATTCTAGGTACAAGTCATCTACTGGAAATGGATTAGGTTCCAAGCTTGTTAACGTTCTGTATGAAATTGTTATTTCACATGCTCTACAAGGGGTAGCAAGCTACTTCATTTAGACTTACATACCTATAGCTCATTCTAAGCCATTTTATCTCAATAGACAAATTCGGTTAGCATTGCCAGCTAAGTAATACTCACACTGCTTTGTGTTATAACACTTAGTTTTGAAAAGTATTGGATCTCCTCAAAGGCAAAGCCCACTACTAGAATTACAGATGAGATAAATGTTCTTATTCTAACTTCATGCAGCTAAAAATAGGATCTAGTATCAGTAAGTGGTTAAGCCACATACCAACATAAAGGAAATATTTACAGACACTAAATTACTTCTAGGAAGCACATGGAAGAGTTTGCCTGTGAAGTGACACAGGTCACCCCACTACTCTTAAAATTGTCTACAGGCATTCTTGCTTTTTGTGAACCTGAATGCAAACTCGTCTTGTTTGCATAACAGTCTTTCCTTTGTCATACTAGAAGCTGTCAGGGAGTACACACTTAATATTTTTACAAAAGTCTTTGGAGGATACCACTTCCATAACCCTCTGTGTATTCCCTATGCCCCTAAAGTAAAACACTATGTTGATTTTCTCATTTATAATATGAAAGCATAGTCTCTCCAGGGGAATGATAGAAATGTCTAATTCATACTCTTTCTACATGCAAAACCAAGGCTGATTTATTCATGCTAATTAGAATTTGTGTCTTCCTTGGATAATATTGTCTACCTCTTTATGGACACAAATTTGACAGAACTAGGGCAGACAAGACAGGAGTTTATTACGTTCAACACTTATTGGAACACATACATTTCTCTGCAGGAGGAATCCTGTCCATAAGTTTATGGAAGAAACCAAAGGTGTGGGAAGAGCTACCTGTGGAGGGTAGCTAGATCCTAATCTAGGTTGTAGAGAATATCAAATGGAAAAAAATCTTGATTTCAATTGTAGAATGTTTAGGCTGAAGTGACTTTTGTGACTTAAGTTTTATATACTTGTATTTTTAACAACTATGCATTCCTGGAAATCTGGAACATCTTCATGAGTGTATCAACTTTGAACTTCCATAATTGACTTCTGCAGATGATGACTCCTTTTGTTTGCATTCTTTGTGGTTGTTGGGAAGTCCTCGACTTCCTATTGGCCTGATTCCCATCTTGGGCTTGACCTCAGGTCAAGACTATGTACACTGGAGTGGGTACTGTTGATCAGCAGCATCATAGTGCCATACTGTGTGTGGTTCTTGGTTGCACAAATAGTTTGTGCTCTCGTCTACATTTAGAGAATGTAAACTGACCACTGATTGTGATCAGTGTTTTCTCATGGGCCTCTGGTTTTCCCCCCTCTCCACTTTGGAAAGAAAGATGTATGCCGATCCATCTTTAAAAGAAATGCAACTGCAAAATATCTACATTGTTTAAGAAATATTTAAGAAATGTTCATTGGTATCAGGGTGCTAGCCACGAGAGAAAGGACAGGTTGACATCCAAGAAGTTATCCATCCTGAGCTAGATCTTGCCTTTTCTCATACTTATTGGACACCTATTGTCCCTTCTTGTCTGTAGTTCTCATTATCTTAACCATTAATTTCTATTCCTGCTCGTCACTGCTATGAGTTGAATTATGGTGCCCTAAATCCATGTTGAAGTCCTAACTGCCTTTCCTCACTGTCATTTGGAAACAAGGCTATTGCACACACAGTTGGTCCTATTGGAGTAGGGTGGGCCCACTGCTGTCCTAATAAAAGGAAATTTTGGACAAAGAAGGGGGATGCCGTGTGAAAATTGGACTCATGTTGCCAGAGCAGAGGAACTCTTAAAGTCAGGAAAGAAACCTGGAAACACACCCTTCCCAAGGGCCTTCAGAGGGAACATGGTCCAGCCACCACATAAATTTTGGACCTCTGCCTCCAGAGGAGTAAGGCAATAAATTTGAGCCACCTACTGTACCGTACTTCGTTAAGAGGAATCCTAGAAAACAGTCTCGCTACCACTCCTCTACTCTTCCTCCCCCTTAAACAAAAATACATTAGCTTTCCTATGTTTCTTCCCATCACGACCTTAATTGACAACAGCTTAAATCTCTAAGCTATGCCTGGACTAGCATAAGGGGAGGATCCTGTGCTATGTTCTGCTGCATCCACCTCTGAACAAGATAAGCTAAGCACACAGCTGCTTACTAAAGGCAGTTGCCTCTGCTGCCCATGGTCCTGCCTTTGTGTGTCAGGAGTCAGTAACTTCTACAAAGCAGGCTGCTTGGGAATAAAGGGAATCTTTTTTTTCCCCACATCCAGCAAGTCACCTACTCTGGCCACATTGTTGGCATTAAATCCCAACCTGCTCTTAGATTGTTCTGCAGCAACTACAGCTTTTTATAACTTCCTTTTCTTTCACCCTAGAATTTCCTCAAAATCAGTCTTCAATGACTGGAAAAGAACCTCAACCCATTTATTATCGCTTTCAAACACTTTATTCAAACACAAGAGAATCTGCAGGCCCCTCTGGGAGCCGTGATGTTCCGGAGGAGGAAGAGCAAGAGGGAACACATTTTTTTTTTTCTTGCTCACAGCAGCACTTTGAGGGGCTTGTGCCCAGAGAGTGACACTTGTCCCTGAGAGTAAACTCTAAATTACATCACAAATTAACATTTTAAAATGAAAGCTGGCATTTCTGACCTGCCTGTTGGCAGCCACAATCATGCAGAAAAGTGACATCATTTATGACACTGGCAGTTAAGCCCAGTGTTTGAGGTTGTAAAACAGTTTTCAGACCTGATTTAATATCGGTTTTTTTTTTTCTCTCAGGCTAACTTTACTTTAGTATTTAAACAAATGTTTAATGTTTAAACAGCTTTTTTTCGGTTTTCATTTCTGTAGCTTTAATTCAGTGTTTTCTGTTGTAACACACCCTCCTACCACCCGGGCTAGAGTCCATATCAGACTATCTATAGCAGTATTCTTTGATTTGTTATCCTAAAGTATATCATGCATGCAAACTCTTTGAGAATGACCATCCTGTTGCTGTATAGATAGAATTCCTGTCATGTGTTAGTATACTGTAAAGTATCATATTGGTACATTGTTAGATCCAAGGAGTTGAAGCCTGTATGGAAACGGGGTGACTTCTCACAAGAATACTTATGTTGTTCATTGTTTGGCCAGTAGCTTTGGGGACAAGCACACTGGACTTACAAGATGGAATAGGGCAGGCATGCTCAGAGGGGTTTGATTTTTGAACTAATGCAACCTCTTTGTTTTATAAGTTTTTTGTTGGGGTGGAAGGGAATGTAGGCTTACTTTGACTTCAATTGTACTAAGATAAGGAGATTCTTGTCAATACTTGGTTTACATAATTACAATAGAATCTGCTTGTATCTCTGGGGACGAAATGGTGAATCATAGTGGAAATCGATGTATGAATTTCAAAATGAAAGTAAAATTCATGAAGTATGCTGTCGGGAACCACTTCTCAGTTAGCTCCCTTCTAGTGCCATTTTCAGACTAACGCATAAATCACCTAGCAAAATCCAGCAAGAATGGAATAAAACAGGTAAATTATGATATGCACAGGGCAGAGGGGGCAGTATTTTGTCTTAATGGGGAGTCCTTTCCCCCTTGCATCCTTAACTCAGACATCCTGTCTATTTCTTCTGGGGTTTTTGGAATTTCCCGTTTTTCCTGCAGAGAAAAGGGCAGCCAATTTATGAACTGTGTACTATGGTGATTATAAATCATTTGTCTGATCTCATTTCTTATTTGATGTATTTTTCAAAACAATTGTCAGTATTTAAAAAAAAAATTCAACCTACCAGAGATGGAACTTGAAATTCCAAGGACCAAATGGGCTTTCCGTTTAAGGGATTCCTAATTACTACGTCACACCTGTTCACTCATACATTATAATCAACAGAAGAAAACTCTGGCTTTTGAATAGCCCCCTAAATTGATTCATCTTTGAGTTCTTTCTATAGAACTACCAAGTCCCAACTCACCAAATCCAAGAATGCTTCATTTGTTAGAATAGGGGAATTGATTTTATGAAACTGGGCTTAATCTATAATTCAATTTTTATATGCCACCCTCTATAGGGACCTCCTGTGCCTCATCTTTGACAATGGGGAGTCATTTCTGCATTTTTGTGGAAGTAAAGGTGTATTGTCTTAGCCTGTTATAATCCTGCCCAAAATTGACTTTTGTAAAGCAACAACCAAGGGATGATCTTGACCTTTGAGTTGTAGAACCAAAGCAGGTGTGTGCATGTAAGGAGGAGGCAGAAAGGAATAAAGGTGAGAAGATTCCAACTAAACTAAGATCAACATCGTCTTTGTTCTGTGGCTTTCAAAGTGCCACTTCACAACTGAATAGAGCACCACCTGATGAGAATGGGTGGGGGTTATTAAAATACAGATCCTTAGATCCCCTTCCCCAGTTGGAATTCCTGGGTGAGGCCTATAGTTCTTATAACACTGGAGTTTAAGATCTCCCGTGGTAGATCCTATCATATCTAC
The DNA here is from genome assembly GCF_001458135.2 of Marmota marmota marmota. Taxonomy (NCBI): domain Eukaryota; kingdom Metazoa; phylum Chordata; class Mammalia; order Rodentia; family Sciuridae; genus Marmota; species Marmota marmota. Next base: position 2,507,926 of record NW_026000153.1, read on the forward strand.
CCAGGATAGGTGAAAAGGAATGGGGACTTGCTATGAAGGGATCAATACACAGAAGCAGAAGAAAGGAAATCAGAGCAAACTCTGACCATGGCCACAACCTTATCAGAATAGTGATGAACAGAACAACATGGAGTCATGTTCCTAGAATGGAATTTATGGTCGACTTGATCTATTAACAGTAGCTGCTGCTCTCTGAATAGAGATCCCACATTATTTGTTCCTTCATCTGATTCCTCATTTAACTCGAATTCTTCACACTGTCCTATTGGGCTTCTATCCTAAGAAACTTCTACCTGGAGAGTTGCACTTTGTGGGGCTCTTTGCTGAAAGGGGGCAGCAGCAGGTATTGCCAGTGTCATAACCCAGTGGGCAATGCAGGTAATGCCCCCGTGTTCACCTGACAACATTCCAAGGAAAAACCACCTGGACAAGTGGTGTGAGGAAAAGACAAAGAGCAGGTGGAGCAAGAACTAGTCACAAAGAACAACAAAGTGGGAGAAGATACGAAATTGAAAGTGATTTTTGGCTTTGCAACATATTACTTATTTGTGTACATACTCTACCTACCTTTTTGAGGTTTACCTGCTGGAGATAGATGGCCTATGGATGGCAAACGGAGGGGTGCTAGTGAATGAATGCATTCTCTGCCCCCTTCTGATAAACCAAATGAAACATCCTTAATTCTTACGTTCCTGGCCAAAATAAAAATACTATCCGGTTAACACCGGCTGTCGGACAGTCCTGGAGCTGAGTGCTGATGACAGGCTGGGATTTACTGGTGGCAATAAGGCTCCATGAGATCGTCAAGCAAGTGAAAATAAAGGTGTAATGATTGAATTATATATTCTTTCTATGATTGAAAATAATATCAGACAACTGACTCCAGTGCCAGACAGATTACATAAGCACAAGTTAAGTGGAGGAATAAAAATGAGTGATTTTTCCTCCTTGATTTAAATACAGCACTAAGTAGTGTGCCCTTGAATTTTGCAGATGGCAATTTCCTCCTCCCCAGTAACAGCTAGGGGGCATTGCAAATGCAAATGGAGTTAGCTTTGCATTTTTAATATTCCACATATCCATAACTCACAGCTGAGATTTTAAAGATGTTATTGCCACCACTTGGGCACATTTAAATTATTTTGCACCTCTGAACTCTTGCATTAACTTTGCTTAAGATGTTTTAATCTATAGAGGCCTGTGCTAAAGAAACTCTAGTCATTGTGACTTGTGCTCCCAACAATACAGGACAGACTGTCATTTAGCATGTCATGGTTGCTTTCGAAGGACAGCTATTGAAATAACTCCTGCTAAAAGGAAAAGATAAAAACCTCAACTGCTGTATTACAACGTGTGGCCAGCTCCCGAGAACATGTACCATGTCACCCAGAGCCGTGGCATAAGAAAGAAGCCCTACCGTCTGCAGGGAGTTTCCTTAGCTGGCGATCAATAGTAACCAAATTCCTTTGTTAAAACCTGCTTCTGTAATGTGTAACAGGATTAGGTTCTCCTTATTGGGAGCAGATGACTGGGAAATGGCAAGAAATGTGGAGCCAGCATGTTTCCTTTTTTTTTTTTAGAAAAAGGAAATATCAACCCCATGTCCATCTACGTGGGATTTTTTTTCTGACCTGAGGACAGTAGTTAAATAACTACTAGAGTCAGTCTGTGAATCTTGCTGAATTACCCTGATAGGAAGAATACCTACCTGATAACATTAGTTATGTTGATTCTTTATGAATCTTCTAATTCGGGCTGTGACAGGGGCCAAGTGGCTGCAGAAGTACTTTCATGCTACAGGGGGAGCTGACGAAGGGAGGTTATTTCAGCTGAAAAGTAATGTTTCTACTTTGAGTGTCGTGGTTTTCCTCCTTTCCCTCCCTTGTCTCCTCCCTTCCTCTGGGAAGTTTAATAGGATGCTTAGGAAATAGATTGGGCTTTGAGGGAACTATATGAAGTTAACACACACCTTAGAGACCATGAGGGACTCAATTTCTTTTTACAAGGGTATGATCACATATTAGATCAAAGTATACTCAAGTCTCACTTGGACTCATCTACATGGACATTATAACTTAGATTGCTGAAAAGCACTGTTTTGTGGCTATTCACAAAGGTTACAAGGGTCCAGATAGACTTGATGAGTATCCAATTCTGTTTAGAATGAATTATAAAAGGAAATATTGGAAATATCAGGTTAAACCTATTTCCTCCCTCTACCAAACATACACACACCTTTGCAAGTCCTGTGGGATTAAATACATATTAATGAGCTAAGCCCAAAGCTACTTACCATGAACCCTTGTGTCTGGTAAGTTCTCCCTCTCCCATCCTTTTCTGTATTGGGGTGAGTATGACCCCTGGAATAGTGACTGCTATGGTTTGGAAATGCTGAGTGTGTCCCTAAAACTTCATGTACTGGATCTTGGTCTTTAGTGTGATTCAGAGGTGATGGGCCTAGTAGGAGGCAATTGGGTCATTAGGGGTGCTACCTTCAGAAGGGGTTAATGCTGTTCTTATGGAGCTCTTGCAGAGTAAGTTGGATCACCTCCAAGTTGGCCTTTTCTGCATGTGGCTATTTCCCTTCCTGGTTCTGCATGTTGTGATGCACCAAAGTGGGCCTTCACCAGAGGCCAAAGAGAAGGCCACTTGATCTTGAACTTCCATCTTCCAAATTGTGAGCCTCATTTTTTTGAGAAGTATTCTGCCTCAGGTATTTTGTGATAGCAATGAAAAATGGACTAATACAGCAGCCATGAGGGAATTTCTTCTACCCTAGTTCTTGCACTACTTAGGATGCTTTTGGGCTCTTGTTCATTTGCTTTACTCTCTCCAAGAATCCATAGGCTTCTCGGAAGTCTTCAGAGTGTTACACCTCCATCCTCACTTTTTTTTGGCCAATTGGTCTCAAAGAACAAAACCACTTCCAATTTACTCTTTCCCATTACTGTTTTTATTATTTTTCTGTCCCACTGTCTTTTCTCAGCAGAAGATTTTTGCAGTCTCCCCAGAGACCTTTCCAGATAAGTCTCTAAAGTCAAGTTCCACCTTACACAGGGCAGCTTTAGCATTCTTTCACTCAAAATAATTGAGTACCTACCAGGGACTGTCCTGATGCTGGGGTGAGGAGCAAATAGTACCAATAAAAATTTTGCCTCTTGGAGCTTACATTCTACCAGAGGGGGGCGGAATTAATTCAGCTGAGTAATAACATCTAGTATGTGACAAATGCTACAGAACAAAACAAAACTAAGGGTTAACAGAGGATAGGAGGGAGAGCTGCAAATTTAACTCATGTGATCAGAGTAGGCCTGGTGAAGGGGGTTTAGACTTGAGGGAAGGGAAGTATTCAGCCAAGCAGGTGTCCATGGGTAGAGTCCTTAAAAGAGGAAACATCCAGTGTTAAGACCTCCTGGTCAGGGAGCAAAAAGGAAGCCAGTGTGGCTGGACTTATGGAAGAAAATTTTTGGGGCATTTAGGGGGTGTACTGTGTAAGCTCTTAAGACCACTGTAAAGACTGATTATATTTTACTAAAATATTTTTTTAGTTGTAGATGGACACAATCTTATGTGGTGGTGAGGATTGAATCCAGTGCCTCACACGTGTGAGGCAGGTCCTCTCCCACTGAGCTACAGCCCCAGCCCTATAATACTTTGGTACAATTTGTCCTTGATTAAGAAAAAAGTAGTAAACACTAGGTCCTTAAGCAATCTGCTTTATCTAATATATTCAAATGACTTATAATTTGTATTTTTAAAAACTCTGGAAGACACAATTTGTTCCATTTGGCAGTATAGTTTTCTTCAGTTTTTGTTTCACTCTTGTTTTGTAGCCTTTAACCTGATTTGGAATACATTCATCCCAAATCATGTCTAAACGTATGTTCTGTATGAAGTATCAGACGAAATTTTCTTAATGTGAAGTTCGTAAGACATACCTGGAAAGAATCACCTACAATCATTTGGCAGGTTCAAGTTAGCATTTAAATATTTAGTAAAGGAATAAAGGAGTTAAACAGCTTGATCTAAAGTTTAAAAAGAGAATTTTGGTTTAACTTTTAACTATTGGTTTAAAATCCCAACACAACTAGAAGGCACAAGATCTGGACTCCTGATATGACTACAAATGATACATCTGTTTCGCAATATCCTTTTGCATGCCTTACCTCTGTGGATGCTTGTAATTCTGTAAATGGACCGGATAGGTGATGCTGTCCCCGTATTTCAGAGGATGCAAGACTTGCCCACTGTCATATAGAAACGGGCGGAGACAGGGTTTCAACCTGTGGCTTGGACCTTAGGAAGCAGTTCCCTGTGATGAGTTACTGTTGCCCATGTAGGGTAAAATCAAGGGTTGAGAACTACCTTTCTAAACTAGATGCAAATACTATATTTTATGGCATGGACTAAATATACTGTAGAAATAAAGAATGGAAAAACTCCCGGGGCTTAGATTAACCTGCAGGCGGAGTCCTGGAGGAAGAGGGTGTGAGCTGCACCTTGAAAGCAAGTGTATGAGAGCTGGCAGAACAAGGGAAGAAGGCCAAACCATGCTCAGCACACGAAAGGCTCAGGTCACAAAGCACCCTTTGCTGCATGATGGGACAGCAGATCTTGCTGAGAACCAAAGTGCCACAATTGGAGCATGTGACCGTCAAGTCCACTTTCCTGCCTATGCGACTGAGTCTTAATCCCATGCAACAACCATCTCTTATCCTTTTCCCAACTACTTTTACCCTCCGATCAGAGCAACTTTCTTTGACTCCCATCTGGAAACTGCATGCTTGGATTTTTGGCAGGTGGGGGCAGGCAGCCCAAGTTGCAGGGCCCAAATAAAAGTGGGACCTTGGGTCTCTCTGGGCAGAAAATACTGAAGACATGGGGGTTAGAACAAAAGTTGTTGTCACTTGGAGAAGTTGAATGTCTATGTACCAAGAATGCAGTTTCGCTTTTAAACTGTGTGGAACATTGGAATAGCAAGGACTGGATTCTTTAGGGATCAAATAAGCATTCCTTTTATGGAGTACCCTGGAGTAGAGATGATCACCCCTAAGGCCATCCATGAATCTGGGGAGGTCTGATGGATTCATGCATTTGCTCACATTCTAAATTCTCATAGTTTTATGAAGAGTTGAAACCCCTGGCTCCAGCAACTTCTCGTCTTGTTCTGCTTAGCAGGCTGAGCACAGAGTGCTGCCTGCTATTGCTTGCTCAATCACTAAGCACCTAGCCTACCTCCTCCTGAGCTGGGACGCATAGACTCAGATTTTTAAAGCAGCCAAGACAGGAATGGATAAACAAATGTCTGAAATTTAAAAAATGTTCCTTAAACATTCGTCTGTGAAAATTTCCCATGACCTGCAGAGAATCTCTTCCTCTGCTTAATGCTAGCTTCCATTTCTTTATCCCCATGGAGGGCCAAACTGGATCCTCTAGAAACCTTATCCTTTTCAATACCATATGCTTTCCAGCTTCTACTTGTTTCTTTCCTCTCCATCTCCCTTCCCCTGTGTTCTTGGGTTTTTTTTTTTTTTTTTTTTTTTGGTGTCTTTTTGTTTGT
>NW_026000153.1:2514031-2545884 GCF_001458135.2 Marmota marmota marmota
ATGGTTTTTTTTTTTTTTTTTTTTTTAGTGCTGGGAATCTAAACCAGAGCTTCACACATGCCAGGCAAGCATTATTCTACCACTGAAGTGCATCCCCAGCCCATCTACTTTACTTGTGTCCTTGAATTACCTGCATATTGCTAGGAGATCTAGGTATTAAACAGTCTTACAAATAAAAGTACCAGAAATGTCTCACTAAACATCTTACTCTTTTGCTCGGCCCTGGCTCTTGATCACCCTGATCCTGTTCAGGGATGCTATAAGCACCTGAAGGCCTCCATTTTTCACTAAAATACCAGGTGTAATATAGCCCAGTGGGGAAGATTAGGAACTCTGCAAATCCATAGGGATAAAAAGCAGATTGGCTTCCAAGAACTGGGGAGGAAAGAGTGTGGGTACAGGGTTTCTTAAGATGATAATGTCTCAGATATGGCTCATGGTAACAAGAGTACAACATGAGTGTACTGAACGTCACCAAGTCATACTCTTAACAGTTAACGAGTTCTTGATGTTATGTGAATTTTACCACAATTAAAGAATAGGGCTGCTTGATTCAAAAGTTGTCAGGTACCAATTTCAATTCGATTCCTCATGAATCGAATAATCCCATCTTCCTGGTGGAATTGCTCTAAAGATCATATGAGACGATGTATGAATAGTGCCTACCACCCATTATGTTATAAATATTCTTTATCGCCCTCTAAGACAATATAGTGCAAATGGCAGGGTGCTCTCTCTTTGTGAAGATAGCCTCTCAGAATAGATTTCATGACTGGAAGAAACCACAGGAATAATGCTGGGGTTTGGGCAAGTGTGGTAGTAGGGGCCAGCAATCTATTTTGACCTGGAAGGAGGATTCAGTCACTTCACATTCTTTTGCAAGAAACCCAATCAAATCGAACATCATGTGATGTGACTTTTCTAGACTGCACTGATTATTGGATGCTCTAAGGTGAGGTGACATCGCCCAATGTGAGGCACTAGCCATGCTCTTCTCCCTTTTCAGAGCCTCTCCTCCTATTGTGGTAACACTTCCCTTTATCATATCTGGGGTAACTTTTCTCTGAACCTCAGGTGCTAGGACTGCCCTTCTCAAAACAGTTTCATCACCAGAGTAGATGGATCTCCAGGACAGTGCTCAGAGTGATGCTCCCTACCACCCAACAGAATTTAAAGGTTGGCCCTGCCCTGCACTGAGCCTTTTGTGTTTGATTCCAACTTGGCCAGTGTTGAATCCTAGATGAGCACTGGGTGCCATCTGGTAGCACTGTCCTGGGACTGTGCAGCTCTCTAGCTTATGGACAGCCATTCTGCTATGACATCTTCTATGAAGGAAAAATTAAGGTATCTCTTCCTGAGATTACCCTACATCTAGTACACTTATAAATACAAGGGCTTCCACTAGTCTGTATGATACTATGACCCATTCTTCTAGTCGAGGCAGCCCATCTCCCAGGCTGAGGATCGTCAATCAAAAGCTATACTTCCACCCATGCTGGATCCTCAACTTGGCCCCTTGAAGTATGAACAACCTCCTTAATTATTCATGAAAGTTCTATAAGAACATGTCATTTAAGGTAAAAACCAGTACTCCCTTAACTCACATTCTCAGTGATGAACTGAATTATTAGACAATAAATCAAAACAATAAATCATAGTGATTGGAATAGAAATAGCACATCTAGAAGTAAAGATATTTAATCTACAAACTAATCAAAGAGATCATACTAAACCCGTATTTTTTCCATCTTAAGGTCCCACTACTAGTCATTACATTGAAGGTTATTTTTCTAATTAACTTTTCAAGATGGAGGAAAAAACAAATTTTGCATCCTCTTCTAATTGAGTGATATGTGAACTAATCAAACTTGTGCTGTGGCTTCCATTAAGGTTCCAGATGTATTTGGCTGAGGAGAGATTTGTTGAATAGCTTCAACCTTTAAGTGCAGAGGATAAATGGATGGTGACATCATTATACCTTGACAAATAGAAATTATACCAGGCACTTTTTTCCCTTTTCATTCCCAGGGATGATTTATTTGAGTGGCTTTCAATTCATAAACCTATGGATTGTCTGCAAGTTTAAAACCTTTTAAATTTGTAACAAGCAACAGGGATATTTAATAGCATTCTCAAACCATGCTATATAACCTTCTTGGAGCTGCTTTCTCAGTGAAGGTGCATTATAAACTGGTGCTGAGAATTTATAGCAAGCAAATTTGTGAGCCACACGCGCCTGGTCTTGTTTCCCAACCAACCATAATGCTAAGTTATCATAAGTGACATGACACGTGACCCTGTTCCATTTCATCTTCATCAAATACAGAATGTTTTCATTCCAAGACCTTCTGGTAATCATAGTCAATAGACTTGTTTGTATCATGAAAAATAAGTACAGCCTCTCCTGTAACCTTTGTTCTCCCAATGAATCCTGTGATGTTGCTCTAGTTGATTATTTTTAGTGTGGCTCTCTGGCAATGCCTGGAGATTTTCATAAAATTTTGTTATTACCCAAGATACCATCTCCTTTGCCTGCCCCATTCACTGAAGACTAAATTGGAATGCATGTGTTTAGAGAATCTATTCCTCAGTCTAGAGACCAAAGTGATCAATCCTGGATATTCGGGGATAAGATCTGAATGGATTGCAACAGGAGGTTAAAATCAAAGTAGACCTTGCTTATCTGGGACCAAATCGGGAAATTAAATGATTTCATGAGGAAGGAGAATGTTCTTGATATGTGCTTGGATTGGTGGAATGTGACGATGAGATGGGGGTGGGAGATGGGAAGAAATTTGGAGAACAAATTAGCAGTAACTTAAAAGTAGGCTTAAAGGACATTTTTTTACCATGATTCCCTTTGTAGCGAGGATGGAAGCAAATTGGACTAAATGGAGGGAAGACAGAATGGGAAATGAGGAAGGAATACACCAGGGTCAGTCAAGACGAGCAGAATCTTAGCAAGTTCTTTGAGTGGGCAATGAAGGGTTGGGGAGGAAAAGAGGTAGAATTGGGCTCATTGGTGCTTTGAGAAAGGAGAAAATGGTCCCCACCTGTGGAAGCCCTTGCAGAATGATTTGCATACCCCTTTTCATGATCAGACTGTCCCTATTGTAGTGACCTGGATATTGCCCTGATCCTCGAAGTAACAGAATGTCTTCAGATGTAGGCATTGCCTTCTGTAGTCCCTTGGGTAGAATTACTCCCTCCTGTCCTTGAAACTCTTTCCTGACCTTTTTTGGATGGAACTCTAAGAGCCCCTCTGCCCAACAAAAGCTCACTTCGAAATGGGCTCTTATGCCAGCCTCTGTGACTTACCTCGCTCTCCCATTTGGGGAGCTTGAGGCTGAGAGCGGAGGAGCCATCTTGAAGCCTGACTTAAACGTAAAGTGTGTCTGTTTTATTTGTCCTAGGAAATCCACATGCACAACCTTAAGTTCAGCTGCCCGCACTAGTCGGAGGCGGCACCCACTAGACTTGGAGTGCACAGACAAGGTGAGACCAAGAACAGGGGAAAATGGCACATGGAAGGCTGTGCAGAACTACCAAACGAACGTCTCTGAGCAAAGGAGTGCCGACAGCCTTGCTGCCACTCATTTCTGAGCTGTGGAGAGCTCTGGACAAGCCTGTCAAACCTCCCCATGAACCATGTAGCCAACTCGCTGTCGCACAGAAAACATGACTGTTGTAAGTAGAGGCCTGTGAATGAACCTGTCATGCCTCCCACATCCTTCTGGTAAGCTGCCCAAATCTCGCAGATGAGGCTGTTTCTAACAGAACACATCAGCCCCAATATTTCCTGTGCCTTATATCACATGCTGATCTTTCTGGGAAGATGACCATCTAATCAATGCCAGTGCTACTTTGTTTTTCAAGTGTAGTCATACACTGCTACATATACAATATCTTCCATCTCCGAGATTGTCCCCAGCATCTGAGACCACAATATTACCCTTTACAGCATCTTTCACATTTGTTCAACATATATGCTAATATAGCATGTAGTTTTTGACTCAAGAACTTAAAGAACTTAAGGTCCATGAGAGCAGCACAAATAACCAGGAGGTTGTAAAATAAGACCAAGGAGAAAAGGCTAAAGAAATTGAGATCATATAGCTTTGAAAGAATGATTGGTCACTGTTAGAGTCTGTAAATAAGTCAAAATAACACCTGGCATTTTGCCAGGGGAATGTTAGAGTTCGTAAACAAGTCTGGATGGTGCCTGGCAAAATGCCAGAGGGAGTGGTTTGAGAAGTAACAAAAGCGAGCCATTAAGTGTGGAGATTCCTTATTGGTTGACTGATGTATCTAGTTTATGCTAATTAGATAAGCTGTGTGGAATGTATAAATACTGTTCCTGTCCTGCAATAAACGGCTCCTACTCCTGCTGTATCAACGTACACAAGTTATTCGTCACCCCCTGGTTATTTTGCCCAGCCAGCCGGGCTGCGGCAGGTCACCTAATAGCATTCAGTGGAGTTTAAGTTACTTCCTGAAAGGTTATTAGAGAAAAAAATCAAACCACCAACTCCTAAAATACTCATTTCACTCAGTCTTGAATTTCTTTCTGGGAAGGATCTGGAATGTTCTCACTTATTTTGGGGGTGGAAAGTATAGAAAATGAACAGAATGGGATATAGAGGGAAAGCAATTCCACTCTGAAACTCTTGGAGCAGACTTCAGCAGGAAAAGTACATCATAAATGACTTGAGGCTGAGCATATGAAAATTCTAGACTCAAATAGCCTAACTTTTATTGCTTTCCTAAAAATGAAAGAACTTATTTTAAAATGGCTCTCTATCTCCTCTACTCTTTCCATTGATTAGAGCTGAGAGTGATTGGGTCAGGAATGACCAGCCATTCTGGGTGTGCCTTTCAGCAGAGGCAGATGGCAGGATTGTGGAGTGTGACTAAATACCCAGCATAACTCCTGGCACAGAGGTCTCTGGAGAATTGAATTGGATTCAGTACCCAGACTTCCTGGTTTTTAAATGACATTAAGAAAGATAGCAAACTTTTGAGCCAGTACACTTTCATGAAGCAGAAGCAAAATTCAGTTTTGATTGTCCGAGTGGGTAGAAGGCTGTGGACATAGGGAGAATTACTGGCAATTTATTAATTTAAATTATTCTAGTTATACATGACAGAAAAGTGATTTCATAGTACAGAGTACAATTTTTCACTTCTATAAATAATGACACTACGTCTACATACACATACTTAAAGTTATGATGACCATCTTGTTCCATTTTTTTCCTATCTGGGGTTCCTCTGTTCCTCCCATGCTTCCCTGCACTCCCATTATGGATCAGCATCCACCTATCAAAATATTCGGCCTTTGGTGTGTGGGCTTTTTTTTTGTTTAGGGATTGGCTTATTTCACTTAGCATGATATTCTCCAACTCCATCCATTATCTGCAAATGCTGTGATTTTATTTTAATGCTGAGTGATATTCCATTGTATAAATATACCAGTTTCTTTACCCATCTCCTGAAAGGCATCTAGGTTGCTTCCACAGTTTGGCTATTGTGAATTATGCTGCTGCAAACATTGTGGCTGCATCATTGTAATATGCTGTTTTCAAGTCTTTTGAGTATAGATCGAGAGGTGGGATAACTGGGTCAAACGGTGGTTCTATTCCAAGTTTTCTAAGGAATCTTCATACTGCTTTCTAGATTTCTTGGCCTACTTTTTCTTCTCTTGGGTGCAGGGTCTGGTCTAATTCCTAGGTCCTTGATTCACCTTGAGTTTTGTGATGGTGAATGAGGGGCTTAATTTCATCTTGTTTTTTTCCCAGCACCATTTGTTGAAGCTCTTTTCTCTCCAATGTATGTTTTTGGTGCCTTTGTCTGGTATGAGATGACTGTATTTGTTTGTGTCCTCTATTCTGTACCATTGGTCTACACATTGTGCCAATACCATGCTGTTCTTTACTATTGCTCTAGTAATTTACAGTTCTGGTATAGTGATGCCGCCACCTCCTTCTTGCTAAAGATTGTTTGGCTATTCTGGGTCTTATTTGTCCAGATGAACTTCATGACTGCTTTTTCTAATGAGGAATATCATTGGGATTTTGATAGGCATTGCATTAAATATGTATAGTGCCTTTAGTACTATGGTCATCTTGACAATATTCTGCCTACCCAAGAATGAGAGAGATCTTTCCATCTTCTAAGGTCTTTCTTTAGCATTCTGTAGTTTTCACTGTACAGGTCTTTCACATCTTTAAGTTCCCCAATTTTTAAGGCTGTTGTGAAAGTTTTCCTTGTTAATCTTTCAGAGGACTTGTCACTGATACAGAAATGCCTTTGATTTATGTTTTTTTAATATCCTGCTACCTTGCTGAATTCTAGTTCTAGAAGTTTTCCAGTGAACTTTTTGGGCCTTCTAGGTATAAAATCGTGTCACTGACAGAGTGCTAATTTGAGTTCTTTTCCCATCTGTATTCCTTTAACTTCTTGAAACACTGGCAGCAATTAAAGAACTAAATTAAACAGAAGTGGTAAAAGAGGGTATCCCTGTCTTATTCCAGTTTTTAGAGGGAATACTTCCAATCTTCATCTAGAATGATATTGGCCTGGGGCTTGGCATAGATAGCTTTTACTACATTGATGTTCCTATTATCACCAGCTGGGGCCCTGAAAACTCTGCAGTTTTTCTAGTGTTTTGAACATGAAGGGGTGCTGTATTTTGTTGAATGCTTCATCTGCATCTACTGAGATGATAATCAGTCTTTAAGTCCATGATGTGATGAATTACATTTACTGAGATTTTCATGTTGAACCAATCTTGCATCCCTGGGATGAACCTCACTTGACAGTGTACCACAATCTCTCAAGTGTTTTCATATTTACTAGAATTTTAGCATCTATGTTCATTAGAGATTGGTGTGAAGTTCTTTGTGTCCTGGTTTTGGAATCATTATTGGCAATTTCTAAGATACAATCTTAGATTGAAACGATGTTTCAACTTAAAGGGTTGCAAACATCCAGAAATCCAGTTTTTCTGTTTATCATTTTTTAGGGAATTACTATCAAGTTTACTGTCACATAGCTCTAGAGACAAGGTGGAGAAATGATTCTTTGGCTAGGGTTAGCTGGTATTATGGGTTGATTTGTGTCCCCAAAACACAAAGTCCTAACCCTCAATGCCTTTGATTGCGGGCTCTATATGGAAATGAAGTCTTTATAGATGATCAAGGAAAGTGAGGTCATCAGGGTAGATCCTAATCCAATATGACTTGGGACTTCTATAAAGAGGAAATTTGTACACACAACAAAAACACAATGCCATCTGAAGATTAAATGCTGCTAAAACAAATGAAGGCCAGAGATTGTCCCCAACAACCAAAAGCTAGGCATATAGCCCTCAGAAGGAACTAACTAGTCCTCCTGGCACCTGGGCTGACAGTTTGGACTTCTGGACTTCAGAACTGAGCAATAAACTTGTTTTCTAAGCCAACTAATGTGATATTTATTACAGCAACTTCAGGAAACCAATACAACTGGATGTCTGAATCTCTACATTTTCAGTAAATGGGTCTAAGCTTTGGTAATAGGGCTCCTCCTTCATGAAAAATATCTTATGTTCAAGTTTCGGAGATATGCAGCCTACATCAGACAGAAGCCCTGTCTTTCTTATCCCTGCTCCTCATAGTTGGTAAACACCTAAAATCTTCTATACAGCAATAGATCTTATTTTCAAAATGCCTTTTCAATTTCTACTTACCATCTTATCACTGGAGATACCCTGAATCGGTGGTCATGTTGATGGCTATTAGTTTTTTCTTCCTTACAGATGTCTTTCGGGGGAAGAGTTTGCATTTGTTAGAGATGAATTAACTGTCATCACGTTTCTTCATGGAAAACTACTTATGCATCAGGAGACATGCCTGCCCCTATCAAACTTGACCATCCTTTTTGTTTGTTCAACAGCAAAAATAAAACATTTTGTCAAACTGGATCTGGCAAAGGTAGTGTCAACAAGTTCATTGCCTTTATCTACATATATTTATGTACAACCATATTTTCCTATAGGATTTGCTAGAGACAAAGTAGTTATTGGCAATTGTCCAACCATAGACCCCAACTCTTCCTCACCATCATATTAGGATATTTGTTGTGCTGCCAGATGTTTACTACCTCGCAATTCTATGCCACTCAAACTTGAATTCATGACCATAGGATTTAGGGCTTTGCCAGCTGGGGCCCTGAAAATTCTCTGCAGCCTTTTCCTGGCTATTGCATTCATTAGGCAAATCCTCCCATGCTGCATGCAACCAGAGCCTAGTTTATGTCCATCTCAAGGAAAACCCTTAATTATGGGAACATCAGGCCACAGGGTAGCTTCAGGGAGGCTGGCCATTGCCTAGCTGGCTGTCAGCTGAGTCTCCCTCTGGGCAGCCCTGCCCACATGGTTTGTACAGTGGGACAGTCTGCAGCAGCCTTTCCCCTTTTCCAGCTGTTGTCAGATGTCTTGTGTCCCTGGCCCCTTCAGTCAGAATTCCAAGAATGGGGTTCTCCTTGGGTATACCCAAGAGAGAAAGAACTGATAGTTCTTTCTCCACTTGTTTCTGATTCATTATCTGCTCCCCCTGAAAGGTTTACTTTTGCATGACCTGGGTCCTGAAATGTAAATGGCTTTTCCATTGTATTTTGATGAACCGAACCATAATTTAAGCACAGCTCATGTATGAGGCTGGCAATGCTTACCCTAACTATATATTCTCTTCCTTACCCACAGATCCCATTTTGGTTCAGGGTAGTAAATAGGCCCAGTAAACAAAACTCGCTTGCAACTGGAACTGATCAAGCGATGTCATCCTGACCCATGAGATGAAAGCAAAATTGTACGTGAGAACACCATGAGAACTATTGTCCCTCTTCCTTTAAAGAGGAACAAGCTTGGCACTCAACTTTTCTCTTCCTCCTCACTTCCTGCCTACTTTGAGTATAATGTCCATAGCAGCTATACTTAATACTTGCTGAGACTATGTAAATGTGCTGTTGGCTGTGTCCAGTAAGTAGCCATTTGGCTAATGAGCACTTGAAATGCAATGAGTGACTGAGGAGCTGAATTTTTTTACTTTATTTAAATAGCTCTACATGCCTTAATACTTCATATTGGACAGTGTAGGGAAGCACAGCATCTCAAGCAAGAGATGACAGCAACACTCTTAGGGTCCTGTTTGCTGGGCTCCCCATTCCTTCCCAGGTTGCTACCTAACTAGTTGAGTAGGAATAATCAAATATAGTCACATCTACTGTTAAGTTTCTATTCAGTGCAGTTGTACATGATTACACCAGTGATTCTGACCAAATATCCAGATACTCCAGTATAACCCCTTATACTGGAAGAAAGTTGAATAGAATGATACTACAGGGATTTTTTTTTTCTCTCAGTTGAGAGAACTTAGTGTTAATCTTTTTCTCTTAATCAGCACTTTGGAATTGCTTTTCTCTATTTTTAAACTAATAAACAATCTTAACTGGCCCAATTATGCATATTTATGGGATAATGTGAAGTATTGGTACATGTATACAGCAATGATCAGACTGTGCTAACAAGCCTACCCATCTTGAGGTTTTTAAATGTTTAGCCATATTGATACATGCCTATACTCCATGGATTAGTGGGCACTGGGATCAGACTCCTGAGGTTTGCATCCCAGCTCTGCCACCTACCATGTAGCCTCAGAGTCCAAAGCACTTCCATGTACTTGGTTTTTTTTTTCCCTGATTTGTAGGATGGGGATAATCATATGCACACCTTAGGGTTATCAGAGGATAAAGGTGAGGCAATAATGGGGACTGGGCTCTAAATGATGCCCAGAACAACACAAGGACTGGAAGATGTTAGCTGACATTACTATCGTCATTATTTTCTAGCCTATTCTCTAGTTTATAGGCAGAACTGCTACTTTTAGATCATGACATCTAAAAATGTGCTTCCTAGTACATCAGATCCCTGGAGCAGAACCCTGGCACCTGCCCTCCCAGATCAATGTTTCCCCCAGTGTTCCCATTGTTTCAACTGGGAACCATGGCACTACAAAATCTACATCCTTTCAAACCTGTGACTGCTCATTATCTGAGCAATTTGCCTTTCCCTACTTTTTCTAATCTTCAAGAGATAGTGCTTCATTTTATCTGTACTCTTGATCTTCAGCTTCTCTACTGCTATGACAACTCTGGAAAAGGATGGGGGCTTTGAAGGCAGTTTGAATTCTGCTAAGAGCTTGGTGTCTTTATGCAAAGTAGCTAGTTTCTCTGCACCTCCTCCTCCTCATCTAACAGGAGAATAAGATGGCTGTGCGGGTTACACCAAATAAGAACTGCCCAGGCTTTCAGTTGCCTTACATATTATCAGTGTTAGATCCCTTTCTTTTTGTGAAATCCTCCTCTAGACTGTGGTAAAAAATGCCTCTACTACCCCAACCAAAAATAACTGCTATCTTAATTCAGAGTCTAGCTAACATACAATTATAGGCTCAGAATGTGCCTGAGGGAACTTCTGCTTGAAACTTTTTTTTTTTTTTTTCAGGAAAAAACTTTGGGTCAAAGAGGCCAGAGACTCTGGCTCTTAAATCTTTTAAGAGACTTGAGTAGTCACCTTATTCAATTAGCCTCAGAATGCACTGCATTCCAAAACTCATTTCAAATGTTTCCATTTTTTTCCTAAAATTCTTATCCCCACTCTGTGGATATGGAAGGTTGACTGAACATGGGAGTCGAGTTTTTCAGCAATAGGGATGATTAGTTGAACACCTTTTAAAGACAAAGATGGTCAGAAAAGGCTGTCTGGCAGAGAGGCTACTGTCTGCCATGGAGCCTTGAGATCAACTTGCAACACTATCCTTTACTACAGTGTGACTTTAGGTAATTCATTTAGAACATTCCCATCCTGTGCCCTTCACCTCAAAGGGTGTGTGTGTGGGGGGTCCCTACTGTCTGCATTCAAGCCTGGGCCTGAATGCCAGGTGAGCTCTTCTACAACGAAGTGCTTTGTGAAGCATACCTTGCTCCAGTACATCAAGGGTTCTCTTTCCAGGAGGTTTAGGCCTTTCCAAAATGCTGTGTCTAGGAACCTATTAGGACATTGGAGAACCATCAGTTTGCTACTCCTGGCCCCTTTTATTAAACCTTAGAAATTGGCATTATCAATGTAGACACTTTCCTATTTCTAGAAATAATCCAAGGGTCTTACACAAATTGCACATTCTGAGTCCTAGGACTGATCCCTCAGTTTCTGAAAGGAACTCCCCTGGGAAGAATGATCTTCTGTGAACTTGCTGATCAGCTCCCACATCTGGAGAGTTAGTGGTAGAAAGTGCTGGAGAGATTCTCCATGCTGAGCTGGGAATGCTTTCTGAGAAATATCTCCCTTCAGCTCCAGAACCTCTGGCTGTCACTTTTTGTCTGAACCCTCTGAAGTCATTATGTCACACTCGGGATTAAATTCATCAAAGTGAACTCTAATTAGCTGGCTGAAGGGGAACATAATTGAACTCAATGGTTCCATATTTTGAAAGGAATGCATTTTTATCTGGGCATCTTGTATAGGGAAAGTGACTTCTAAATGCAAACAGATCATTGTGTCCTGGATTACCTTTGTTCCACATTACCTCACACAACTTCAGGTATTCTTTGGAATGGAATAAGTGCAATTTTGTACTCATAGGTATATAATAGACATTTATTACTACACATGATAAAACAATGATTCTATCAGTGATGAAAATACACCTGTGAGACAAATGTATAATTAAATGACTATCTAATCATTAAATAAATGATCTGCTTCCATATGGCTAACTGGTTTTAGTTGAAGAATTGGGACAAAAACTGCATAAGAGTTAAAACTTGAGTTTTTTGGTCTTTAATCAGTGATTACTTTTCTACTGCTTTGTGTCTTCAGTAAATGATTAGTATCACATAGGAATAAAAGTAGGATTAGAACTCTCGGGGCTGTTGGAGGCCATGACCAAGTCAAGATGGCGCCTGGCAGTTTGCCAGGAGGAGTGGTTTGTGAGGCAACGCCACCGAGCCATTAAGATGGTAGGGACTCCTTATTGGCTGATTGCTGTATCTGGATGATGCTAATTGAGTCAAGCTGTGTGTAATCAGTTAGGTATATATACCTCTGCTGCTCCGTAATAAAGCAGTTCCCGCTTCTACCTTCAAGTTGTTTGTCACCTCCCCGTTATTTGGCCCAGCCGGACTGCGGCACAGGGCCAACATTTCTAGATTGTCTATTATATTCTGAGTCACAAAAATTAAAGTATCTTTTTCTAAGATTTCCATATAGTATCTCAGAAGATCATTAATCTGCTCACTTAAGAAATGTTAATACCAGGTTAAGACACCTGGTTTTTGTTATACTTATTGGTTTCTCTTTATGTGCTAATATTCCAATCATAATTTTTAGTGGCAAACTTGCTAAAGACATTTTCTTTAAGATAAAGTAGATGAAAATTATTTCCAGAAAACTGCAAAATGTAGCTTAAGGAAACTTTCTACTAACCTACTCAGTATCCTTTTTATCTGTCAGGTCTCCTAAAGTGAGATGGAAACATTTGTGAATCAATTGAGGCTATTATGTCCAAAAAATGTCTGAGGATGGAAAACTACTTTCTTAATAGGAACTAACCTTAAGTTCCCTTTTCCTATAGGGAACATTTTCCTTCTAAAAAGTATAGAAAAAGAAGAAAGCCTGAGCCAAGACCTGTTTCTCACTCCACCTTTATATCCCCCTTACCTATTGTGATGGTATGGTCCATTGGTGTCTCCAGGTGAACCGCACCTCCTGGTTGACTCTGGGCGTGGCTCATGATAACTGGCCAAAGCAAGTCATATCTGATGCAAGCAGAAGCTTGGTAAGCACTTGCCCATTGGAATGCTTCCTCTTGGAACCACAGATCACCATGGAGAGACCCTCCAAAGGAGAATTGAGGTCTCGAACATAGAGACATTTGTATCATCCCAGCTGAACTGTAGACATCACAGAGCAGACGAACTGTCCCTACCATTTCCTGTTCTGACTTCTCACACAAGAACTGAAGAAATGCAATTGCTGCTATTTGGAGAGGTTTCTGTGCATCAGTAGATAATAGGAGTCAATATAAGTACAGGGGTTTGGAGCATGAAGCCCTCCACTGCCTGAGTCTGAATACTTGCTTTGTCATTAATTTGCTCCGAGACCTTGGGCAAGTTACTTTCTGTACTTCAGTTTTCTTCATTGCAAAAAGGAAGTAAAAATAGAACCTAAGTACTTTGTAGGCTGTGGTGAGCATTGACTGGGATAATACACTTAAAAACTCTCGGAGCTGATGTAGCATGAACTTAGGTGTGTGGCTATTCTGCTTAGTTTAGGCTCCCAGTAAGATCAGTTTAATAGCCTGGATGCAGCAGGGGCAGTTAGAAGCTGAAGTATAAGAGAATGAATATTTATCCCTAAAGAACTGGTCACTATGTGGGATTGCCCGAATTGGTATAGTGGCAGTAGCCTAATGAATATGGCTGTAATTCTTACCAAGTCCCCTCTCTGCTGTAGAGTATTCCCTACCAGACAGGAGACTGTTACTTGGTTTGGTTAAGGCTGAAAAGAAACCAGAAAGTCTTGTGTCGGGTTTAGACTTGCCCTGATGTGCTATTGCCCTCAACTAGTTTCACAATGTTGAATAAGTCACTGAATCCCTGTAGCTTTTTACTGTCATTCCTGTTAAAGGAGGGAGGGTCAAGCTTGCTGACCTCAGCAGTTTTTTATTGAAATGATATTTCAAATGTCAAGCACTTGAGGGAGACAGTTGGGGGCAGATGAATATCCATACCTTCACAAGTGTCGGACTAAATACAAAGTCTACGCCGCTACAGGGCCAGTTCAGGAGTGACAAAGAACTGCCCTCTCATTTCCACAACTTTTCCCTACCTTATCTCCAAATTCTACTTTGGCAGGACTGTCACTTCTTTGCCTGAGGCAGCAATTGGGTCGTCTTTATCATTGTACTTACTGGGCTCATCACTTGGGTACTCAGTAAATATCTTGTAAAAGAACAGATGTAAACCACCCAAGATTCCAGAAGAAAAATTCCTTGACTCTCCCTTCACCCCCTTGTCTGCTTATTAACTCTCTGGAGGAAGTTCTTAAAGTAGCAGTCCTAGAGGAGGTGACAGTGTGACAGTACAGCTTCAATACATTAGAAAACGGGCCTCTGCATCACAATACTTGACTCCAAATACTACAGAGATATATTAACACAAACTAATGGTAATGACATAAAAACATAGACCAATGGTACAGAATAGAAGACAAATTCGCACAGATAGTCACCTTGACAAAGGTGCTAAAAACATTCTTTGGAGAAAAGACATCGTTTTTAACAAAATGTGCTAGGACAACTTGTTCATATGTAGAACAATGAAACTAGACCCTTACCTCTCATCCCACACAAATCGACTAAAAATGGATCAAAGACCTTGAAATTAAGACCTTAAATGATGCAACTCCTAGAATAAAATGTAGGGTCAACACTATTGTTTTGGAATAGGCAAAACCTTTATCAATTGGACCCCAAAGCTCAGGAAATAATGCCAAGAGTTAATAAACCAAATGGCATCAAATTAAATAGCTTCTGCAGAGCAGACGATTAAGAATGTGGAGAGAAACCACAGAAGAGTCTTTGCTAGATCCTCTTCTGACAGAGGATTACTACCCAGAATATAAAGCTCAAACTTTTTGTGTGGCAAATAGAACTTTATTGACTTCTTTGGGAGCAAGAAACAATCACTTCATATTAAATACCCACATAACAGCTGGTGATAATGTCAATTTTGATTCTTGAGATTTACCCAACTTTTCACAAATCGTCTTCCTTGTCTAGTGAGGAGCCTGGATTTTCACCCAAATCTGTCCAGCTAACAAGCCCATTTCCTTTTACCACATCACTTGGACAAGTAGATATATGGACATCTGATCAATTTCCCAGTATCTTTCAGATATTTGCACACAGAACCCAAGAATACCTCGGTTAATAACATTTTAAATATGATCAAACTAGAAGCAAAATGCTTACCCTAAAGAATGCAAAATGAGGGCTCCTTCAACACTTAAGTATCCCATAATATGGACGTTTAGCAAAAAAGCTCAAACTTTATACCAAAAAAACTATAAATGTGCAAATGAACTAAATAAAACGTGTCTTGAAACACAAATGGCCAACATGAAAGAAATTAATTGGAAAGGCAAATCAAAATTAGATTTCATCTCACACCTGTCAGAATGGCAGTCATCAAGGATACAAATAGGATGTATGGGTGGGGTGGGGGAAAGAACACTTTTACACTGTTATTGTAAATTGGAACAACCATTATGGAAACTGGTATGGAGGCTCATCAAGATGAGGTCTGGAACCACCGTATGACTTGGCTTTACCACTTCTTGGCATTTATCCCGAAGTACTAGTCATCTTACTACAGTGATACACGCATACCCACGTTTATAACAGCACAATTCAGGATAACCAAACCCTGGAACAAGTCTAGGTGTCGATCAACAGATGAATGGGTAAAGAAAATGTGGTATATATATATATGCAGTGGAGTTTCTTTCAGACAGAAAGAAATGGCATTTGCAGGAAAATGAATAAAACTGGAGACCATTATGTTAAACAACAAATCATGTTAAATCAAACTCTGAAGGTCAAGGGTGGTTTTTTCACATGCAGAAGCTAGGAGAGGATAAAGGAAAATAAAGGTGGGGATGGATCTCCTAAAAATCAAAGGACGATCAGAAGAATGGGACCAAGGGATAGGAGGTAGTGGGAGGCAGGGAGATGCTGGAGCATATTGGCCAAGTTATATTGTGTGCATGAACAAACATATAACAAATCACATCAATATGTACCATTATAATGCACCAACTAAAGCAGGGGGAGTGGAGAAAACAGGCTTCTGGAACTTTGAAGAGTTTGAACCACTTAATTCAGTGTCCCAGTCCTCTACAGGATCAAGGAAAAAATTCTTGAAGCTCTTCAAATAAGCGGTTAAGTTTGGTTCAAGGTCATCAGCATCTCATAGATCTTATCATAGATTTCAAGGTCATAAGACCATAAATACAAGCATCAACCTAACATGGCCTTAAAATGCAGTGTGTGTGTGTGCTTTGCAGCAGGTTCTCTGCTGATTGACTTTTCTTCATGACTTGTCCTGTCAGAGCTTCCATTCATAAAGTTCTTAGTACATACCAAGCACCATACCAAGGGACTCATTCATTTTGTTTATCAATTTCTTACCATCTTGGGAGCTTTTCAGGATGCCTCTGAAAAAACGGTAATTTGCTTATTATGAAACTGTTATTTCACTGACAATTTTTTAGATCAAAACTAATCAAAGTAAGTTTACATAGAAATTCCTTCTTGATATTCCTGGGATACTTATATACTATAATCCCTGGAAATTTGTCTACTATGTCTAGCACTTTTCTAAACAGTCAAGGGTTACAAACAAGATGTGTTTCATGTTCTTATGGTTTACAAAATCTTGTTTGATCTTCACTTCAGTCCTATAAGGTAGTTCCCATTTTACAAAGGAGGAAACTGAATCAGCAGCTATTAACACAGTTGGTGGGTGCTAATATTCAGATATCTGACTCCAAATTCCTGATTTAATGTATTAGTCCATTCTCTTCCCTCTTTACCAAAGTTTCAGTTATTTAATGAGATGGGTTTTGTTTAGTTATTCAGTGTCTAAAATCTAATTCATAGTCACTTTTCCACGTCATCAATGTGTGGCGATCCATCATCCCCAGTTTCAGAGGCAGTATGGTAAGACATATAGGGAAAGGTACAGTCCTGATGATGTTCTGCATGACATGGTCTTGTTGCTAACATCCTCATGAATTTGCTACCCTGCTGAGTCATAAGGCTTCTACTGACTTGTTTTGGTAGTGCCAAGCATAAGATTTTTAAATTTATAAAAGGGGACATATAATGAAGTTATGGGGGGGGGGAAGGTTAAACATATTCTACTCGAATAAAATTCAGAATCTTTTCACTTTTCTCATTGTGTATGAGGTGCATGCCTTAAAATTCAGGCAACATAAATATTCCGAGATGTTCCACTTGTGCTCTCCTATTTGATTAGCTAGTCAATGTATTTTCCAAGTCTGCTCTTAATGCTTTTTTATGTATATTTTGGCATTAAAGATAATTCCTATTGAATAGTTTACATGTAAGACAGAGTATTATGTATTACAATGGATGAACCATTCCATGGTCGAGGGAATTGACAATGACTTCTGCAAACACTGGTTCAAGCATGTAGAGCTTTAATCTTGACAAGTGAAGATGTTTTCCATGTGAGGCCCTCAGAAAGGGCATCTATCTACACAATGAATACAATAATACCAGGGATAAGTGTAGCAGGCCCAGACCTTTAAGGGCATGTGGATGGATGGAGGAGGAGGAGGAGGAGAGTGAGTGATCAGTTGACAAAGCACACTGCATTTTGCATGATGTCTTGCTTACGTCCCACGTGGGCTAGGGAAAGGGTTCCCATGGGAAGGATGGGCTGGATACGAAATAAACTCGGGAAAACGGTAACACGTAATACGAGACCAGAAATAGGCTTTCAGAGGAAGGCGATAATTGGCTAAGCCAACCAGAGGTACAACTTCTAACAAGAGGCCGAGTTGGCTTTATTTGTAGCTGTACAGATCAAAAGGAATCTATAGGAGCTTCTTCAGGAAAAACAGGATGGGGTAGAGGTAAGCATGCAGTTTGGTTCTTAATGGCAGGATTGCCACTGGGAGTTCCTGATACCAGACTCGGGTGCCTAATGGCTTCAAGGCCGTTTTAGTTCATGCACAGTTCATGGATGGCTTCCTACGATGTAGGGAGCTTCTTCCAGAAAACAAGGGGAGAAATCAAAAGTCGTAGAGAGTAAAATGGTCCTGTTTCTTGGGAAAAGAAGCAGTAGAAGAAAGGAGGAAAGGGGGAGTTGAGGAGGAAAAGGAAAACCAGAGGTGGGGGAGGAAGGAATAGGAAAATCGGCCCACTTTGCAGTCTCCATAGAGGTGTTTGCAACGTCACAGACTAAAGGAGTTATAAAGCAGTTGAGTTTGCAGGCCTTTCCAGTTCTGACTGTCCCTGATCTCCTGGACTGCTTCAGATGGGTTGTTTCATGGTTAGAGACTGAAGTCTCTTTGACCAGGGTTGGCATTTTGAAAGCTGAGCCATTCATCCGCTCCCCCCCACCCCGCCCCCCAGATTTGAGCAGAGGTTAATTTATTCTGGAAGCTTCCAGGGTCCTAGGCACTGGATTCCTGTGGTCCCATCTATATTGGAGTTTTAGACCCTGACTGGTCACGGATCCCAGACCCCCAGAAAGTTGCTTTACTGAGGTCACCAAGACTTGCAGAGCTAAATCAGCAATTTTTAAACTTTTTCCTCTTCAGCAACAAAACTGGCCCTTTAAAATTCCTCTTGGAATAAACCAGATCTTTTCATAGATGTAAAGCTACTGTAGCAAAGTAGAGGTGAGTTTCATAAGTCCCATCCCTAGGGGCTCCTCAGTTTCTGAGTCCAGGGGTTCCATGAAGCATGGTTTGAATACTTTGTTGTAGGTCTACCCTTGCCACAATGAGTCTTGTTACCAGGGGTGAGCTGGATACAAGCTAACCTCTTAGGTGATTTGGAATCAGGAGATGGTATCCATAGCAGGTTAATGGGCTGAGGGGCAGAGAGCTTGGGTTAGTCAGTTTTTGTTGCTGTGACCAAAGTACTCGACAAGAACAACTTGGGAGAATTTAACTTTGGCTTATAGTTCTTTAGGTTCACTCCATGACTGGCTGAGTGTAATGTCCTGGGCCCAAGGTAAGGCAGCACATGGGGGGTGCAGTGAAGGAGTGTTTCTGCTCATGGCGGCTAGCAAGCTGAGAGGAGATAGTGAAAAAGGATACAATTCCCAAGGGCATGCTCTCCAGCATCCCACCTCCTCCAGCCATGCCCCACCTGCCTACAGTTCCCACCCACTTAATCCATCCAAACTAGGATGGACTGATTCCACGACAGCTCTCCTAATCGTTTCACCTTTGAATATTCTTGCAACACAGGAACTTCTGGGGGGGGGGGGCGCCTCATATCCAACTACATCAGAGCTGATGGTAATCTTTTAAGAGAAAAGATGGCTAAAGAGCCATTTTCTGGCTCCTGGTAGTTCTGCCCAGCCACCCTTAGAAAATATAGTAAAATGCTATCATGAAACTGTTATTCCACTGACCTGTTTCTTCTGTCAAAACTAACGTTCTGATGTGATAATTCATTCTTGATACTTCTCAAAACTTATGCTTTCCGAGTCACCAGAAAAACCTGTCAAGAAATTGGGAACAAAGAAAATAACTCCTGTGAGAACAAAAGCTTAACAATCAGCATAGGCACTATTGATTAGAAGGAATCTACTAGCATCAAACGGTGAGTAAGAGCAAGAACCAGTGACCTACTACTGGAAGGTTACGGCTGGCATGTTGATGTACCTGGTTAGAAGCATGGGGGTGGGGGAAATGTCATAATCTGAGATAGCTTGCATGTGGCTGAGGATGTGTTCATGGTCCTGTCTAGTGTCTGTTTCTTGCAAATAAGACAAATTTAATACATTTGTATGCATAGACTTTCTACAAGTCCTATAAGTGGTTCCAAGAATTAATGAGTTTTGGGAGCCTCATAAGATTTTTAAATTGGCAATTTAGACTTTGATTCTGTAAAGTGTTAACTTTGCTGGGAGATGTGAATGTTATTAGAATACTACCCAATGTTTGCTGAAGCTTTCATTTAAAGTAAGTTCCCAAAAGCAAGAGAAAAAAAAAGATCTTATGCAAAGAGACCAATAGAGTAGAGGAAGGGTATCAAGAAGGAGGGAAGGAGAATGGTAAGGCTTGGAAGTACTGGGTTTTGAAATCTACGAAGTTATGTTGAATCCATGTACAGATATGCCACAATGAACTACATTTATGTGTAATGCCCTAATTAAAATAACAAAGGAGATCAGTAGAATAGAGCAAGCTGATCAGGGGAAGGGACATATGAAGGAAAAGGGACAGTACTGAGACTGGTCAATTATGATTAAACTTTGTGCATGTATGAATATGGCATAATGAATTCTGCTATAGTTAAAATGCACCAATAAAAATAGTTCTCAGATTCACCTTGGGTATGTAAATTTTCAGCTGTGTGGGTATACAGGTATGATCACATGCAACATGAGTAGTCAGCCAGACTTCTTTGCCTGTTAAGGAAAGCAACATTGCTTCTTTTGATTTCTTGGCTCTGAGTCACAATATGGGGGTTCAACATGTAAATGGTGAACATAGATAATGCTGGCACTGGGTTGACTTAACATTATGATTTAATTATAATGCTCATGATAGCAGCAGAGCATTTATCATGTCATTGCTTTGGACTGGTTTTAAACCACAACTTTATTAAAGGCTTTTTATTAAATAGACTTTAGTTAGGTCATAAAACAATTGTTTCATGAAATCTCATTTATCCTGAAGAAACATCACATTTATACTTAACATTTTGGGGTCAAACAATAAAAGGAAAATGAATGCTTGAATTAGTGCACTACTGTGGCTGGCTATCACTGAATATTGGCTCAAAATATATGGGTGTCTCTTTACAGCTGGGAGAGAGATTGTGCTTAACTTCTGCCTGTGACAGAAAAAGAAGACTTTTCTAAATTGGCATTTGGATTAGATGGTGTTAGTCAAATTTTCATTACTATAACAAATGAGAATTTATGAAGAAATACTTGTTTTGACTTCTAGTGTTGGTGAATTTGGTAGATGGTTGGTGGGTTCCATTTCTTTGGGCCTGGCTTGAAGCAGCACATCATGGCAGGGAGCACATGGAGAAAGCCATTTGCCACATAGTTGGGAATCAAAGTCTGGTGTTTACCCCTGTTCCCTTCAAGGGAATGCCCCCTAGATGACCATTGAGCCTCCTACATCCCAACTCTCAAATTTTTTACCACCTCCCAATAACATCAAGCTCAGGACCATGCCTTCAAAACATGAAGATTTAAGATCCAAACTATGGAATATGGAGGTTGTTCTTAAATTAACTGGATCTCTGTATTTATATTGTTGTAGGGACAAACGAGGCAAGGCACCGAAAATAGCAGGAAACAGTTTTATTTGGCTGCAGCCAGGTTTAGAGGGCACAGCTTTTGCTGTAATCAGTTAATCCCCTGAACCTTAAGTTTGGAGAGTTTCATACCCAGCATGTAAGGGGAGGGGCTCAGAAGTTCACGGTCTGCAGAAGTTCACATAAAAGCAGCTTTTTCTTTCACTGTTCTGGGCAAGTTAACTCTTCAAGGACAACACCTGAGAAGGGGAGAGCTTCTCCCCTTTCTTCCCCCTGCCAGCTGTTACCATGGAGAACATTTGTAACTTACATTAAAAATGTAGACATCTCTGAAGCCCCAGCTCAAGGCCAGAGACCTTGTTTGCACATTTATACAAAGTACTATACTGGATGTTTGTGAAAAACTAAGGGGGTGTTCAGCACCTGGAATGCTGGTATCTTCTCGGCCAGTGGCCAAGTAAACAGGGCAACACGAAAATAGGAAGTTTATCTACGTTGAAGTCTTTTGCAGAGACTCTTCTGCTGACAGTTCTAAAATCAGTCTGGGTGAAGATCTCTGGAGAGTCCCTTTCAGTGGAGAAAGGAGGTTGCCACTTCAATATGGCTTCTAATACCATCAGCCCAATGTGGCATCAAAAGTTCTAATACTTATCTACCAAACATTTACAAATGTCAGCCTATAGAATATGATAAAGATTGTTAGTTCCTATATTGTATAAGAGCCAATAACTAGATTTTTTTGAGGATGATAGTCATAGTTAAGTCAAAGATGTCTCTAGACAAGGAAGGATTTTATGACAGGTGATAAAAAGTTTCAACCTTGTTCACTTACAAAGTGATAAAATGACTATTTTTAATTACTGTTCTTAAGATCATTAGGTCAACTCAAATTTTAATATGAACAGTTTAATAAAAAGCAGTATATTTCAAATTATCAAGTATTATCTATTACAACATAGCCTTTAAAAACATTCAATATTGTCTCAAACACTGAACTGGTTGGTGATTGCTGGCAGGGGGTGGGGGGTGGTGTGGAGCCAGGAATAGTGGTTGAAGGGGGTTATTTTCTGAGAAGGACTTTAAATTCCATAGGTAATTATGATAAAGTCTCTAACCATCCCTGGACCAAAGTGGAGAAGCAGAAGAAATCCTTTCCTGCTCCATATTCTTGGATTTGGATGCCATGGACTGAACATAGATTATCTTTTTTTTTTACATGTTGGGTGATAGGATTATAGCATTATAGTACTATAACAAAGTTTTTAAAAACCAAAGATTTTGGGCTCAGGGGTGGGAGTGGGGATGTTGTATGGTGGCACAGGGACAGCTCAGGTTGCAGGCCCAGAAGCCAAAACTGGCAGAGCAAGACTGCAACAGCTGCCTCAAAGCTGACCTCAGGGTGAAGAAAAGGCAATTGTGCTGTTGCCCTCAAGATGGCACACAGGCACACACTGTGTGACAGCTAAAGCTCAAGAAGGACCTGGAGGTTCTTATTTGGAAGAAGACTGAACACAATGGGTAATAAAGGTGAACTCCAGTCCACCCAAGAGGCTGGCGCTGCTGAAGGCCCCAGACAAGAGGGGGGGCCACTGCCTCCTCCAAGACTCATTCCTGAATCCTCAGCCCCCAACTGCACACTAGGACCTTGGAGGTGACCCCACATGCTGCACTGTCCCTCAACACTCCCTGGCATATAGAACTTCAATGGGGACCTGTCCCCTGAGCAGGTGATGAGCAGATCCATCCTTTACTGCATTAGCCTCCTAGGGTGCCAAGAAAGGGGTATGTTTAACTGTCTCTGTCCCCTCTCCAGGGCTTGTCTGTATTGGTTTAGCCCAGAGAAATAAACTTGGCTTTGTTCTACTTCCTGCTATTACCCCTACCAACAGGTGGCTCTGAGCAGACCGGTGCCTGGGCCAGGTGATCTCTGGTGTTCACTAGAGACCTGTCCTATTCTGCTCTGCCTCAGATGACTGTTTCTGTGCATCTGGCCAAGAGCTAAGACTCTTCCTTTGAGGCCCTGGGTGGCTCCAGGTCACTTCCTCTGCCTAGCCAGTCCTCAGCACTGGGGATACAGCCAGGGAGGAGTTACCTCTTAAGGGTCTCGGTGCCTATTAGTCCAGAATGACTCAAACTACTCAGTGTTGCCTCCATAAATCACTGCCTACTGGCCGGGAACCATGTTAACCTCAACTGCCGGGATGCCCTGGCCTGGTTGAGTCACTGACTTTCCAAATCAGAATTTGAACCAACCTGACAGATTCCTGGCCCCTGCTCTCTCACTTTCTCCCGATCACAATTCTTCCTATCCATTGTGGGGCTCCTCTACTTCCAAATTTGTACTTGGGTCTGCTAGACAAATTTGTACTTTGGTCTGCCTGTGGGATCTGCAGGGAACTGTGGTCTAGGGACCTCCCTTTACTTCCTGGGGTGGCTGCAGTTGGCCTATGCTGAGCTGTTGTCCTTGGGGAGTGAGGCCTGTGGCACAGATGGCTGGGCCCCCAGGGGCCCACCCTTTCCTGGCTACTTCACTTCCCCAAGGAATCGGAGATTGGGTCACCAGTGGATGTCCCCAAATGCACCCCAAATGTTTTCTTGATCCCACACAGTGGTGGGTAAGATTCTCTTGAACTACCGATGTTTAAAATAGAAAAATGGTTTGGTAGTTCTCGAACAAATTCATCTTGGCATTGCCCTATGCTATGGTTTGAATATCAATGTTATCCCTCACAGGTCATGTGTTATAGGTGAGGTCCCTGGGGTATTGCTGTTGGGAGGTTGTGTGGACCTATGAGGTGAAGCCTACTGGGAGGTCCTTGGGTCACCAGATATGCCTTCAAGGGGCTGTGGGACCCCTGCTCCCTGTCTTGAGCAGTTTGCTCTTACATGTGCCCCTTGTCATTGCCATCTGGTGTCCTCACCACAGGCCCAAAGCAATGGGGTCACCTGATCTAACTTCCAGAACCACAGGCTACACAAACCTGTATATAACAATGACAAATGCACACTACCGGACTGGTTAGATGCCACATTAAAGGGGCATCTACCTTTATTTTGGGTGTTATGTGCTAAGAATCAGCCAAGTAATATGATGCATGGCATTTTTGGTTGAAAGGTGACGCCAGCTAGCCATTGAGATGATATGATTATGTTAAGATCTGCATTCATATGGATATTGGACTCCTGCTGTCCACCTAGGCCTGCTACAGTAGGACTCCTGGAGAGTTCCCATTGGTTGGGGAAGTACAGTAGGAGGGAGTTCCGGGAGAACACCGCGTGGGTGGATCCGCGATCTTCCCGGGGGTGTACAGAACATTGGTGGCAGTTTCAAAAAATAGTTTGTTCCTGCTTGAGTGGCTCGTGATTTTGTGCCCAGCCAGACTGCGGCAGTTATGAGTGTTATAAATCAGAGGGTCAAGTAGACGGGACAGGAGAAAAGTATTTTATTTTCCCATTGGAAGAAATAAATAATTCAACTAGAAATAATGGAATGATAAGAATTTGAACAAGAGAATAAAGGCTTTCCTTGATCTTTGGAGATGCCCTGTAGGGAGATGGTACTTTCCCAGGACAAGGCTAGCTGGATGTGGAAGATGAGACAAAGTGAATACATCTTCTTGGGTTTTTTGTGGGCTCCACTGTCTTCCCATGTCCACATCATTGTGTGGCAGCTCCCTCATTTTAGGACTGGTCTGAGCATTGACAGGACTGTCCTCAGGCTCCTATGTACCTAGAGAAAAGGTGTCCCCAGAGCCTACTGTTACGGTTTCGTTGAGGTATCCCCTGAAAGCTCATGTTACAACCAAATCATTTCTCCTAAACCTTATATTTTATGAAAATCTTAATCGGCGAATTGATCCCCTAATGGGATTAACGGAGTAGAAACTGAAGGTGGGTAGAGTGTGCCTAGAGGAGGTGGGTCATTGGGTGTGCCTTTGGGATACATGTTTTGTATCTGGCAAGTGGAGTCTTTCTGCTTCCTGATCATGTGAGCTGCTTCCCCCCTGCCACACTCTTACACAGGGATGTCCTGCCTCACCTGGAGCCCCTAGGAATGGAGTCGGCCTTTGGAAGTGAGACTTCTGAAACTGAGCCCCCGAATAAACTTTCCCTCCCTTTAAAAGACCTGACAAGAACAATTTTATCACAGAAGCGCCCTCCCCCCACCAAAAAAAAAAAAAAAAAAGTTTCTCCAGAGAAGGCCAGGCAGCCAGCTCCCAATTCAATTCGGTTCCCTGGATATGCATATAAATGTAAATGCTAGATTGGGAGCTTAACAAAAATATGGACAAAAAGGAAAGGGACTTCGAATTCCCTTTCTCCCAGTACGTCAGAAAGTCTACTACAAACTTCCTTATTAAGGGGGAAATGGCAGGAGCAGTTTAGAGATCAACATGAAAATATTTTAACAATGTCAAATATGATTTGAATTAATGTCCATAAGGTTTCAGGGTTATGAATAGCTTTTCAGTGAAACACATAGCATAGTTCTCATGACTTTTTTCCTTCTGCTTGTTCACATAATTCTTTAGGCATTATAAAAACAGGATGGAAACTTTTTTGAAAAACTTTTTTTTTTTTTTTTTAGGTAGTAGAAACCTCTAAAATATGCAGCAAATGTCTATGGCTTGCTTTTGTAACATGTACCAGACCCCTCCCTGCCTTTTGATCCCAAAACAGAGTTGACATTTTTCCTCCTCAAACACTGTATGGACTAATCTACAGTTATATATCTTGACCACAATGGCAAGCTGATCTTTTAGTTTTCTCTCAATGCTCCTAAAAGGAAGGAAAATGTTTGCTCACTTAAGTTATGGTACAAATGGTGACCATGACAGTCCCCAAAGGACAGTGGCTTTAAAAAGAGTGACATGAACCAACACTTTCATGATCTCTGGACCATTGGGTATTTACATTCCAGGCAGTCACTCAGACTTGGGTGCCTGCCCTTTCATATGTTCCACCCTAATATGGGGACACTAATTTTGTCCACTAAACTGAAGCTGGGTCATAGGTATGTGCATATTCCAGCTAACAGAAAAGATGAAACAAAATCTAAGGCAAGTGTTCTAAGCAAATGAGATCTGTTCAAGCCATTTTTTTTATTGGTGAATACTTGGTCTCTTTAGTTCAGACACCTGGCTACAAATCAGGTTGGGAAATTGTACTGGGTAATCATGTGCTCAGAAAGTGTGGGGGAGGGAAAGGGAGAGAGAAGGGAAATCCTATGGAAATGGAAGGAGACCCTCAGTGTTACACACAATTACATATAAGAGGTTGTGAGGGGAAAGGGGGGGTAAACAAAAAAAACAAGGGAGAGAATTGAACAACAGCAGATGAGGTAGAGAGGGAAGATGGGAGGGGAGGGGAGGGGGGATAGGAAAGGTAGCAGAATACAACAGTCACTAATATGGCATTATGTAAAAATGTGAATGTGTAACCGATGTGATTCTGCAATTTGTATTTGGGGTAAAAATGGGAGTTCATAACCCACTTGAGTCAAATGTATGAAAGATGATATGTCATGAGCTTTGTAATGTTTTGAACAACCAATTAAAGTGTGGAGTAGGTCACAATCGCTGAGACTTGGTCACTATCCTCAATGGGAGATGTCTTAGGAAAAATGATTTTCCTGTATTGGTAATAAAACTATAATTACATTCAGGTGTGATTGTTAATTATGCTCTGAAGACCCCAATGAACTCTTTCTATAGCTTTTTTGATAACCAAAGGCAAATATCCCAAAGGCTATCTATATCTTTATAGCACAGTTAAACTGATCTCACTTTCCCCAAGTTTTACTCTTCTGAAATTTCTCCTTGAGGTCAACAAAGTTTTGGTTGCTGTTTATTTCACTTCTTCCCTTCCTTTTGGTCCTCATCAAATCTTAGAACAATTTCTGCCTTTGTGAGTTAGTCAATGTGGTCATTATTTTTTGTCAAATCTAATTTTAAGGGTCAAGTTTTTACAGATCCTAATTCTAGGAGGAAATTTATTTCTTCCATCAAAAGAGCAAATTTAAAACCATGTTCATGTTTGGCCTTCCTTAGAAAGGACTCTAGTACAAAGAGTCCTTGACATACAATCCGGAATAAGAATATTTAGGTCCAGCCCAGTTATTAATTCTGTAAGTGATCCTGGGTGAATCTTCACTTACCTGTTCCTTAAATGTAAAGCCAATATGCTTTGAAGACCTCATTTAATCTTAAGAGGTCAGGCATTCCCCCATGATAATTGAGCTTTTTAGAATTGGTTGATACTCAGTTTTTGAGTAAATACCACAACTCGGCACTCTTAAGTTGTAAAATACATATTACTTGTTTACTCAACAGATAACATTAGATGGGCATTTAGTTTTAAAGATCTGTGGCTCCAGGCTGGGAACAGCAGCAGCTGAGCTTTCAAAGAGGTTTGGATGCTTTACAGGTCATTTTGAGATCATGAAAGGCAGAGGCACAATGCCAAGGAAAGGGTGAGGGAGCTGTGTGAAGGGCACGGGTGATATTCAGTGGCTCTGCCCTGGGACTCTCATAAGTGGGACACAGCCTTGCTATGAACCTTCAGAGTGCACTTTAGGTGCCTAATTCTGTGTAGTGTGGAGAGGAAGAGAAGCCATCCTACTCAATGCGAAATCTCTTCAGTGGAGTCCACTGATAAGATGATATTCCTTAATTCTTCATAGCACAGTTAAACTGATCTCATTTTCCCCAACTTTTACTCTTCTGAAATTTCTCCTTGAGGTCAACAAAGTTTTGGTTGCTGTTTATCTCACCTCTTCCCTTCCCTTTGGTCCACATCAAATCTTAGAACAATTTCTGCCTTTGAGTTAGTCAATGTGGTCATTATTTTTCGTCAAATCTAATTTTAAGGGTCAAAGTTTTGCAGATCCTAATTCTAGGAGGAAATTTATTTCTTCCATCAATTTAGATCCTTATTTATATCTTGTACACTTTAAATACTTCATTAACTTATGCATAACTTACAAAGAACTGAATACACTTAATATGCAGGATATAAGGAGTCTGGACACACACAAAACACATGATACCTCAGCATAATCAAGATGATCAATATATCCAACACTTTGCTGTACTTGCTTGTATTCCTTTGTTTTTTGGTCATAGTGGTGTGTGTGGTCATCAACATGCAATCTACCCTTTTGGTGGGTTACTGGGGATTGAACTTGGAGATGGGGATGTGGCTCAGTGGTCGAGTGCCCATTTTGTATTGGAGACAGGGTCTCACTGTTGCTTAGTGCCTTGCTTTTGCTGGGCTGGCTTCGAAGTCATGATCCTGTCTCGGCCTCCTGAGCCTCTGGGATTGCAGGCATATGCCACCATGCCTGGCTACCCTGTTAAGTAAATATTACCAAAAAAATACTTATAATGGTATATTAGGAATTGTAATGCAAAAATATCATAATTTATCATATCTGATTATATATAAGGTATGTTGAAACCAAATTCACACCTTCATACATGTATTTTGCATAATGATGAGGGACTCCTTTCACCATCCATGCTATTCCCCTTCTCCCTTCCTTTCCCTCCCACCCCTATTCCCTAACTAGAGATAATCTTCCTCCCTTGCTCTCCCTCCCAAGCCCATCTTATAACAGAAGACATCCAGCATTTGTGTTTTTGGGATTGGCTAACTTCACTTAGCATAATCTGCTCTAATGCCATCCATTTCCCTGCAAAAGCCATGATCTTTTTTTTATTGCTGAGTACTATTCTGTTGTGTATAAATGCCACTTTTTATCCATTCATCCACTGAAGGACGTCTAGGTTGGCTCCACAGTCTAGCTATTGTGAATTGTGCTGCTATAAACATTGATGTGGCTGTGTCCCTGTAGTTTGCTGTTTTTAGGTCTTTTGAGTATAGTCTGAGAGGAATAGCTGGGTCAAATGGTGGTTCCATTCCCAGCTTTCCAAAAAATCTCCATACTGCTTTCCAAATTGGCTGCACCAATTTGCAGTCCCACCAGCAGTGTATGAGTGTACCTTTTCCCTCAAATCCTTGCCAGCACTTGTTGTTTTTTGTCTTCAAATTGGCTGCCACTCTCACTGGAGTGAGGTGGTATCTTAGTAGTTCTAATTTGCATTTCTCTGATTGCTAGAGATGATGAGCATTTTTTCATTTGATTGATTGTATATCCTCTTCTGAGAAATATCTGTTCAGGTTCTTGGCCCATTTAATGATTGGATTATCATCATCATTATTATTATTTTTTGGTGCTTGTCTTGAGCTCTTTATATTCCCTAGAGATTTATCTGATGTGAGGGATAAAAATTTGTTCCCAGGAAGTAGGCTCCCTATTCACCTCACAAATTATTTCTTTTGCTGAGGAAAAACTTTTTAGTTTGAATCCATTGCATTTGTTTTCTGTTTTTTTTTTTTTTCCTAATTCTTGTGCTATAGGCGTCTTATTAAGGAAGTTGGAGCCTAGCCCCATGTAATGGAGATTAGGGCCTACTTTTTCTTCTATTAGATGCAGAGTCTCTGATTTAATCCCTAAATCCTTGTTCCCTTTTGAGTTCTCTTTTGTGCATGGTAAGAGATAGGGATTTAATTTTCTTTTGTGGCACATGGATTTCAAGTTTTCCCAGCACCATTTGTTGAAGATGCTATCCTTTCTCCAGTGCATGCACCTTTATAGTTGTATATTTGTGGGTTAGTCTCTGTGTCCTCTATTCTGTACCATTGATTTACTAGCCTGTTTTTGTTAAGAGCCCCAGCTGAAGGGTCCCCAGCAAACTTCCAGCTGCTAGCTGATGATTGGCTCACAGCAGCCCCAGCAAACTTCTAGCTGCCAACTGATTGGCTCCTCTGCAGTGATGCTCAATGGGCTGTTTCCCTGCCCTTTCAGACCATGGAGCTGCTCATTGGGGGACTTTTTTGGCTCTGCCCACGTGACCCAGCCAATCCGCTTCAAGAGCAGGAGGAGTGGGGGAGGTTGAGAGGCTTGTGGGAAGCCGGTGGTGGCAGTTGGGCTCTGAGGGTTTTTCCTGAGGAGCTGTGTGTTGTGGTGTGTGTGTGTTCTAAAAATAAAGTTCGTTTCTTTTGACAAGTGGCTCCTGAATTGTGCCCAGCCAGACTGCGGCATTTGGCTCGCACGGGAAATGACTGAGGGTAAGTGATAAGGTAAACTTCTCGCCCCTGAGGGCAGGGCGAGAGGATGGGTAGCCATTTTAAGATTTTTGTTTTGCTTCACTTTTGTTTTAAGTTGCCTGTCCCTGGAGATGTGTAAGATGGAAGAAAAACCGTTCACATCTGAGGAACGGATAGGGAGAAAGGATGGATGGACATTTCAGGAGGATAGAAAGGCTATAATTTTCTGTTCCAATTTTGTTTCATTCTGTTTCAGTTTTGTTTGGTGTTATCTTGTTGGGTTGTATTATAGTTATAGTAGAAATATTCAATTAAAAGAGAAGGTCTCTCGAGCTAGTCAGAGAAAGTTTAGAGCAGAAAAAGCAATCAGGGGGAAAGTTACAACAGGAGACTGCTACTAACACCTTTCTATCACCAAAGGGTGTAAATGTCCAACCAACAGCGCCACCTCTACAGGAGACTACTACTAACGCCTTTCTATCACCAGAGGATGTAAGTGTCCAACCAACAAGGCCACCTCCATATGCTGGGAGGCCCCCAATCCCCGCTGTTGATAGATGGGATCCAGAGACAGGATCTCAAATATTAACATGCCCTGTATTTGAGGCAGGAGGGCAGCAAATTCACAATGCTTTAAATTTCAAAATGGTGAAGCAGCTAAAAGAGGCTATAACAACCTATGGTCCTCAAGCACCCTTCGCTGTAAGCATGGTCGAATCCATTACCAATTTGAACATGATGCCAGCAGATTGGGCTAATATGTGTAAAGCTGTGCTAAATGGAGGACAATACCTGTTATGGAAGGTTGCCGATGAGGAATTTTGCAAGGAGATGGCTAGGCGAAATGCAGCAGCTGGTTATCCTCAGAGAAATCTAGATATGTTAGGAAAGGGACCTTATGAGGATCAGCAGCAACAAATTGCATATGATCCTGGCGTATACATACAAATTGCTGCAGATGTGGTTAGGGCATGGAAGACTTTACAAGGACATGGAGGTTTACAAGGTCAATTATCTAAGGTAATACAAGGAGCTAATGAATCTTACGCTGAATTTGTAGATAGGCTTATTCAAATAGCTACCAGAGTTTTGGGGAATACAGAACAAGTAATGCCATTAATAAAACAACTGGCTTATGAGCAAGCGAATTGTTGGTGCAGAGAAATCATTAGACCATGGAAACATGAAGATTTAAACACATTAAATTATGTAGAGACATTAATGAACAAGAGCAAGTCGTGGCAGCTGCAGTACAACAGGTTTCAGATGCCAGGCCAAGAACATGCTACAATTGTGAACAGGACATTTTAAAAGGAATTGCCCCATAGGAGGAGGGTTTAACAAAACTAGGTATCAAAGGAATAGAATACCGGGTATTTGCCCACAATGCCGTAGAGGGAGACATTTGGCTAATGAATGCCGTTCTCAAACCACCATAGAGGATACTCCATTTTCAAAAAATGAACAAGGACCAGGTGTTTATCCACGATATCGTGGAGAAAGGCATCAGGCTCCGTTGCCAAAAAATGGACAGGGGGGCCCAATGCGCCGGGGCCCAAGATCACAAATATACGGAGCACTGGAGGAACCCAGCAACCCCAT
>NW_026000153.1:2547242-2688803 GCF_001458135.2 Marmota marmota marmota
ATGCTTTTTTCAATATCTATTTTATTATTACCCTTTCCCACATCGTGAAGTTCTATTTTGTTTTTTGAGCTCATACAGACCTAGGTTAATGTTTTGCTGATCAGTTCTATTTTTCACTATAGAGTTTTAAAACATTGCAATGGAGACTTCACCTGTAAAGTTACAAGGCCTTTACTATTATGTTATGTGTTGTGTGCACACTTGTGTTTTATGTTGTATGTTTGTATGTACATATGTCCATATATCATATATGATGAGCGCTCATGAAAAAATGGATCCAAATATTTTTTTATTCACATGATTTAAATGGTTTAATTTAAATTGGGTAAACAGCTGTTGAGGATTGTTTTAATATGTGAACAAAAAAGGAGGTTAACAGATCTGTTTACTTTCACCTTTGCTTTTCATTATATTTAATAATTCTGTTCAAGATAATGTAAATTAAGAAAATTGTTTTAGTGCCTTCTGGAATGTTACATAATTTTTTCTTTAGCCATTATTGCCAGAATTCCTATCTTCATCCCAGTGCTGGTGAAGTCAAAGATAAAACCAATCTACAGCTTCTGCAATAGCCATCACTGAACTGCTTGCAGAACTTGCCTGTATGCATTGTGAACTATCTGTTGGTGCAGCGACTTGTGGTAGTGTTGGGGTATTTTTGCTGATGGTGTCATCGGTGGTACAATCTTTCCAAAAGGAGCTGTCAATTGGCTTGGTGTATCCTCCCTTCTGCTTGTGATGGTTGTTCAGCTAAAATTTGGGGGCCAACAGAGGTGAGGCAAAGAACCTCACCCCCCCCGATGGTACAAAGACCTATCCACAGGTGTGGCTGTATACTGGACCGGTAGTCAATGACGGGTAAGATCCAATTGCAATGGTACCAACCTAAGACAGGAGGCTGATGCCTTGAGGTCAGCTCATCCGATGATGGGTAAGGACCATATGTAGTATTGGACAACCTAAGGCAGGCACGGTCCCTAAGCCACATGCTTGTTGTTTAAACAGAGAGGGGGAGATGTTGAGAGCCACAGCTGAAAGGGGCCCCAGCAAACTTCCAGCTGCCAGCAAACTTCCAGCTGCCAGCTGATGATTGGCTCACAGTGGCCCCAACAAACTTCTAGCTGCCAACTGATTGGCTCCTCTGCGGTGATGCTCATTGGGCTGTTTCCCTGCCCTTTCAGACCACAGAGCTGCTCATTGGGGGACTTCTTTAGCTCCGCCCACACGACACAGCCAATTGGCCTCAAGAGCAGGAGTGGGGGAGGTTGAGAGGCTTGTGGGAAGCCGGTGGTGGCAGTTGGGCTCTGAAGGTCTTCCTGAAGAGCTTGTGTGGTGTGGCGTGTGTGTTCTAAAAATAAAGTTCGTTTCTTTTGATAAGTGGCTCCTGAATTGTGCTCAGTCAGACTGTGGCACTACTCTGCTGGTGATAACTCTGTTTTTAATTTGGTTTATTATTTCCTTCATTTCCAGGATTTCTGTTATTTTGTATAACCTCTATCTCCCTGTAGAGTTGATCTTTTGCTTCTTGGATTTGTTTATGTAATTCATTGTCAAAGTGATCTTTCATTGTCTGAATTTGCTGTCTAATGTCTTCCTTGAGACTCCAGATCATCTGAAGCACATATATCCTGAAATCTTTATTTGAAATTCCTTCTGTTGCTGATGTTTACCTCTTCTAATGTTGAATTATCCTGCATTGTTTGTGGTCCTTTCCTTGTCTTTTCATACTGCTCACATTTCTTTCCAGCTCTGTGTAGCTGTTAATGTTTTTTCCCTATAAATTTATATTGCTTCTGTATAGTTCCAAAATTTCTTATGGAGAAAGACAATGTTAACAGTTCCCAATATCAATAGTACATCATCTATGAGCACGTTTTCATGATTAATATATTTAGAATTAGACTCTATGTCTACAGATGTTGACTTCAACTATTTAGAATATAGTCATTAGTTTCATAAAAGGCATACCACTTCTGCTGGCATATAGAGAACTGAGGATCAGGTGTAGAATGTTAAGGGGGAATGGAGTGAAGGTATGGAGTTAATCTAATTTAGCAACTTTGGAGGAGAACTCTAATGAATAGACAGGGGTAATTTACGGAAAAAATGTATAAATTCAAAATCCTATCTGTATTTAGAAAATTACCCTACAGGGCTGGGGATGTGGCTCAAGCGGTGGCGCGCTCGCCTGGCATGCGTGGGGTCCGGGTTTAAACCTCAGCACCACATACAAAGATGTTATGTCCACCAATAGCTAAAAAATAAATATTAAAATTCTCTAAAAAAAAAAAAAAAGAAAGAAAATTATCCTACATATAAATAGTAAGTTAGGTTGAAAGTGGGATAGAAAGAAAAAGAAAAGGAAAGAAAGAGGGAGAAAGAATAAGAAAAAAGGGGGGAGGTGGGGCATATGCAATTCCTCTATATTATTCTGATGATTCAGTTCTTAGAGTCCTATTTCATGCAAAGTTCTTGGATTCACATGTTGAGGTTGGGAAGGGTAGAGGAGAATGGATGAGGAGAGAAGACAAAAAGGCTCAGAACTGTTTTCTTCCAGCAGGGGGCATTGTCTATTCCTAGCTTGAGTCTCTGCATTCAGGGTGGTGGAGGTAGCCAGTGTGAGCGGGCTTGAGCTTCTACCTGGAGCCTCCCTGCTCTTAGTCTGAGTTAGAAACCAGGTGCCTGTCCAGTTGCTGTTCCGCATTGATAGCTACACCTTCCAAAAGCTTTCACATCTGGGGGTGGGGGTGTTGGAAAACAGGTACCTGAGCAGCTGCAGAACTGCGCTGGTAGCCACGCCCACTGAGAGTTGGTGAGTAAGGTTTTCCAAGATGGATTCCGTTTGTTTCCTATGTAGGGTGTTTGAGGTGCGGGGGAGGGGGGTGCTGGGGTGAACTTGTGCTTTGTCCAGAGCTCGGTCTGGTGACCCACAAACAAAGCCTCTGTGTTCTGCGCTGCATTCCATCTGCGATGAGTGCTGTGTGGCTCCACCTCCCCTATTAAGTTTTGAAGTGCATAGTTCTTTATTGTTGACTGTCAACACTGTCATACAGCAGAGCTCTAGAGTTGATTCATCTAGTACAATGGAAATTTTATACACATTAAACAAATTCCAAATTCTCCCAGCCCCAAAGCCTCTGACCACCATGGTTGTATTCTTTGCTTTTATGTCTTTGACCATATAGATGCCTCATGTAAGTGGAATCAAGTAGTATTTGTCTTTCTGTGAAGAACTTATCACTTAGCAAAGAGTCCCTCAGTTTCACCCAGGTTGTCACAAATGGCAGGATATCCTTCTGTTTTTGATGCTGAATAACATTTCACTATGTACGTACCGCATATGCTTTTTGCATTCATCTGTTGCTACTTGTGTTATTTCTATATCTTGGCTGATGTGAATAATGCTATGATAATCATGGGAGTATAGCTATCTCGTCAAGATTCTGACATAATTTCTTTTGTATTTACACCCAGATGTGGGATTGCTGGATCCTTTCATATGATTCTTGTTTTAAAGCTTGGTTTTAGCTTTAATATCTCTATAAACTACCTCCTTTCAACTTATCAGTTTTTAGTCTTTAACAAGCTGTGATCCTTTACTGAATGTTTTTGTGTATTTGTGTAACTGACATTTCCTAACTGTAGTATTCATGAGTTGGATAATTTTGGCATCCAAAGCAAAGATTGTGTGACAGAGGCTCAGGTTCAGGCCACATGGTAGAATTAATACCCTTCATACAAATGGTTCGGTCTAAATACCAGGAGAGGGCTTCCTTCATAGTTTCACATGATCAAAATTCCTGTCTCAAGCCAATGGGCAATATCTTAATGGCAGACTCCTGTGTAGTCCATTTAAGTCATGAAAGAGAAAATGTTGTTTCATCACTATCCTTCTAAAAAGGGAAATAGGAAGTATGGGATTGATTTAGTGAGACCATGAGTTTGAAATGCCCATGAGATGTTGACATGGGAGAAGTCAGTCTAGAACACATGTCCTAGACATGGAAAAGATCAGGGATGAAGATGACAACAGGGAATTTGATAAAGAAATGGTGATACCCTGCTTAGTGATCATAGGATAGAGAAGAGGGCATTGAATAGAACCTTCAATATTGATGCTCAGAGGAGACCCAGAGAGGGACTCTGGAAATGGGCAGAAAGGTAGGAATATATTGGGAAAACTTGGCATCACAGAGCAAAGGCAAAAGGTTTCAGGAAGGGGGTAGTGGTCAATGGTGTCAGAAATTCGAGAGAAAAAAATTCTAAAATGTCCAGTGGATTTAACTTAAGCACTAACATTACTCTTGCTGCTACTGGAAATACATTCTCAAACTAATTCTGGGGTGAAAGGTTTATGTCCTCATGTTTGCTTTTGCTTTGCTTTTTCATTGAAAAAGTTAATAATTAAAAATCTAAATGATCAAATTTAAGCATTGTAAAATCATTTTATCATAGTAAAAATCGATTTTTGAGAATAATTTAGTGACATACATGTTTTAGAGTTTTATCTGAGTTGTATCATAATTGACTTTTTTGCATTTCATCCTTTATGCTTGTTAAACTTTCTTTAATGAGCATATCCCATTTTAGTTGGGGGGAAAACATCTTTTTTCCCCTTAAAGTGGCTAAGGGATACGCTTGCTGACCAGGCACAATGGGCTTCCTTAGGTCTGGCAGGATGAAAACTGTCCAAACATCCGAGAGAAGGACTGAGTCCAAGAAATGACGGACAATTTACACAGCACATAATTTCTAATGCTCGACTCCCAGGGAAAGGCAGCTAGAATCTGTCCTGGTGTTTGTTCTACTTGCTCTCATCTGTCCCCTCCCTTTGCCTTCTGTCTAGGGGAAGAATGTTCTGCTAGTTCTTCAGGGTAAGAGGGGCAGCTTCAGACCCTACCAGCTCTCACTTATAACTGAAATTTCCACTTCTTTACCACTCTTTGAAAGCATAAGAGAACCCTTTGGGTGATAAATGCACAGTGTAAGTGAACAAAGTAGTATCGGTCAAAGTTGGTGTTTGAAGAGTACAACCGGAGGTTCTCAGGATTGGGGGCAGGCGAGTGGGAAATGAGAAATGTTCTCCTATATTGTTACAGCATAATGATGAATTGCTTTTGCTTTTCCAAAACCCGGCTAGAGCTCCTCTGTTCACCTCTATTATCTGCTGCTGGTCTCCAAAGGCATATTACCATATTAATTCATTGTGTTATACAATTTGGTCAAGTAAATGAGCTTACCTTATGCCCTCTTAATGGCATTGCTTTTAATGTTGGCTTCATGGGATACATTTAACAAAACAGATGCATCAAGGAAATGTATTTAAACTCAATTTGGTTTTAAAATGTCTAGTGGTCTCTCTAATGAGCCAGGTACACCCCCCTGCAAAAAAAAAGTTACAGGCAACAAACACACTGTGATAAATGTAGAATCTAAATGTTGAAATGTCCCCAGTGCCCAGGGTGATCAAATGTGTTCTGGAAAGAAAAGAAAGACGTACACTACAACTGTGCCATTACTACATCAAGAGCCAAATCCATCCTTTGTAGAAAGGGCATAACACACTATTTAGAGGAGTTGCCCTGCATGTGAGACTGAGATTTAATTGTGTGTCATAAACACTGCCATCCCACTGACTTGGTGAGACGGCTCAAAGAAATGTGATAATGGTATGGATGGTGAATGAACTATGGCATTAGTTCATATGTGGCAATCTGAGCCTCACAGAAGAGTAGAAATGCTTGTAGAGTCTTATACACCTGGGTTGGAATTTTTGCTTCATCACTTTATTAGCTGAGTAATCATGGGAAAGATAATTAGCCTTCAGACTTAAATTTCCTTGTCTTTATAGTTGGGACAATATCTATGTAGATAATACCTAACTGAAGTACAGCAATTGTGAAGTATAGCAATAATTCAGGGATAGAGGACAGTGCTTGGCACATAGTAGCGTTCAATGAAATATCTTTTGTGTATTTGTATTGCACAATCTTTTAATTTACTTACCTCCTAACAACTATCTGACTTCCTTGAATTATTAAGCCAATCATTGAACCAATATCTGAACTCGGGTATTCCATCTATAACATAAATGGCTGGCTTCACACATTCAAAATGGACTGGCCACTGAAAAGCCAAACTGATCGTTCACCAACATGGTGATCAGGATTGACTGCTGGCCAGTTAAGATCAGGCTGATTGCTACAGCTGCCTAAGGGCAGCCAAGACCATTAGTCTAGTCTTAAACAGTTTGAATCGGTGGCTACAAATTCACAAAACTAATGGCCAGTGCTTGGAAAAATAGCAGAAGTTAATGTTCTCTCTTGGATGATGTGATCAATAGTTTCCCATGGAAGACAGTGATATCTAAGATTTCACATTTTTCTATTTTTGATAACTGGTGAGAGCACACACTATTTTTAAGATTTTTCAAGTTATCACCTAACTTTTTTCTGTCTTTGGCCATTCCCCCACTCCATCCCCGCCGTGTCGTGCATAATATCCCAGGTTGTTCACCCTACCCTCTGTCAGCCAGTCAGCCTGGGTTTTGTTCTTGGCTCTGAACAGTCATTATGCCATTCACTCATTAACAAATACTTACATATATATTCACTCCAGCATTGTTCTAGGGGCTGGATGACATAATATAGTTGCTG
Source organism: Marmota marmota marmota (assembly GCF_001458135.2). Lineage (NCBI taxonomy): Eukaryota > Metazoa > Chordata > Mammalia > Rodentia > Sciuridae > Marmota > Marmota marmota. Next base: position 2,553,899 of record NW_026000153.1, read on the forward strand.
TACTCAAGGTGCATATAGACTAGCAGCGAGGCACTTCTAACGAATTCTGTTGGCCTCTTTTATGCCATCCTTTGTAAAGTAACAGATAAATTTTTATTTTCAACGTTGCTGCAAGGGTAAATTGGTCAATCTCTATGGAAGGCAATTGCTTAAAAAAAAGGTACTTACCCCTGGATTTCAGGTTTTTATTTCAAAGTATTTATCCTATAGGTGTATTGCACACATATAACGAATCTTTGTGGGCATAGTATTTTATAAGATTATTTTCAATATCTTATTGCAGATAATCTAAAACTTCATCAATGTTTTATATGTATTGGTCATAACTTAAACTATAAAACCAATATAATGAAGAGTCTGTATTTATTGATCTAGAGATATATCATCAAATATAAAATATCCATGTTTGTAAATGTACAAAATTTCTGGAAAGAGACCATCACTTCCAGCCATTTTGTGGCTGCCTCTAGGATGTGGGGCTAAGCAATTATGGCATAGAGGAAGAAAGAATGACATTTTACTCAAGACCCTCTGAACTTTTTATACCTCATGTTACCTACTCAAAATAACCCCCTTGAGTCAGAAGTTTTTAAATGGAATTATCTGGGTCTCTTATTTTTGATTTCTTCATTCAAGGGATTGCTTCCTTTTATAATAGGCATATTGGTACTAGACTGTTGAATAGTGACCTAGTTCAGGAGTTCAGTCCAAAAGACCAACCCAAAATAGAACTATTCATTCTGTTTCCACCTCCTGAAATCAAAACCTAAGCTGTTTTAATTCTAAGATCTGATCTTCAGAGAAATAAAGAGGGTTAGATTCCCAAATAGGCCAGTTCTCTTATAAAAGAGCAAATCAAAACAACCCATCAAAAGGGGCCCAGTCAACTTGAGCCAGCATAAGAAAGTTCCCTTTGCTTTAACCCACAGAAGAAAAGAAACTTACAGTAACCCGATGTGAATCCATCTACCTTTTGCACAATGTTTCTTAGTTCCTGCTCAAGGTATTTTGTAAAAATGGGCCACTCTGCCATGCCCCAGAGTTTCTTTTTAGACTGGATGCTGCCTAGTATATAAATTACTGATTAAAGCCAATTTGATCTTTAAAACTGTAGTTGAAATTTTCTTTGGCTGCCCTCCCCACTATTTACTAGTGTCAATGTGATTCCTCATTGTTGGTGCCTGGGACTCCCTCCAAAGTAGTTCCAGGGTGACCCAGGTTCTTGATGAAAGAAAACAGAACTCCTCTTTAGGAAAAGAACTGTTTATTCCTTCCCAAACAAATGTGTTTAGTCAGGAAAACAGCTTGATAAACTGCATCAAGGATGGAAGACAATGTTTCAAAAGCAGAGATTGGAAGAGATCACAGAAATAGCTAAACAGGTCTGCAAATAGACATCTAATATGAATTTGGAAGTAGGAAAAAATACAGAAAGGGGCCAAGAAGGGAACAAAGGAATCCTGGAACTGAGTGGCATTGCAGAGGTGACAGCATAAACAGAAGCAGCAACAAAAGTTCTTTGCGCTGTGATTGGAGTACTCTAAATAGTAATATCTATTGCTGTATTTTAAACTATTTCTGTGAGATGAACATCATTTATTCTCAAATATTCACTATTCAATAACTGCTGTACATAAAATGCCTTGTGAGCAGGCTGTGGGGGTGATCTAGGACAAGCAGTTGACTCTATGGCTAGACTGAGGATAGGAGGGTCTTGCAGCAGTAGGGTCCTTTGCCTATGTCAGAGTCTTAGAACCAGGAGGGATCATGAAGACCCAGGCCCTGGGAAATCGGTGCTATACAGGAGAGACAACAGGAGACCTGTCATTTTACATTCTCAAAGGATAGAATCTCAGTTATGCATTTTGGAAATGTATAAACTTCCAGGTAAAAGAAATGCAGACACCTAGAAGCCTATTCAAGACCTGTGGGTATTTAGAAACATCTAGACAATTGTCTATTTTTTTTTACTATCTGTGACAGTGTCAAGCATGTAAGAAAATAGCCTGGAATCATGTCGCTCCCTCTGACTAGATTTCATTCAACAGAATTTTCTGACATTCTCCATCTTTGACATTTGGCTATTATACAAGCCTTGTGGGGAATAAGAATACATGGGTTATGAATTGGATCCTGCCATTGCCCAGTGCTTCCACAATACCAGGTTGAAATCCTCAGATGAGCTTATACTATTCCTTGTGGAATGCTGTTTGGTAGACACATCTGTCTACGTATTTTGCTGAAATAAGTATTTGGGATGCTAAATGTAGTATAAGATACATCAATAAAGAAGATATGTTTTAAAGTTCTTCCATTGCTTTCTCTATATTTCCCCAGAGTCTGTTACAAGGTCTTGATATAGCTGCAATCTGTAAGTGCCAACCCTGCCCCCACTTTCAACAATGCCATTCATCCAAGAATCCCAAAGCGTTTTTTAATAACGGACTCATTAATCCTCATAACACTCCTTCATTTGACACATGTAACTCTCACTACATGATATGTTGCTACTTACTCTGGATTTAATTTAACAGGTTTTCCCCCGTTGTGGGTAGTCATTTACATTGACCTCATTTTAGTTGAGTTATCGCTCAGATTTGAGCAAGTTTGAATGGCCTCATCCCAAAATGACATCTTCTGGCAGATGGAAGAAAACCATCTGAAGAAGCAATTATTATTTTTTTAAGAGGAGGTTTCAGCAACAAATGGCCCTATAAATAAACAACTGGATTTTAATCATGGGTGAAGAGAGTGAGACATTTAGCTACTTTATAAAAATGTAAAGTTGAATGCATTTCAAAATTCATGGGAGGGAAGGAACAAAGACTTTTTCTCAGACTGGGAGAAACCAGGGGTAACAGGAGTCTAACCACTCATGTAATGGAAGAAGTTCTTTTTCACAGTTCCTTTCTGTACTTGCCCTCTTTGATCTCTGCCCTTTTTAAAAGTCAGAGATCAAGATGGTTTTCTGGAATTGTAGAAGTACCAGGAAGAAGCAGTAGAGCCTGACATCAGAAGTGGAGTGGGGTCCAAAAAAGTGTGGCCAGTTTAAAAAAAAAAAAAAAAAAAAAAAAAAGCAAATCCAGGGAGAGAAGGCATATGGTCCAGATTGGGAAACAGACTGAGACTGACAAAGGTAGCATTTTGTGACTAGAGTGTGTGTGGTGGGGAAGGTCTTTGGATCACTTTTTTCAGAAGCAGTTTCTTTTGGGATTGTCTCTACACAATTGATGTTCATTCCTCCATCCCTTTCAAGGGAATACACCGCACACCAGACATCTCACAAGCTGACTCCTCTAACTTCAGCATCTTTGTAGATATCACCTCTCAAATCTCGTGCATCAGCCTCTGCTTCCTCCTGAGCAATGTTTCTCGAACCTACTGGCCTTCCTGTAACAAGTATTTTGTCTTATTGTGAAATTAATAAATTATAGAAGTTGCCTATATAACTAACACATCAGTTATATTTATAATACAATGTGTATTTCGGGATGTAAATCCTCAGGCACAATTACACTAGCAGACAAAGTATCCAGATGCCCGTACCTGATCAAAAAATTCAGAGGGCTGAGACGACTGTGAAGACAGGACTACATAAACAACTCCAATGACATGACTGGTGTTGACGTTGGTGGTGTGACTTAATGAAGTGATCAACAATTCTTTGACTTGACCATCAGCCATTGACAGACATGGTAGTTGCATTTCTGGAAGCCACTGTACATTAGTACATATAAAAGTATTTTATTTATATAGAAACATTCAGTTATAAACCTGATTCTTTTGTACCTTTTAATCAATTCTTTTATTCCCTTAAAGTATTGAGATCCTTTGAGAGCATTTGTTATAGTAAATGTTATAGTAAATCTACATACATATTAAAATTTGAACTTTAATTTCTATTTAAAAATTCCAAAATAACAATCTTATTTTAGAAAAGTTACTTTTAACAAACATTATTTGAAGAAGAGTGACATTGTTTAACATTTTTAAAGTCTCATATCTGACATAACTGAAGATAACCAGATTCTCATATCTGCTTCTGCATTTAATCTGATGTCATATGGTATTTCGCTAGACACATTTGAAGAAAATCCAGTCCCAGGTGGGAAACTAGGAAAGGCAACAGTGTATAATAGAATTTTCAGGTAAACGGAGATATTATTTTTTGATAACACCTCAGCAAGTGATTCTTTTTGTTTCTTGCATTGTTGACTCTGGAAATAACATCAATGAACATTTTGTACCATGCTACATTAAAATCCATTAGGTTATGTTGCATCTTTTTCCATGCATGGTTTTGGAACATCATGCATTGGTTATTTGCAAACACTGAATTACACAGCTCTTCCAAATGTTGACATTTTCTATTATATAAAACAGACATTTATTATTGCTACTGGACCATTAGAAAGGTCCTCAAGTGTAGAGGAAGACTCCAAGTTCATGGTAGGAGGTACTTCTCCATGATTTTAATTTTTGCTTGAATGCTTGAATTTTATTCTTAGTAAAAAGCACTTTTAGTTTTCTCTCAAATGAAAAATTTGAGAAAATGACCTTTAAGATATACAGATTAATACTCAGTTTGCTAGTTAGTGTTTCATTGGAGGGGGGAAAAAAGGCCTTACATGAAAAAGGCTAGTTCAACCTGCAATTAAAATGAAATTATGATACTCGGCGCTTTGGACACACCTTCTTAATATTCTGCTCAACAGAGTCAAGATTTAATGAAGTTAATTTCATTGCTTCAGCAGGGACATTCTTCAGTGAACCTAGAATGTTAGTTATTGCTTTTTAAACTGCAAATGCACAGCTGTGAAAACTTCAACCACTAGTATAGCAGTTTGGTCCTGCTACCTTGATTTGGGCTAAGAAGCAAGCACCTTTCCTGCATTTTTCTTATTGCAAATATCAACTCGATGGGAAAAAAAAGCAAGTAATCATAGATTACTGTGAAAGTAACTTTTTTAACCTTTAATTATCCATGAATTAGTATCAGAGACTCTAGGGGTCCCAGTCTCCATTTTTGAGAAAAACGTCCTACTTGAATATCTAGATGGACATGCACTTACAATTCATCTTTTGTACCCTACCCATTGTACACATAAAATAGTCTGGCTCCCATCCTCCAATGTCAGTTGTATCCTCTAGTCTTTTATTTTTGTAGCTGTAGATGGACAGAATGCCATTATTTTACTTTCTTGTGGTGCTGAGGACTGAACCCAGTGCCTCATGCATGCTAAGCAAGTGTTCTACCACTGAGCCACAGACTCAGCCCCCATTTATTTTTAATTAATAAATAATAATTGTACATCTTTCTGGGATAAAGTGCCATTTTTTAGTACATTATACCCATGATCAATTCATCTTACCTCTTTGGGGCAGGATGCCCCAAAGAGAATGATTTCAAATGATTCTCATTTCTGAGAATATTCAAAATTTATCCAGTTATTGAATTATCCAATACAATAATGTTGACAATCATCCTGTGTAATAAATAGTTCATCATCTCCAATCATTTTGATAACCAAAAATGCCACCTAGGCTTCTATGATAACCCTAAGGGCTGGTGTTACCTGTCCCTAACTAGTTCTTTAGGAGTCCTTAGTCATCTTGCCAACATGACCAGGAAACCTGCTGTATGTTAGCCTGCACCAACGTGTGTAAACGAGACTCTTGGTTTTCTGATAAAGAATGTATGAGGGCCTGAAGGACCAGTAAGGATTCACTTTGGTTCACCCTTTACAAATGAAGAAACTGAGGCTTAAGAAAGGTAAGTGCTTTTAAGGTCAGAATAAGAATTAGTGACCATTATTAAACAATGGTCCATCCATCAAATTTTAGGCTTTTTTTTTTTTTTTTAACTTACAAACTAAATGAAAACGTATCTCCAGCCTTGTTTTACTTTGGACAGAAATAAGACTCGGGTGAAGTGGTTTCTCAGCCATAAAACTAGCAAATGGTAGAATAAAGACCCTACGTCCAGATCTTCTCAGCTAACTCACTTCCAACCAGGAAGCTGAGTTTAAGTCTTTTGGTTCCAAGTACTGCGAGACCCCCTCTGCAGCTGTCATCATGCAAATCCAATCAGGTTCTGAGATCTTCAGATCCTCACTTCAAATTTTCCATGTTCACTGTGCATTTTCTGTCATCCTCTAGTTGGGTCTTCATCTAATTTTGACTTATTGCCTCTTAACTAGGTATCTTGAGTCTCCTGTGCTTTTCTTTTTCCATCCTGAATACTTGCTTCATACTAAAGTCATACATTGAGGCAGGATGCCCCAAAGAGAATCAGTACAAATACATGCTGAGGAACCAAAAGAATAGGTGGATTGGGGCCGGCCTGGACAAGGCGGAGAAACTTGTGTCTTTTGGGCAGGGGGAGGCTGTACTGGGTGTTTGTGTGACTTTTTAATCTTGATGAAGTCAATGCTGCTACCCATTTAGGCAGAGGATATTGAGACTTGGAGATGGTCAGTAGCTTGTGCAAAGTCCCACAACCTGTTGGTAACAACTAAGAACTTGAACCCCAACTTTATCTCCAAAGCCCACTTGCATCCACATCTCCCTCCAGGAAGGCTACTAGAAGGATGTTCAGGGAAGCGTTAGGATTCCAACCAGGCCTAGAACTGGGGAAAACTCAACGTCTGGCTAACACATGGAGCATACTTGGCACACAGTTTAGACAGGAGAAGGTGAAGGGAGAAGGTGTGGTTCTATTACAATCTACCAGTTTGGAAGTGAGCTAGCTGAGAAGATCTGGACATAGGGCTCTCTTCTGCTTCCATGTCTCTACAGAAAATTGGTTCCAATTTCCCCTAGTTTGCTAGGGAAACTGCTTTCAGGATAATCGAGCATTGCCTCCTTGCACTAGGAGGTGACAGGAGTGTTCATACCTTAGCAGGCCCCAGAGGAATCTTGAGGAATCACCAGAGGCCTGCATGGTAAAAGCAACCAAAAGTGGCCTCAGTGCTGGCTCCCAAGGCAGGCATAGTTGAAGGAGCAGCCAGGAAGGTTACAAGTCCATCCTGTTTGCTATGGCCTCACTACCCATACCCACATACCACCTACTGGCCCCCACTCTCATACTCCTCTTTAATTCCAGGAAATGAACTTCTTCCCAGGTCTTTGTAGCTCTAAATTTCATAGATAGGAGAAGCAGAGTTTATAGAATAAAACAGTATGCTAAAACTTTTTTTTTGTCCAGTGCTGGGGATTGAGTCCAGGACCTTGTGCATGCCAGGCAAGAGTTGGATCCCCAGACCATGCTGTCTGTGATTCCCTTTTCTCCATAGTGCCCCAGTTTGGCTGGGCAAACTAACCGGGGGGTGACGAGCAACTTGTGAAGGTTGATACAGCAGGAGTGGGAGCCCCTTTATTGTAGGACAGTAGGGGTATTATATACATAACTGAATACACAGCTTGTTCTTAATTAACATAAACTAGATATAGCAGTCAACCAATAAGGAATCCTCATCATCTTAATTATACACAGCTAACTTAATTGACATAATCTAGACACAGCAGTCAGTCATTAAGGAATCTCCATTATCTTAATGGCTCGCTGGCGTTACTTCTCAAACTACTCCTCTTGGCAAAGTGCCAGGCGCCATCTTGTCTGTGGCTCTCAACATATAGTATCTGCAAAGTGGGTAGAGACAGGGAACTATATAAATAGATTTGGGGAATTATATTCGAAAAGATAGAAGTATAGAAAAGTCAGTCCCTCAACAGTCTGACTGGTCTTACTGCCCTTGGGTCTGCTTCCTATTCTTTCTCACACCTCACACTTCCCACAGCAAGCTCTATAGGGGAGATAAACTCAAGGGTGTTCGTGGTAAAGACTACTCCATGTTTTAAAGAACAGAAAAGTTTATTGGAGAAAATCCACCATAAAATATACTGGAGTTAGAGGCCCTCAAGTTCCACTTTCCTCGACTGCTCAAAAAGAATATTAACCAAGAATGTGACAAGCTTTTTCTATTTCCCTCTTCCTTCCTTTCTTCCTTCACTAATCAGTATTAAGGAATCGAAAGACAAGTTTACCCTATGGCAGTATAATTTGAACTGAAACTCCAATTATGAAGAAATTGGTACTCGGGGTGGAAAGATGTCCCGGTTACTGAGGTCTTCTGAGTCCTGGCCCCATACTCCTGTGTGACGACATCAATTGTCTAGGGTCAGGGGAAGCCCATCTACAAAGGTCTCAAGAGATAAAGTACACTTCCTCTTCAAACTGGCTTCCTGGAAGAGAACACTGTGATGTAAGGGGAAAATCTGTTTACACATTTAAGTTACTTTTCAATGAATTTACCCTGGAGAAACAAATAACAGATGATACGTTCAAGTTGATCCAGCAAATACTCTCATTGGCCCATGCTTGGGCCTGACCCTATGGTTATAAAATGCAGATGACTGGGCTCTACTTTCAGAGTTTAAGATGTAGTGCACTGTTTCTCAAACTTGCTTGATGAAAGGGATCGCCTAGTGACATTTGGCAAAGTGATTAAGTTCTCTCCTCTGGACGTTCTGACTCAGTATGGCTCATTGGGGTATTTTTATTTTTTAATTTTATTTACTTTTTTTGGTACTGGGAATTGAACTCGGGAGCACTTGACCACTAAGTCACATCCCCAGCCCTATTTTCTATTTTAGAGGCAGGGTCTCACTGAGTTGCTTAGTGCCTCACTATTGCTGAGGCTGGCTTTGAACTTCAATCCTCCTGTCTCAGCCTCCACCATGCCCGATTTGGGATGGCCCATTCGGGCTGGAGAGTCGGAATCCCAACATCTCAGGTGATTCTGATGCAAGTAGTCCCAGAGGTTATTTTAAGAAACTATAAATCAACCTCATTTTTAGGCCATTTGATTTCCCCTCTTTAATTGCTTCCTTACTACTGCTAAACAATTCTAAGTATGGTGGCATGGACTCATAACCATCTCTGGATTTTTCCAGAAGATCTTATGTTAAAAGATGAAAAAAGTCCTGGTGGTGTGTGGGGATAAATGTAATCCCCTCTTGGCCTCATTTCAGAAGACTTAAAAATAAATCTTCAAATGTCCTTTAGAAAGGATTGTCTTTAAGGCCTGAAGGGAAGCAGGAGTTCCTAATTCCAATTTGATTCTTTGAGCTGCAGCTGGAACCCACTCTAGCCCTTAGCTCTGGTTCTGGGACAATGTGGTGTTAGGAATATATAGGATTTATTGCTTGAAAAATGCCAGAAAATCGAGAATTTAAATCCCTCCTGATTTATGCCTAGCTTGTCAAAGGCTCCTGAGCTTTAGAAATGCTGAATGTTTTAGCGCAGCTCTGAAGTGTGAGCTGTGTCTTGCTTTTCAGCTGATTAACAATGGTGTCACTAGTGCTTTAGTGGCTCTCAGCTGTAACCTTTAAACTTGGTCCATTCCTGCTTTGTGAAGTGCTATAAATTGTGATTTTTTAAAAAAATTATAATAGGAACATTCTCTGACTTTTCGGGTCAGTGTTTGACACCCACTACCTGGGGGATGGAGGCTTAAGCATCCTTTATCTATGTTCACACACACAGCTGTTTTCTTGCTGAATGCTGAAAGTGTGCAGTAAGTCTTGACTAAAGAGTAATTCTTTACCAAAGAGACAATACCCGCATCTTGTTTGTTGCCTGTATTTGTGGCTGCTCATTATAGATCCTGGAACAGCTGGTGCAAAAAAGACCCTCCTCCCCCACATGGTTACTGTAAAAGATTTAAATCATCCCTTTTATGTAGCACCGAGTACAGGAAGCACAATATGCAGCGACTAAGTATGCCATTTAAATTCTTTTCAGGCAAAGGTTAAAAGAGGTGGGGGAAGAAGTGGGGAGAGCAGATTGCCAAGGTAGCTTTATTCAAATGTTTTTGATAGGTTTCTAAGATACATGTCTCTTCTTCGGAAGCAAATGCATTCATGTCTTAAAAAGAAAGACTGGGGAAATGTTAGCTCTTGTGCTGGTGAGCGGGTGAGAAATGGCAAGAGTTGTATGTGCACAGACTCGAATATCAGGGTTTCTTTATTGTTGAGCTTTGAGGCTGGGAATCACAGGGAACGTTTCCATGACAACTAATAGACGTGATGTTTATTTACTGAGTGGCAGGGAATGACGGTGTCAGCAACTGACATTTTAGTTTCTTTCTCCTCTTTTTCTCCCCAGTAAAGACTTGTTTTAGTCAATGAAAATGGCAACAGCATCCTCCATTTTATTCGTCAGAGCTTCTATGGCAAAAGTAAACAAGAATTTAATTTGGTTCAGTTATTCCACAAACCGTACTTTAGACCCGTGGTTTTATAGGCCTTGGAGAGTTTTTACAGCGGACACTTGCTGGTGAGAAGATGATTTGCGAAGTGAAAAGCAAATTTCAGGTCTTATTCACTTGAAAATGATCTAATGACTGCATTCTGAGCTGTCTAAATTTACATAGGTCTCATTAATGTCCTTTAAATTCCACATGACCTTGTTTATGGTCCTACTGATATATTCATAAAAAGGGCCTATTAAGATTTACAACGGGACCATAACCTCAGCAGAGATGAGATGGGGCTGCAGGGTGGGCTGGGACAATTCCTCACTGGTTATAAATAATGATCTATTCCACTTCGTTATCTGCATGTAGCTTGTCTGCCCTCTAAATTATCTGCGGTCAATTTTTAATGCTGAACTGGCTTCCTCCTACTACCCAGCTGGTGTGTGCTCAAGGGATCTAACCCAATGTTAGCATTTGCTTTGAGAACACAATTAGGAAAGCAAGCTGCTATAGGGGGTGAGGAGTGGATATTCATACGATGCATACTCAAGCAGAGAATTGGTGTTTTTCTTAGTCCTGGTTTTATATTCTCTTGCTGCCACTCTGATTAATTTGAATAATTGAAATTTGAGACAACTTTGTAGCTTTTCTCAAAAGGCAAAAGTAACTTATGACTATGAGGAGATATAGAATATTGTTACCTGAAAACATCCTTCAATTTCCTATTCTCATATAGAAATTGGCTTTTCTCAAAACACTTATATTTTGTCAAACATATTTGTTACAGGTTTATTTCTCACATGAAAATGGAAGCAGTTTGAAGGCAGGGGTTGTTTTACTCATCTTTGTGCAGAACATAGCAGTTTCTGGTACACTGGGCATTTGAAAAGTGAATAACATTACTACATTGCAGACCTTGCATCTAGCTCCTGGTTGGAATAGGGCATTTCTTTTCTGATCCTGTTCCTTTGCTGATCATGTTCCATTACAGTGCCTCCCATGTTATTTGCCATGTCTAGGTCTCTGGAATGCATAGACTATTGTCTGAGGGTGAAAGACAACGTTTGTCAAGGAGACATTCTTCTGTTTTGCAGTGTATACGTTGTTAGCTATTTCTTGCTGTGACTAAAATGCCAACAATAATAACTTGGAGAAGGAAAAGTTGACTTTGGCCTCATGGTTTTAGGTTTAGTCCATCGTTGGCTGACTCCATTGCTCTGGACCTAGAATGAGGTGGGGCATCATGGTGGAAGGGTGTGGTAGTGGGAAGCTTTTAAACCTGTGATAGCCAGGAAGTAGAAAATGGGTACAAAATATGTAATTCTCAAGGAACGCCCCCAGTTACCTACTTCTTCCAGGTTACCTACTTATTCCAGTCATGTCCCACCTGTCTACAGTTACCCTCAGTAATCTAATCCATTTAATGGGCTAATTTTAATAATTTACCGATTAGGTTAAGGTTCTTGTGGTCTAATCATTTATCTCCTGCATTAACATAGTTTGGATGTGAGATGCTCACCCCAAAGATTCTATCACACATCTGTGTGTACACACACACACACACACACACACACACACACACCAAGTAATACAATGGAAAAAGTAATAGAAAAGAAGCAAATGAAGGCCACAATCTAGCCACAAAGACTATGGGAAAGAAGGAAGAACATCAAACTTGGGTTTTCTGTAATTAGTTTAAATATCTTTGGGTCTCAACAACCTCCCTTCTATGAAGGATTTGTACCAGATTAAACTTTCTCATTCAATGGACACCAATGTCTACAGGGTATAAATAGCTCTCCTGAAACACAAATAAAAACATTGTTAAATTTCAATAGGAATTCTTTCAGTCCCTTAGTAAGTGTAAGAGGGCTAAGGGGGTTACAAAGTCTAAGAGGACTTGGGAAACGGGTGTTTCTTTCTGCTGATACAATGACAAAGTAGCTGAGACTTTTTACTGTATAAAGAAATTTATTTTTCAGTTCTGGAGGCTGGAAGTCAGAGATCAAGGTGCTAACATTTGGTCTGGTGAGTGCCTTCTTTTGCTGGGTTCTCACATGGCAGAAGGACAAGCCAATGGAAACTAGCCCGCTGCTTTGGGGCTTGTTTCATGGCCCTAATCTTATTTACTTGTGATTGAATCATGAAGTTTTCTCCATCTTTTAAAGATACATTTTTAACTGGTACATTATGATGGTGCATAATCATGGGATTCATTACATCGTATTCATACATATAATTTGATCAATCTCATTCCCCAGTTCTGACCTTGTTCTTCCCTGCCCAGGATCTTCTTGCTATACTCTACTGATCTACCTTCTCTCATTGTTATTTTAATTAGGGTATTATATTTATATATTCAAGATTACTTGTGGTATTTTTATACATGGACATAGCACAATTTGGATTTCATTCCCCAGTTCTTTCCCAAGCTCTCCCTTTTCTGTCTTCTCTAACCTAATAGTCTATTTTTTTGTGTGTGAGATTGCCCCCTACTTTTATTTTTTTTGTACTGGAGATAAAACTTGGCACTTCCCCACATCCTCAGCCTTTTCTTTTTTTATTTTTATTTATTTATTTTTGAGATAGGGCCTCACTAAGTTGCTGAGGCTGGTCTTGAATCTTGCAATTCTCCTGCCTCGGCCCCCAGCATCCCTGGGATTACAGGTGTACTTCACCGTACTAGGCTACTTTTTTCTTTAAAAATTCCTTTTTTTACCCTCTGTAGTTCCTGCATGTAAGGCTACACTTAATACTAACACTGGCAATAACTGAATTTAGAGGGAACACATTCAAACCATAGCAAAGCCCATAAGTAAGGGTATCACTTTTTTCCGAAGTTATTTGATAATTAAACACTTTGGTCAGGGAACTCTCTAAACTTCCATGGGACACTGAGGGGTGGTGTTAGATTTCCTTTGTTGTGACAAAAAAACCCAAGATAAATAACTTGGAAGAAAAAAAATGGTTCCTTTTTGGCTTTATGATCTTGGAGGTTTCAGTCCATCATTATTTGGTTCTGTGATTTTGGGGCCTGTGGCAGCACAGTACGTCTTGGTAGGAACTTGTGGCAAAGAAGGCTATTCCTCTTATGTGCAGGAAGCAAAAGAGGAGACTGGGGTCCCAATATCTTCCTCAAGGGCATACCTCCAGGGACCTAACTTTCTTTAGGCCCTTCCTCTTCAAGTTTATCACCTTCTAATGGTGCCACAAATTGGGGTCCAAGCCTTTAACACCTGGGCCATTGGGAGGGGAACTCAAGATCCAAATCAAATCCAAAGCAGGGCTCCTGAATTCTGGTAGTTCTTTCCTGAGGTGGGGGATGATGGACATTTGGAGTCGTGCTCGTTTTGTCAAGTGTCAATCACATTTTTGAAAACCTCATATTTCTTCAATAGAGTAATTTGCCAGAAAGACCAGAGACTTAGAAAACTGAGGTACTATTGTAGGTAATAATAATAAAAAATCTGTGCCACTCACTGGTGGTTTGTCTACACTTAACATGTTCACCAATGACAATCAGGTCACCCTTCCCCCATGTAGAGTGAATCGGGTTTGGAAAAATGGGTGACTTCAGCAACATCTTCTGTTTGCTCAATTGGAAAATTTTCCTATGTGAAGCTCCTTTAGGAAAAGGAAAAAGATAGAGTAGTATATTTGACCCCCACCCAGAAGACCCTTGCCATAATTAAGCTTCTCTTATCAGATCTGCAGAGGTTATTGTGGTTGGTAGTTTCTTTTTTCTTGCAAATGGTATGACAATAGTCAGCATTTTTTTTTTTTAAATACAACAAGCTTGCAATTTTCTTTTAAAATCTTGTGAAACTTGTGTCTGGTCTAGAGCATGGAACAGAAAGCAATTGTCATGTAAAACTTCCAAGCCCCTCTTCCCACTGGATATTAAGGTCAAAGAATTTCCAAAATCTTGGTTCAGAGGAAGAATTCTTAGGCAAGAGACACCTCTGAACCTGTCGTCTTTAAACCTGCTTCCTGAAAATTCCTCAGGTGTCCAGCCTCTTCTGTCCCACATCATTTGGTGACCCAGATGGCACAGTAGAGATGAAGATGGCTTTTCTCTTGTCTTGGGTTCTGGCTTCCCTGGGATGTTGGAGGAAAACGCGTCTCCTTGGTGCACCGCAGGCTACTCTTTGCCTGTAGGTGAGGTGACTTATCTGGCACCCTGGAGCTGCCACCCCAGAGCACAACAGAGCCCATAAGAAATAGGAACCAGAACTAGGGAATTAGGAACACCACCCAACTGAACAGGTAGGACCTGGGTCCGTTTGTGGTGGCCCATCAGACTTCCCCATAGAGACCTAAGCAGGTTGAAGACAGGCTTGATCAACCTCTGAGGGGGCCGAGTAACCTCCAAGAGGAGTTGGAGCCGAAAAGGACTCAGAGTTGCCCGAGTAGTCTGCTCCGAGTCAGTGGGCAGAAGGGAAATTGCGACTCCTTTTTGGTTTGAAATGAATTTTGGGGATTTGGGCAGTAGAGAAATTTTGCTCTGACCATGTTCCGCAGTCCAGCTGGGCAAAGTAACTGAGAGGTGACAAGCAACTGTGAAGGTTGAAGCAGGAACTGCTTTATTGCGAACAGCAGAGGTATATATATCTGATTTACATAAAGCATGACTCAATCAGCATCATCCAATCATAGCATTGCTCCCCTATAGATACAGCAATCAGCCAATAAGGAGTCCCCACCATCTTGATGGCTTGGTGGCATTGCCTCACAAGCCACTCCTCCTGGCAAACTGCCAGGCGCCATCTTGACTTGGTCACAGCCTCCAACACCATGTCTGTGTTAAAGTTTGTGAATGAGATGAACAAGGGACAGGTTCTTATCCAGCATAAGGGCCCAAGAGAGTGCAGAGTCCTGATCCACGGTTCCTTGTTGCCACATACAGTCTGTGGCTTCCACTAACCAACTTCTAGGTGGAAGCTCCAGGTCAGGAATTGATACAGACCTGCAAGTTAGGAGAGGACCCTAAGTCCCCAAGAGGGGAATGGCCAGAGGCAAAGCAAGTCTTAAGTGTGCAACATGGATGCAGGGCAGAACATGGGAGGAACAGAGGAAACTCTCTAGAAATGTACGTTAGGAAAACTTTAAGAAAGGTTTTTAATGGTAACGTTTTATGAAGTGAGTTTCACCCCATAGTTAAAAAAGGTTAATGGTAACTGGGGGGTAAAGCTTTCTCCACAAAAGTTATATACTTCAAATTAGAATGGCCAGCCTTTGAGGTGGATGGCCACCTCAGAAGTGTCATTGGCAAGGTACCTTTTTATTTGTGGTACCAGGAATTGAACTCAGAGGAACTTGACCACTGAGCCACATCCCAATCCTATTTTCTATTTTATTTAGAGGCAGGGTCTCACTGAGTTGCTTAGTGCCTCACTATTGCTGAGGCTGGCTTTGAACTCATGATCCTCCTGTCTCAGCCTTCTGAGCCACTGGGATTATAGACATGCACCACTACACCCGGCTGCAAGGTAACTTTTAATAGTTGTCAGAACTCTGGACACCCAGACCAATTCCCTTATATTGTTGGCAAGAGAGTGCAGAAACCAACCCCCTTAATTGAGAGTCTATCTGGAAGGACAATCTAAGTTAATGTTAGGTCTTAGAGGCCACTGTAGTCTGAGCTAACTAAATGGAACTAAACAGAAAAACTTGGCAAAGAAAATACAGAGGAAACCAGTCTTTCCCATGGGCCAGCTAGCCTGGACCATGCTGCCACAGGGCTTCAAAAACTCGCCAACCATCTTTGGGAAACCACTATCCTCTGACTTAAAAGCCTTTCCTGCAAAACAGTGTGGGTGCATATTGTTCCAATATGTAGATGATCTGTTGGTGGCCAGAACAACCAGAGGACTGAGTGAAAGGGACACAGTTGCTTCTCGCCCTTCTATATAAGGCTGGTTTACAAAGTTTCAAAGAAAGCCCAAATCTGTCAGTTAACTTCCTTCATTTTTATTTGGGCACAACGGCAACTGGGCCCCAAAAGGAAACAGGTGATCTGATCAATTCTGGTCCTTTCAACCCACTATCCAGTTAAAGTTTTTGGGGGCTGCTGGATTCTGATACAAATGGATCCCCAACTTCTTATGGCAAACCCCGGCTATGAAGCCACAAAAAGGAAAATGGGATCCTCTGTGGGGGCCAGCACAACAAAAGGCCTTTGAGGACAATAGGTGCACTGAGTGCTTGTTTAGATTAGGACTCCCTGATCTCACAAAGCCTTTCTTTCTGTAGTCCACATACCATCTGAAATAGCTGTAAGAGTCCTGACTCAAATGCCACTGGACAGTGCCATGTCCCCAGCATATGTCTAAATAGCTGAACTTTGTAGTCAAAGGCTGGCCACCTTGTTTACAGGCCTCTGCAGCCATGGTCCTTCAGGTGTTAGTTCCCATCCCATACTCAGCTTGTCAGCCTCTAACACTGTTAAAGTACAAAGGACAATATTGGCTGACTACTGTGAGGATAGTCAGATACCAGGGCATGTTACATGAAAAGCCATGTCCACATTAAAGTTGTCTGAACTCTAAACCCAGCAACTCCACCGCCCACTGGGACTGGGCAAGATGTCACAACTACACTGACATCATAAAGTGTTCGCCAGTAAACTGGACCTGACAGACCAGCCCCTCAAGGACCCTGATGTGGAGGGCTTCACAGATGGAAGCGGTTTCACAAAGGATGGGGGGTACATCTTGCTGGATATGCAATGATCACTCTGGACTCCAAGATTAAGGCAAAGCCTCTGCCTTGGGGAACTTCTGCACAAAAGACGGAACTTTTTGCTCTGACCCATGCACTCCAATTGGCAGCAGAAATCTATGTGAATGTCTACAGACTCAAAGTATGCTTTCACCACCCTTCATGAGACCTTATATAAATAAGAGGCTAATTTACTGGGGAGAAAAAGGCATAAAATATGGACAGAATTCTTGATCTTCTAAACATAATATGGGCACTCAAAAACAAACAAACAAACAAAAAAAACAACTGCAGATTACATTGCCAGGCACCAAAA
This sequence comes from Marmota marmota marmota, assembly GCF_001458135.2. NCBI lineage: Eukaryota > Metazoa > Chordata > Mammalia > Rodentia > Sciuridae > Marmota > Marmota marmota. Next base: position 2,571,194 of record NW_026000153.1, read on the forward strand.
AGGGGAACACTGTGGATCTTGGGGCAACCAAAGAAAAGACAGAAGCAAGCTTAGTGCCTGCAGCAGGAAGGAAATCCAGCCTAGGCTTAAATGCTGTCCTTCTGCCTGACCCTCTAACAGAATGGGAGCAAAAATATTCCCAGGATGTCTATAGAGGTTATTTTGGTAGTTTCCTTTCTTGCAAATGCCAGGCTTGCATGCAAATGGTGTGATAGTGGAGTCTGCAAGCTTGTGGGGTTTTTTTGTTGTTGTTGTTAGGTTTCACAAGTTTTTCCACAAGAAACCAGGAAAACAGTCTGGTGTAGAGAATGGAATAGAAAGCACTTGTCATGTAAAACCTCCAAGTCTCCCCTCGAACTGGATACAAAGTTCAAAGAATTTCCAAAATCTTGGTTCAGAGGAAGAATTCTTAGGCAAGTGCCACCTCTGAACCCTGCAGTCAATAAACCTGCTTCCTAAAAATTTCTGAGGGGTTCAGCCTCTTCTGTCCCACTTCAATACATCCTCCAGCCATGCCCCACCTGTCCAGTTACCACTCAGTAATCAATTAAGTGGATTAATGCACCAACTAGGTTAATTTTAATAGGTTGTTTCTCATGATCTAATCACTTATCTCCTGCATTAACATAGAATCTTCGGAGGGACACCTCACATCCAAACCATAACACCATTTGTGTGTGTACACATACAAGCAAGTAATAAGATACAAAAAAGAAGAAAAGCAGATGAGGGCCACATCTAGCCACAAAGACTGTGGGAAAGTGTTATAGTTAAAGCTTCGTCCCGGGGTTTCATAAACTGACTTCCACGTATAATCGAATCAAGCCTTTATTGAAGCGCACAGGTGGCGGCTGACCAGAACTTAAAGCTGTTCCCCTGATCAGCCCCGAACAATTGCAAGGGCGCTCCTTATAAGCCTGAAAACCGCAAAAGGGATGTTTGGGGGTCTAGCCAATGCAAGCAAGCCAGGTTACAGAAGCAGGAGAGTGGTTAGGCTTCCTGCCGCTTGACTGCAATCACAGGTAGCCCAGTCACCCCAGTTACAGAAACAGAACCCCATTTCCCTAGTTACAGAAACAATGCCCCATTAGGTAGTTCCATGTACTTAAAGGTTTCTATCGCAAAAGGAAAAGAACATCTTGCCCCAGTCATGACTCTTCTACTTGGCATGGTTGTTTTACATGATGAAGTCATAAAACAAAATGAAGTCACATTTGCTCCTACTATCACTAAAGGAGGAGGAACACCAAACTTGAATTTTTCTGTAAATATTTTTGGGTCTCAACAACTTCCCTTCTATGTAGACATTGGTGTCCACTGGTCCAAATCCTTCAAAGTGTGGATAGCTCTCCTGAAACAAAAACAATAAACTCATTGTGTTTAAATTTCAGTAAGAATTTTCAGTCCCATAGTAAGTGTAGACCAAGTCTAAGAGTGTGTAGGAAATAGGTGTTCCTGTTCTTCAGTGTCAATCTGACCAGCAAAAGCTTGATGTAGTCCATATCTTCCAATACAACAAAGTAGCTGAGACTGGGTAATGTATAAGATCAGAAATTTACTTTCCAGTTCTGGAGGCTGGAAGTCTGAGATCAAGGTACTGACATTTGGTGAATGCCTTCTTGCTGGGTTCTCATATGGCATAAAGCAGAAGGACAAGCTAATGGAAACTAGCCCATTGCTTTGTGGAGCTTTTTTTGATGAACCTTAATCCCATTTACTTAGAATTCATGATTCAATCACCTTTCAAAGGATACTCCTCTTTCTTTTTAATTGGTGGATTATAATCATGCACATCATGGAATTCATATTCATGCATGTAATATAACTTCATAACTTCATCATTCCTCAGTTCTTTTTTTTTCTTCCCTCACCACAATCTTGCTTTACTGACTTACCTTTTATTTTATTAATCGGGACACTATGATTATGTATCCAAGTAGAATTACTTGTGGTATTTTCATACATGGACATAGCGCAATTTGGATTTCATTCCCCAGTTCTTTCCCAAGCCCTCCTTCTGTCTTCTCCCTTTACTTTCATAGTCTTCTATTTTTGTGAGATCACCACTTTTTCATTTGTACTTGGGATTAAACTCAGGGGCACTTTACCACTGAGCCACATCCCCAGCCTTCTTTTTTTAAATTTAAATTTTGAGATAGGGCCTCGCTAAGTTGCTGAAGCTAGTCTTGAATTTTGCAGTTCTCCTGCTTCAGCCTCCAGCATCTCTGGGATTCCAAGTGTGCTTCACCGTACTGGGCTACTTTTTTCTTTAAAAATTATTTTATTTCCCCTCTGTAGTTCCTGCATGTAAGGCTATACTTAATACCAACACTGTCAATAACTGAATTTGGAGGGAACACATTCAAACCATAGCAAAGCCTATAAGTAATGGTATCACTTTTTCCTAAAGTTATTTGATAATTAAACACTTTGGTCAGGGAACTCTCTAAACCTCCATGGGACATTGAGGGGTGGTGTTCCATCACTGACTCAAAAAAATCCAAGATAAATAACTTAAGAGGAAAGGTTTGTTTCGGCTTATGGTCTTGAAGGTTTCAATCCATCATGGATTGGTTCATTCCTTTTGGACCCGTGGCAGCATAGCACATCTTGATAGGAACTTATGGCAAGGAAGGCTATTCCTCTTATGTGCAGGAAGCAAAGAGAAGAGGAGGCTGGGATCCCAATATCCCCCTCAAGGGCATTCCTCCAGTGACCTAACTTCCTTTCCTTAGGTCCTACCTCTTGAATTTTCTATTGCCATCAACTACTGCCACAGACTGGAGTCCAAGCCTTTAACACCTGGGCCATTGGGGGACACTCAAGATCCAAGTTATAACAGGGCTCCTGAACTGATAGCTCTTTCCTGAGGGGGAAAAATAGTTTGAGATGGACACTGAGTTATGCTTATTTTGTCAAGTGCTACTTAATCACATTTTTGAAAACCTCATATTTAAAAAAATATTTGACCTGAAAAAGACCAGAGACTTAGAAAACTGAGGCAGTATTGTAAAAAGAAAACTGTGCCACTTGTAGTTTGTCTACACTTACCATATTCACTGACAATCGGGTCACCACTCCCCCATATAGAATGAATCAGGTTTGGAAAAACAGGTGACTTCAGCAACATCTTCTGTTGGCTCAACTGGAAATCTTTCCATGTGAAGCTCTTATAGGAGGAGAAAGTTAAAGAATAGTATATTGATTTTTTTTTTTCCCTATTGCCATAGCCTTCCTCTTTCTGCTTCAGCTATACTATTGATTTGTTATAAACAGTAGAAATTAGTAATTGTCTACAGGGTAAAAAAGTGCCCTGGCTACAAATACATGAAGTTGACCCAGGAAATAAGGAGATGAGGGCAATTGGTATTTATTGAGTAGCTATTATATGCTAAGCTTTATGTTGGGCATTTTGCAACTGCACTGGGGTTTTGGAATATTATCCCCCTTTTATACACAAAAAGCCATCAGGGTTTTGGAGGTCAGGATGAAAATATGTAAGGTTTGAGTCCTTTGAAAGAATCAGAAGGATCAAGAGTACAATTGCAATTATGATTAAACAAAAGAGCCACATGACTTCCAATGCTATACAGATCTGTGACCACATGATTAACTGATGAAGTGAGGGATTGAGGGCCAAGTGTATCTTTATCCCAGACTTCAAAGCTCCAGGGGGCATGTCGTGGCCTATAGAAACTAACAGTCTTTAGGACATGGCAAAATTAGACATTCCTGGGCTCCCTAATATTGCTGTAAAGGGCTATTTCTGTTCTTTGTGACAGATTTCATGGTCTGCTCTTCGTAATGGCTCAGATAATGTCATTATACAGTGAGAAAGAAAAATGTGGAGGTTTAATTGGAAAAGTGGCAATAAGAGTTATCAAGAAAACTCTAGTAATCATGCATTTTTCTTTTCTCTGATTTCTTGCATTAATTGTCTTTTAAACTACTCCAAATGGACACTCACCATGGCTGGTCTTCCACTTAATGTAGCTAGGATGGTCTGGTGAATGCTAGGGAACTTTCTCCCCCTTCAGAAACAATGTTGGTTTTATGTTTCCATATGACAACGTCAACAGGTTCTGGTTAAGTCTAATTGCTGTCCCCTCTGCAGCACCTGTTCATTTTTTCTTTAACAATGCTTATGGGCATTCATCTGTGGAATTATTCCAGAGATCGGACTATGATTTGAACAGTGATGCATTGAATCTTTAAGCCATTTGGAAACCTGAGTTTTGGATCACAAATATTAAGGCTTTCGAAATTTTGAGCCTTCCTGCTTAAACAGACCTTCCTTCCTTTGCTTTTTTTTTTTTTTAATTTTACTAATATACTTTATTTAACCCAATATACCTAAAATATTATGACAATAAGTAATTGACCTAAAACAATAATAATGAGATACTTCCACATTAATTTTTCTGAACTGGGTCTTCCATGTCCTTTTTTGCTTACAGAATGCCTCAGTCTAGCCCCTTCCTTTGCTTTTTGACTGGGTGTGCCTACAGATACTAATTAGTCTTAGAATTTGCAAATCTTTTTTTAAAAAAGAGAATTTGGCATTGCCTCCAACAGAGTGCAAGCTTGGAAATCAGAAAATCATAAGACATCAGAAGCAGGGGAGGGGTTGTTTAGAGAGTCTCATCTAGAAGTTTTTAAATTTCATGGATTCTAAAGATGGTCTGGAGCTGCCACAGTGAATATTGGCTCCAGCTGTCCATAACACTATAAATGAGTAGCTCTTCTTTTTATTGGAAGTCCTTATGAGATTCCAGATGAGGAAAAAGGTCTGGATAAGGTCTTGGACTAGAAGTTCTAATTTTTAGGTGGAATCTAGTAGCAAACACTGGAGTAGACCTTTCTGCTCAACTTGCCATCACATAATTTTTCCCACTCAACAATAATATTGGTCAAAGTTCAGACTTATTTCAAGTGAGTATGTCAGAGCTATGAGATTTTTAGACCCTGAAAGAATCTCTTTACCTCATGCTGTTGTCCTTAAATGATTTTTCTCACATTGTGTTGGCATATTAAGCAAGATACACAGAGCAGGCTAAGAAGGTGCAGGAAAGAAAACATGGTCAAACTGGCTGTGACCTTAAATAACTTCTGGGAATTTTAGTGTGTAGGACATTGTTTTTCATTTTCAACATCCTCTCCACCCTTGTCTTCTCTAAACTCTAGGAGTATAAAACCTAGCAACTATGTTTTCTGCACTTCCTTGACAGGAGGGTCTTGGTTAGATTCCACCAAAGGGGGGACTTCTTGGATATTTAGAAGGCAGAGAAGAGTCGCTGTCTTCCTTTATATGTATAAACAGGCAGCTGATATAGGATTTTTCTGGTGGCTTAGTTAAGAACATCCTAAGAATAATCCATCTCTTGCTGGAGACAGCTGAGATGATGAGCAGTAGCTCCCAACTTTGTTGCAGGTTTTTCTGGGAATTGAATGTTTATGCTGTCAAAGCCAAAACCCTCTATCTTATTTCTGGATTTCTTAAAAGTGGTCTTCCTTTTCTGTGCTTTCTTGATTTACCAATAGCTGTGTCTCCTCTGAGTCCCTGAATCAAACTTCTTGCTACTCAAAATATCAACAGCAATTTCCATCTTCTGGGTTGCAGCCTGATAGTTCCAGTATCTTTAAGGGAAGTGGCATGGAGGGAGGCAGATAGATGGCAAGGAAATTGGTATATCTGAAGCTGGAAGGAGAAAATTGATGTTGGGGAAAGGAACTTCAGGATGCTGAGATTCCTAACTCCACAGAATAAATGGGGGGGGGGTTGTGGCTTAGTGGTAGAGTGCTCACCTAACACATGTGAGGTCCTGGGTCAATCCTCAGAGCCACATAAAAATAAAATAAAGGTATTGTGTCCAACTACAACTAAAAAATACTTCTAAAAAAGTGGGAGGGTGGGTTAAAGGGAAGCAAAGGAATAGTATAAGCCAGCTGTGGTTATGAAGCCTGCTGCAGGTCTTAGAGATAATATTTAAAGGTGCTGCACTTGTCCAAGTTCATAGTCAATGTTGACTGGGGAGACTCCATGAAACTTCCAGTTGGGATGTGGATTTATGTTTTGTCCTTCAAAGAACATCACATGCATGTTTTCCTTAATTCCATTAATATTTTGTTATCAATCTTTTAAATTCATACACATAATATTTCAAAACCAAGATCGACGTATATCCTATGAAAGTACTTTGCATTAAGGAGAAATGGTTCAAGTTATGCTACTGTAACAAATGAGCCTCGGATCTCATGTGACCTATGCTATAACAATAGCTTATTTCTTACTCATGATTCATGCCCATTGCAGGTCAGGTCTGCTCCATCTTCTCTTCATTCCAGGGACCCAAGGTTAAGGAGCAGCCTTTGTTGGAAGCCACCTCCCAGCAGAGATGGAAGAGAACATAGGTCTGCAGTGGCTGTAAATCTTCTGCCTGGAAGTGACATGTGATTCGTTGTTTCTGTTTACGTTTAATTTTGGAAAGCAGTTCATATGGCCAAGCCTAACATCAATGGGTAAAACAATATAATCCTCCCTCAGGGAGATTCATCAAATATCTCTGAACAATAATACATATCCATTTAGCTAGTCCGATGGTCCATACTCATTTGCAAGTCCTAGAATTGTTATAAAATTAATGTGATGGTGTTTTCTCAGTGTGAGCCATTGTGTACATCTCCTAACTCCAGTCCTTCTCATTGCCATGGGAAGGGAATAGTGGAGGGTGGGTTAAAGGCCCTGCCGCTAGTGGAAATGTATTATAAATAAAGGATAAAAGCATCTAAAGGAAAATTCTAGAAATTTATAAACATAAATCCAAGTAAATTTGCTGGGTTGGCAGCAGAAATCTTAAATTACCTTCTAAATTCAAGAATGACCTTTTTCAACAGAAATCTTAAGCAAATCTGGTTTTTCCATACCAGGAGAGGGACTGTTTCCTGGCACCATGGCGACACTTTGTTGCAGCTGATTTAAGGGTGAATAAGTCAGATCTTGCATTTCAGGGTCAGATGCCCACATCTACCTGTCTGTCGGCCTCCTACTTTCTGTTCTTAAAGACTCTGCCTCGGGGGTCATGAAACGGCTTTGTAAATCTGAAATCGCCTGACCATTTCTCAGGACCCAACTGCACTGAAAGGTTTAAGAACAGAAGGAAACTGAACATTCTCCAATCCTCCATGTGCTTCTGGCCCTTGGCTCTTGTGTTGAGGAAGAAATGAGAGTCACCATCCATTGTTTCCTCACCAGAGTTAGGGGAGCATTCATAGAGCTATCGGGCCTATGCCCCTCTCCCTGACTTTCTGATTGGCACTGTGAATGTGTGGGCAGCAGAGGTTATCCCTACTTTATATTCATTTTCAGTGTCGTAGAGATCAAATTATTCTGAAATGACAGCAAAGCATGCTTTTCCTTATCTTGCAAGTGTGATTTGACTTCCCCTGGTTTGGAAGCCAACAGTCAGTTCTGGCTTTGTACCATGTTTTGTCTCTAGCGTGTATCTCATGTTCACTACCCCTGCAGCCCCTTTTCCTAGTCGGTTTTGGGGGTTATTCACTTCTATATATTATTCAGTAAAGTGCATGTTTCGTATTTCAAAGGCCACTAAACGGCACAGCCCCTTACTAGATGAAGAACACCATGGCATCACTAGATGGACTCACCTTTCCAGAAGGTGATACTGAACCCTCCTGCCTCCTCCTGATGCCTCTGGACTCCTCCCAAATGAATGCAACTCTAAAGCACAGCAGTGTCCTTTAACATTTTGTTTTCTGTCCTAGTTCTCTAAAGAGGATAATGTTTTTCCAATTTTTTGTACCTTTTTTATCTTGCCTCTCGTGAATGTCATGGAAGAAAATTCGAATAGCGCTGACTGTAAGGATGGGCACTTCTTGGAGACAGTAAATTTCAGACCAATGGTGAGAATAGATCTGAAATGGTACAAATGGGGTTCAAGGATTAAATAGGGTGAGCCTTGATGCATTTGATGCTTCTCAACCCTCAGATTTCATAAATTCATGTGTACTGTGTTGCTTAGACAAAATGAGAGGAGGAGAAAGCTACCAGGAAAGCAATTTCTAAGACAAATTGTTCTGTTCGCTCAGTCAGGGCTCTATTTGGATATCTAAAGTATGGCTTTCTGAATGCCTGGAGTTTTTCTTTGGCGGCAAGACAAACTAACACTGGGCCTGGAATTGGCAAGGGAGGAGGGGGAATAACAACAAACAGATTCCTTGCCAAGAGTGTGGAGGAGGAGAGTGGCAGAGCCAGCCTCCTGACTGGCACTGTAGGGCTCTGAAGCCTGGGACAGCTGTGAAGCCTGTCACCTTGGGGGGAGAGGAGGACTTCTCCTCCTGGCTCCTGCCCTCCCTGCACATTCCCTCTTGCTGAGTTTGTTCTTGGCTGATCCTCACTCAAGGCAAGAAAGCCAGGTGCTGGGGTGGAGCCAGGTTAGACTAGAAGTTCATCCACCATTGTGTATTAAAGTGGAGGGGAAAATGTGACAAGGAAAGCTTAAGGGAGTTTTGATTCCATTTGGGGGCTGAAATGTGGAAGGCCAGGCTTTTTAAGGGAACAAGGGAGTAACTCAGAGTTTTTAAAAAATTTTTTTAGTTGTCAATGGACCTTTATTTTTTAATATGCAGTGCTGAGAATTGAACCAGTGCCTCACCCATGCTAGGCGAGTGTTCTACCACTGAGCTACAACCCCAGCCTCAAGAGTGTTTTTTGAATGTTGGGGATTTTTCCATCTCCCCTAAAGCAGTATACCAATGTATTAGCTCCTTTTCTGCTGTAGATAAGGGAAAAATAAAAATCCATTTGTTTCTGCTGTGAAATTCCTTAACTTTTGCTTTTGCAAAAGGACTGAACTCCAGGTTTTTGTATGGAGGGTTTGTGAAAGAATGGATCTGATCTCTCTAACCCTGGTAGTGTTGCATACACGGGGAATAAAGCCACGAATGAAGCTATCGTGAACTTCAAAAAGCCAAGGAGCTTCCTTATCTCACAGGAGAATTGAAGGGGTAGGGTTTTGACCAGTCTGGAGACCTCCTGGTTCCCAAAACTCAATTGCCAATAGACAATGAAGTGGGAGTGGGGGCAAAAGGACAGTCAAATTAGGTAATAAATAATTGGGTCTGATCAAAGATGGAGGCTGATTTAAGAGGAAAGGAAATAAAAGGCTAATATCTCCAAAGTTCTCCCTGCCTCCTCCTTCCACCTATTGTCAAGGCTACCTGCATCCAGGGAATTCTTCCTCCCTGCAGAGTTGGAGAGTTCATGAAGTACGTCCTGGGCAGCTCCTTTCCTGCCTGTTTAGGCAGACACCTGGAGAGGCACCCCTGAATGCCTTCTTGCCCACCATTTGGTCACTAGTTGGGCAAGATAAGGGGAGAAGGAAGGCATGAGAACAAAGGAAATTGGAAACACATAAGGGTCCCCAGAGATGGGTGTCCTGCCCCTTTTATCTGCAGAGAAATCTCTGTTCCACCCTTTATTTTTTGTGGTACTGGGGATTGAACCCAGGGCCTTGTGCATGTGAGGCAAGTATTCTACCAACTAAGCTATAACCCCAGCCCTCCGTTCTAACCTTTAAATAAAACTTGCTTTCTACCATTTGCCTCGGTGTTTCTTCCATGTTCAATCTTCAATATCTGGGGAAACAGGACTCTGCTTTGATTGTCATCACTGGCAGCAGCAACACACAAAAGACTGAACTAAAGTTGACACTTCTCTGACGTCCAGTATCATCAGGTATAGCTTTTACCTGGCACTAGAATAGTATCAACTCTTTCCAGTACAAATCAACCTATGATCTCCAGACACTGTATTTACCCTCTTGACCTCTCAGAGTACAACTCCAAGCACCCAGCAATCTCTGGAAGGTTGGGTGGGAGATGGTTTATTTTCTAATTTTTCCCCTCTGCTATTTTGAGGGAAATGGGTATTGGTTTTAAAGCATTAGCCAAGAAAGATTAATATTATCCCATATCAATAATTTGATTAAAAAAAAGCCCCAAGAAAATTGAAATCCTCTGAATGTTTATATGTACAATAAGCATAGAACAAAATGATAAAGCATTTGATCAAAGAATAATTTTTGATAACTGTTACAAGATAAAATGGATTGATTTGACTGGTAATGAGCTCACCTTCATTCCAGGTATTTAAGCAAAGGTTAGAAAACTATTTGATTAGTTTCAAGGTATAAAAGCAGCAATGAGTATTTTATTTCATTATTTAAGAACTTCTGAATTCATGAACCCCTAAACCTGATTTTAAAATTATGTGTGCATTTTTCTGATTTTTTTTTTTTTTTTTAATCAAAACCTCTTGTACATGATAAACCACTAAACTAGCTCCAGTCTTCCATGTGAAGTTTCCAGTTAGGACTTTAGGGCTCCACCCTTAAACATGATGTTCTGTTAAACACATTTGAGGATAACTTCTAACATGAAAGACAAGAATCAAAACAGATGATGTATTAAGAAAAAATACTAACAGGCAAAAGAAACTCATATCCATAGAATTAAGAGCATATTTTATGAAACAATGAACTGGAGACTATATGAAAGGAATATTCAAGACAAAGATTTTTGAAACTGGCAAACATGGAAAAATTCACAAAGATTTAAGACAAAATTGAAGAAACCTAGGAAGTTGAAAGAGAAATGGGAAAACAAGGGAGAAAAATTAGTAAGAATTAGTTCAGGAGATTTAACATTTGAATATAAAAGAGGTCCAGATAAAATAAAAAGGAGGTCATCACAAATAATTCAAAGAGAAATTCTTCAGAACAAAAGCACACAAATTTCCAGGTAGAATGGGATTATCAACTATGTCCTTTAATACATTTTTAATAGATGAAAATTTACCCATACCAAGTTACAGAAGTGTAAAATTTCAGAATACTAGACCAGAGATAGTAAACTAAGTTTCCAAAAAGGAAAGCAAAGCAAGCAAACCAAAAATGGGTCTTACACAAAACACTGCCACATACACAAGAAATCAGAAAAATATTACTATTATAGTAATGAATGCACATGGATTTATGAAGTTATTTACCATGAAGGGAAAACTACTTCCAACCCAGAATCTTATACCCAGCCAAACTATCAATTAGATAGTGCTAGATGTGGAATAGAAGCAGTAGGGCAGGGACAGGAGAATAAAGACTTTCATATGTTCAAGATGTTTTGCAAACAGAAAATGTCTAGATGGCATACACACCAGGGATGCTAGAGCAATGTTCACTAGAGAAATTCATAGTAACAATCCGAGCAGCAGGTATCAACTTCTCCCATTGTCTATCATACTATAGGGAAGAGCACAATCTGGCAGAGTGAGATGTCAGAATCTGGATGAGAGACACACTTCAGCTTTGGGACCTTTTACACTGCATAATTAGGGAAGCAACAATGAGTTCTCTGTGTAATCAGAGATCAGAATATAAGGGGGATAGTGCTTGCCAAAACCTTATGTCCAGGTCTTATGCTAAGACAACCATCAGGGGTAGACTTAATGTCATTTGCATTTGTGGTTAGAAAAGCACAATATTTTCCCTGGAATGATTGGAGAACTGAGATTCAAACACTGCTGGTGATTAGAACTGGTGTCTTGAAGCATCAGGAATGTTCTGTTTAAATTGAACTTTGAAGAAAGCTCTTTTTCTGGGAGGTCAGTTTACAGGATGTGTTTGGAATTTTATATATTAATCTAGAATCCCAGTCACTTATTAGATCTAGTAGCTGTTTCTTGGGATTCTACATAATTGTCTATGCTATAGAATCGTCCATTCTACAGAGTTGATCATGCTACCTGTGACTATTGACTTACTTTCTATATGATGTGCCATGTTTTATTTTTATTACACTAGATGGAAGCTCTAGTACAATGTTAAAACAGAGGTGTGTGTTCTTTACTTGTTCTGCCTTTAGGGGGAAAATCACTTTCACTATTCATTATGTTAGCTAAGGAAAATTATAGGAAGTTCCTTTCTATGCTTTGACTTTTTTTTTTAAGTGGGAATGAATGCAGAATTTTCTCAAATATTTTTATGCATATATTGAAATGATCATCTAGGTTTTTTCTCTATTAGCCTATGAATATGATGAATTCCATTATTAGATATTAACTATTGATTAACCCTGAAAAGTTCTTACATAATTTTACATCTATAAGTCTTGAACTTATAATCTCAAAATAGTCTAGTTGCACTGATTTGTGCATTTTTATGTCAACAAAGAATATAAATGAGAAATATTGTTAATAAAGGTACACAGGCATTGCATGGAGAAAGAATTATTCAAATGGTGCTGAAACAATTGAATGACCATGTGACATTAAACAAGCTTAGCACAAATCTTGAAATAAAACCAACATGGTCAAGTTATTCTTCTTATTGGATTTGTTTTTCTAATTTTTAATTTGTGTTCATAAAGAATTTTTGTCCATTGATTTCTTGTATTATCTTTAGTTTTGGTTTCATGTTAATAGTAGCCTCATAGAGCTAGTTGGGAATTATTTCTCCTACTTTAATTTTCTGGAAAATTTATTTAGAATCTGTTTTCCTGAATGTCTGGTAGGCTTCACTATTGAAATCATCTGGGTCTGGAGTTTAATTTGTAGGAAACTAATTTCCTGAAAAAATCATCTTATTTTTTAATTTTTATACCATTTTTTTCTGTTGATAATATAACAAAATAACTTCATTGTGGAATATTTAAAATATAAAAAATTTAAAATCTACAAATTCTATAAAGATATATCCTACTGGAAGAAGTTCATGAATGTGTAAAATCTATGTGGGCATAAATGTTTTATGAGATATGATATTACACTACATATGTTTGTATTCTCTTTATATTCTTTTTAGATATACATGACAGAGTGTATTTTGATATACTTATTCTATGTATATATAATAACTTGTTCCTGTTAGGATTCCATTATTGTAGCTTTATATGATGTGGAGTTACATTGGTCGTGTATTCATACACAAGATAGGAAAGATATGTCCAATTCATTCTACAGTCTTTTTTTATTCCTACCCTCACCCCCTGCCATTCCCTTCATATCCCTTTGTCTCATTCAGTGAACTTCTAGTATCCACATATCACAAAGAACATTCTGCCTTCAGTTTTTTGGGGACTGGCTTATTTCACTTAGCATGATATTCTCCAGTTCCATCCATTTACTGACAAATGCCATAATTTCATTCTTTATGACCCATTGTGTGTATGTACCACATTTTCTTTATCCATTCATCTGTTGTAGAGCACCTAGGTTGGTTCCATAGCTTGTCTATTGTGAATTGAGCTGCTATAAACATTGAAGTGGCTGTGCCACTGTAGTATTCTGATTTTAAGTCCTTTGGGTATAAACCAAGGAGTGGAATAAGTGGGTCAAATAGAGCTTCCATTCCAAGTTTTCTGAGGATTCTCCATACTGCCTCTTTCATTCCTTAGTCATTAGCCCCTCTCTTTCCCTGATTAGTCTGGTCAATTATAATTTTATTGATCTCCTCCAAGAACTAGCTTCATTTGCTTTTGGTCTTCTATTTCATCAGTTTCCACTTTGATATTGATCCCCCATCTCGCCCTTCTTTCTACTTATTTATTTTCTCTTTTTTCTTTAGAGGTAAACACTGAGGTCATTAATTTGCTACCTTCTCTTTTAACATGGAAACATTTTTTAATACAGGTACCTATTGTCTATGATTATGAATTTTTCTTAAAGTACTACTTCAGTTGCTTGTTGAGAGCCACAGCCGAGTTGGGATGGCACCTGGCATTTTGCCAGAAAGAGTGGTTGAGAGGTGATGCCATTGAGCCATTAACATGATAATTAAGTTAAGCTGTGTATAATTGCTGTGACTGGATGATACTGGATTGAAAAAGGTTGTGTATTGAGTTGTATATAGACCCCTGATGTCCGGCAATAGGGTGGCTCCTGCTGCCTCCAGGGCCTGCTACTTTGGAGTTCTCTGAGTTCCCGCAGAGCCCAGTGGAAGGTGAGAGTGTTCCCGGGAGGTGCGCATGGAGTGCTAGTGGAGTTCGGGCAATAAAGGAGTTCCTGTTTGAACCTACAAGTGCCTTGTGGCAGCTCGGTTATTTTGTGCCCAGCCAGACTGTGGCATTTGGTGGCCCATGCGGGGGACGCCTGAAGCTTGGGGGTAAGTGAAATTGCTCGCCCCTGAGGGAGGGCGAGAGAATGGGTGACTATTTCAAAAAACAATGTGTTCTTGTTTTGATTTGTTTTTTGTTTCAAGTTGCCTGTTCCTAGAACTTTCTCGGGCAAACTGAGGAAAATGGTTGGCTCAGGGTTTGAAGTTGTTCAGCCCTGAGGAAGAGATAGAGATAAACCATGGATACACATATCAAGAAAATAGAAAAACTGAATCAATGAATTTTTGTTCCATTTTTGTTTCATTCTGTTTCGGTTTTGTTTTGTGTTATCTTGTTGGGTTGCGTTATTCTTGTAGCAGAAATATAGAATTAAAAATTAGTAAAAACCAAACCGAAAGGGTGTTAAGTAAATTGCTAGAGGAAGGAGGCATTCAGGCAGCGAGTGCAGAGAGAGCACAGGAGGTGGCAGCCCAGCTTGAGGAAGCGGCAGATAGAAAAACTTATCCTAGTTGCTATCTTTTCCTTTTAGATAACTTTATCAGACATAAATAGGGAATACCTTTCTAAAATACTGCTTAGCATTAAGTTCTTAAAGTAATTTTAATGCCATTTAAAAAGATTCTGAGGAAACTAGGCTTACTTTGAAAGCTTGAGAAAGGAAGAAAGAAGAAAAAGGTGTTTGTACATGGCAGATTGAGACAAAGCTGCTTAATGGAGTTAAAAAAAAAAAGATTCAAAGAAGTTGTCTAAAGAGGATTGCAGAGTCCTTAATAAAAGCCTTTAGTTGAAGGGCAGCCGTGTAAACTAACATTAAAGCGATTTAAACAGAATCTAAGCCTCGTTTAAAAGAGTGAAGCTGTAGGTGGTGAAAAGTCATTTAAAAGTACAGTGTAGGTGATAATTGGAAGGCTTTAAAAGGTTAAATTGAAGGTGGTTAAGATGCCTTCATGCCGGAGAAAAAACTAGAGATATTATAGCTCATTGCTTACAAAATTTTGCCACTGTGGACGTTCCAAAACAGTTAAAAACAGATAATGGTCCTGGCTATACTTCTACCTCTTTTAAACAATTTTTCTCATCATTTGGCATTACTCACAAAACAGGAATCCAATACAATCCACAGGGACAAGGCATAGTTGAAAGAGCTCATCAAACTATTAATGTACTTATTAAAGCAAAAAGAGGGAATTGGGAAGGGGTATATATCCCCCAAAGATAAACTTAAAATAACTCTTTTTACTCTAAACTTTTAAAATTTGGATTCATCAGGGCTTAGTGCTGTGGAAAGGCATATGTGTCCCAAAAATGTACATAATCCCAAGGTACTTTGTAAGGATATTCTAACAGAACAATGGAAAGGTCCTGACCCAGTGATTGTCTGGAGTCGGAGGTCTGTGTGTTTCCACAGGGAGAACAGCAGCCGATTTGGATTCCAGAGAGATTAACTAAAGTGATTTCTACAGACCAAAAAGAAGATGATCTGGCTCAAATCCATAACAGCTGATATCCAGAACTCCAGTTTGGCTATCCTTACATCTGCAACAGTGGTTCTCCCACACCTGGAGGCTAATGAAACCAGGATGCTTTTTTCAATATCTATTTTATTTTTTGAGCTCATACAGACCTAGATTAATGTTTTTCTGACCAGTGCTATTTTTTGACTGTGGAGTTTTTAAACATTGCAATGGAGATTTCACCTGTGAAAAGCTACAAGGCCTTTACTATTATGTTATGTGTTGTATGTATTGTATTATGTGTGCACACTTGTGTTTTGTGTTGTATGTCTGTATGTGCGTATGTGCATATATCATATATGAGGAGTGCTCATGAAAAAATGGATCCAAATATTTTTTTATTCATGTGATTTAAATGGTTTAATTTAAATTGGGTAAACAGCTGTTGAGGATTGTTTTAAAATGTGAACAAAAAAGCTTTACAGATCTGTTTGTTTACTTTCACCTTTCCTTTTCATTATATCTAATTCTATTCAGGATACTAAATTGTTTAGAAAATTGTTTTTTTTAGTGCCTGCTGGAATGTTACATAATTTTTTTTCAGCCATCATTGCCAGAATTCCTATCTTCATCCCAGTGCTAGTGAAGACAAAGATAAAAACCAAACTACAGCTTCTGCGATAGCTATCACAACAAACTGTATAAACTGATACATCAATGAATAATGTAACTCAACAAGTGATGCTCAATCAAGGAGTCGATTTACTTTGGGAGGAAATGAACATATTAATGGATTCCTCTGCTTTGAACTGCTTGCAGAACTTGCCTGGACTAAGTTCACAATGCATACAAGTGATACAATCTGTTGGTGCAGTGAATTGTGGTAGTGCTGGGGTATCTTTGCTGATGGTGTCACCGGTGGTACAATTTTTCCAAAAAGAGCCGTCATTTGGCTTGGTGTCATGGCATTTTGCATCCTCCTCCCTTCTGCTTGTGATGGTCTAAAATTTGGGGGCCAACAGAGGTGAGGCAAAGAACCTCACACCCCCCCCTCCACTGGTGTAAAGGCCTATCCACAAGTATGGCTGTATGCTGGGCCGGTAGTCAATGACGGGTAAGATCCAATTGCAATGGTACCAACCTAAGACAGGAGGCTGAAGCCTTGAGGTCAGCTCATCTGATGACGGGTGAGGACCATATGTAGTATTGGACAACCTAAGACAGGCACGGTCCCTAAGCCACATGCTTGTTGTTTAATTAAACAGAAGGAGGGAGATGTTGAGAGCTACAGCCAGTCGGGATGGCACCTGGCATTTTGCCAGAAGGAGTGGTTGAGAGGTGATGCAGCGAGCCTTTAAGATGATAATTAAGTTAAGCTGTGTATATTGCTGTGACTGGATGATGTTGGATTGAAACAGGCTGTGTATTGAGTTGTATATAGACCCCTGCTGTCCGGCAACAGGGCGGCTCCTGCTGCCTCGGGCGCCCACTACTTTGGAGTTCTCCTGGAGGTCCCGTTGAGTTCCCGCGGAGCCCAGTGGAGGGTGAGAGTTCCCAGGAGGTGCGCATGGAGTGCTGGTGGAGTTCGGGCAATAAAGAAGTTCCTGTTTGAACCTACAAGTGCCTTGTGGCAGCTCGGTTATTTTGTGCCCAGCCAGACTGCGGCAGTTGCTTTCAATAAATTCTGATGTCTTAATTTCCACTCAGGTTGAATTCTTTAATTTCCCTTTTTATTCTTTTTTCATGAGTTATTTTAGAAATTTTATTCCCAATACTTAGGATTTTTCCAGGTATGCTTGTGCCTTGATTTCTAATTAATATTCCTTGTGGTCAAAGAACATACTTTGTGACTTGAATTTTTTTAATTTATTGAATTTTTTTATAAATCAGAATATTGTATGTCTTGGTGTTTCATGTGTACTTGAGAATGTATATTTGGCTGTTGAGTGGAATATTATATAAATATAAATTAACTCAAATTGGCTGACAGTTGCTCTCAAATTTCTTACATCCTTACTGATTTTTATTTATTTATTTATTCTTAGTCCACTCATTCTATTATTGAGAAAGGGATGTATCAATCTTTGGTTAAAACTTTGGATTTGTCTATTTCTTCTTGTTTCATTTTTATAACATGAATTATTTAAAATTAATTTCCTTCCTCCCTTCTGAATATACCCAGGGCCACTCTACCACTGAGCTATATACTCAGATCTTTATTTATTCTGAGGCAAGGTCTCACTAAGTTGCCCCGCCTGGCCTTCAACTTGCAAAAATCCTGCCTCAGCTTCCTTAGTGGCTGGGATTATAGGCATGCACCACCATGTCTGGCCTTTATAGTCTACCTTAAAGTGAGACAGTATAGAAACCTTGCAACATATACTTATGTCTCCTCTCCTCTTTCGTGCTATTATTGTCATTCATTTTATCTCTCTATATGCAGAGAAGTTGGAGGTGCACTCCTCCTGGCCTGGAAGAACAACAACAAAAATCCAATGCCCCCACAAAAGAGCGACCATGGTTGAAAGGAGATGAATTCTGCTAACAATTTGAACTTAGATTCTTTTACAGAGCCTCTAAACAAGAACTCTGCAGCCGAGTTGAGCCTTGATTTTATTTTTTGAGGCCCTAAGCAGAGAACCCAGAAATGCTGCTGTGCCAAAATTTCTGACCAATAAAAGTATGGGCTACTAAAGACATTGCTTTAAACTGTTTGTGGTAATTGTTACATGCAACAGAAAACTAATACATCCATCTACCAAGTTTTTAATGTTACTTACTATACTTTTCAATTCCAGAAATTCCATTTTTGTTCTTTTTCAAGTTAGCCTTTTCAAGAAAAATCTTAACTTTGGGATATGTAAACATTTCCTTTTAAACCAGAAAAGAGAACACTGGTAAATTGGTCTTATCAAATTTAAAATTCCTACTTTTTGAAAGATATCATTAAAGAAGATTGCCTCCACCGACCTGCTTACCCATGCCCTCCTGACTAGCAGACCCAAGCCAGAACCCAGGCCCCCACTGACCTGCCAACCTCCTGGAGTTCAGGCCTAGGACTGCCCCACCAAATTGTGTGGGGGCCCAGGTTAGGCCTAGGACTGCCCTACCAAATGGTAGACCCACCACAGAGTCCAACCCCCACCAAAGACTGCCCCAGCTGACCAGGCGACCTGCCATAGCCCAGGGCTAATATTGCCTCTGCTGATGCATGCTGAGGCCCAGGCCCAGTACCACCCCAGTGACCCACCCGGGAGCCCAGGCCTAGCACCTCCATCTTCGAATACTGCAGCCACTTCCATAGCCCTCCCAATGCTGTAGCCTCCACCTTGGGACAACAGACAGGGCCCGGAGGCAGCTGTCAGGCATCCAAAAGCCATTGTAAGACCCACCCTTTCAGCCCCATCTCTGAAAGTGGTTGCACTCATCTTGGGACATCCCCACTGCTATCTTGAGTTACCTTTGCTATTGCAACTACCACCTTTAGTTGCAGTAGCATCCATCATGGGACACCAGCTATGGACTGTAAACCCAACATCAAGGTAATCTACATAGACATTACAGTTTCTACCGTGTAATGTTGTAGTATCTCAGATCTGCACTTCAAGAAAGAAAGACATAGACAATATGAAAAAACAAGGGAAGAACATGCTCCAAACAAACCAAGATTCTATAATAATAGAATCTATGGATGGCACAGTTGATAAAATGTGAGGAGTTCAGAATGTACATAATTAAAATGATCTGTGAATTAAAGAATGACCTAAGTGAGCAAATACAGGCAACCATTGATCACACCAACAGAGATAAAGGAGCAAATTCAGGTAGCAAAAGAAAGATTCTAGGAAAAAAAAAATCAGAAATCCTTGAAATGAAGAAAACAATAAATGGAATAAAAAATGCAATAGAATGATCACCAACAGACTAGATCACTTGGAAGACAGATGTCAGATAATGAAGACAAAGTATACAATATAGAAAACAAAGTTAACCACTCAGTGAAAAAATGGTAAGAAACCATGAACAGAACATCCAAGAATTGAGATAATATCAAAAGAACAAATATAAGATTTATTGAGATAGAGGAAGGCACAGATACTCAAACCAAAGGAATGTACGATCTCTTTAATGAAATCAGAAAATTTCCCAAACATGAAGAATGAATTGGAAAATCAAATACAAGTAGCTTACAATACATCAAGTGTTTAAAAACAAAACAAAACAACTCTACAGCAAGACCCATTATAATGAAAATGCCTAGCATACAGAATAAGGATAGAATCTTAAAGGCTGCAAAAGAGAAATCAGATCACATATGGAGGGGGGTGTCACTTTGTGTTAACAGATTATTTTTAACCCAAACCCTCAAATCCAGGAGAATCTGGAACAACATATATACCAAGCTCTGAGACAAAATGGATGCCAACCAAGAATCTTATATCCAGCAAAATTAAGCTTCAGATTTGATGACTATCAAAACCTTTCATGACAAATTTAAAAGTTTACAGTGAGAAAGCCTGCACTACATTCTTAGCAAAATATTCCACGAGGAGGAAATGAAGAACAATGAAAATCAGCAAAAGGAGGAACTAAAGGATAAAGAAAATTATACACACACACACACACAATGGAATATTACTCAGCATTAAAAGATAATAAAATCACGGCCTTTGCAGGTAAATGGATGGAGTTGGAGAATATCATGCTAAGTGAAGTTGGCCAATTCCCAAAGACCGAATGTTCTCTCTGATAAGTGAAGGCTTATCCATAATGGGTGGGGGGCATGGGAAAAATGGAAGAACTTTGATTGGGCAAAGGGGAGGTGAAGAGGGTATGGGGGCAGAAAAGATGGTGGGCTAAGCTGTACATTATTACTCTGGGTACATGTATGACTACACCTATGGTGTGATGTTACTATAAAAACATGTTCAATATTACTAGTTACCAAATAAATGTCTTAAAAAATTTCTAATTCTCTATTGAAATACTCAGTTGTATCCTCTTTCTTTTCAAACAGTTATTTTTAACATCTTTATCTGAAAACTACAATGCCAGAATTTCTATTTTCTATATATATCTTCTGGTTTTCATTCATGTTTTTTGTTTGAGTTCCTGGTTAATTTCAATTAGGTCCCAAATATTATTCTTTAAAAATTGTTTGTTGTGGAATTGTTATCTTTTTCCAGGCACTTCAAATTCCCAACAATATTGCCGGATCATCTTAGTCTAATTCTAAGGACTGACACAATTCAAAGATGGGTTTCACTCTGTGGGAGGGACTTTCACAGTGTGGTCTTTTGTGGTTCTAATGCCAACCCTCTCACTAGACTCTGGTTTTCCTCTGTCTAGTTCTCAGAAGCTGTCAAAAGCATGGTTCACCTTCTCAGCCTTTCAGCCATGTCTTTCCCAAAGTAACACCCCATACACACAAGAAAGAGGCTCTCATAGTTTATGTCTCTGGATTTTTATCTTTTTCCCAATTTTTAAAAAGAACTACTGAGCTAATTAATAAAGGGTGTTTTACTATTTCACATTTCATTTTGTAAGGGTAAAAGAAATTGAAGTTAAAGCATAAAAGTTAAAGGGTAAAAGACCGGGTATTGTAAAGTTTCTAAGCTGCAAGGTCTGAGTTAAAATGTAAAGGATTAGGTATTGTTAGGTTTCTATGCTACCTGCAAAACCTGAAATTTCTGTAGCTGTTGAGACAATGCTTGGAACTGCCCAGTAAATATTTCCCCTGACTATTGGTTGTTTAATAAGGGCTCTGTGTGGTCGCACGTAGGCATTGCAGGGCCTGGACCAATCAGTTTAAATGTAACCCCCTCCTTAGGAATGACCTATCACTCCAGCCTGACCTGTTCCCGCCAATGAATGAACCAATCATGTTTAGGAGTTGTTATTCAATTTTCCCGTGCCTCATGATGATTTGTTCTGATGTATACAAGGCCCTCCGCCCTCCCCAAAAAGTGTACTTAAGCAGTGCTCAGCCCCTGCTCGGGGCTCTGGGCTGCTTTCCCTTCTTGAGTGGGCACGGAGCCCCAGCATGCTGGTTCAATAAATCCCCCTTCTGCCAATTGCATGAGTGGTCACTTGGTGGTCTCTTTCTCCGACATTTCGCGGGATCCTTACAATTTGACCCTTCTAATTCTGTTAATAAAGGTAAAGCTTTGTTCACACAAAAGATAACAGGTTGGTGCAGGAGTAATTACAAGTCCAGAATTACTGAGGTTTTGTTATAGTGAAACTTTAAAAGGCCATGATTTCAGAAGGTCTGGGGTCTGTCAAGCCCTGTGCTTGGGAATGGTGGTGACTCCTGCAATAGGGAAGGAGAGGTGGGGTTTAGAATTTGCCTATTTGACCAATCCGGAGGGCAGCCAATGAACATAGCAGTACTACACAAATATTCTTTTTTTTTTTTTTTACTTTTAAATGTGTATTTCTTTAATTTTTAAAAATATACTACACAAACATTCTTAAGCTTGCTTTCACACTTCTAAAAGATGTCTAAGCTCTGATTTTCTAAAGCTTAAAGAAATTTATAACATTCCATCTTACTAGATTGAAATTTTGTGAGAAGAGTGAAAATTCCCAACCCCAAAGACTGTTAGTTTGTGGTCTGAATTATACATCTGATTAGTCTAACATTTTGGAGTTTGAGAGGGCATGTGTGATGGTGGTGGGGCTGCTAAGCATTCAAGGTCTTTATTCAAGCTGGACAGACTAGTTTTCTGAACAGCATATCCTCTTAAGAATGTAAGATTCTCATTTTTATTTCCCAGAAAATTCCCTACACTCCAGGAAGCAGAAGACAGATTTTTCTTACGTAGGTAAAGTTTTCAAGATGAGGAACACAATGGGTTGTATTGGTGAGATTTCCTTTGTATGTTTGTGCACAAGAATTCCTGGTGCAGGATCCTAACTGTAAGGTCCTTGCTTAGTTTAGCATCTGGATGGCCATCTTAAGTAACAGCCAACATTTTTAGAAAAGTTTCTCTTTCCAGCCCAAGGGCATTTCTGAGAAAGACTCACCACTCCCTCATACCAACCCAACCCTTCGCCACCCACATTCTTTCCTGCCCGAGGGCATATCACCACTCCCTTGTACCAACCCCACCCTTAACCACCAGCATTAGGACCTGCCTAGCTCTAATCCCTGAGCCTACCCTCATGAAAGTCCTGAACCCCAAGCCTGTTTTACCTTTCTCTGTCTATGGAGATATGTGCCTTATTTGTCAGCTCTGATAAATAAACTCTTGCATGTACCTCTGCCTTGTCTTTCATTTCTCATTTGCCTTCTCCTGGTTCCTCGCTTTCCTTTAACTAGTTGAGTTGCTAGAAATTTTCATGCACTACACCCAAGTTCACAGGGGGAAAGGAAAACAAGCCCATAGGTTTGGGGTTGTTTGTTTTACTGTGACTTGAAAAATAAACACATTACCCTGTCTGGAGTCTCTGGCCACATTTTCTCTTACGACTCTTAAATTACTGTCATGGAACAAAGAGGGAAAGACCAAAGTTAAATACAAATCCAGCCAGGCATCAGGAGGTTCTTTCCTCAGTCTCCAGAATTCTCAGAGATTGTCCAGACCCCTGGCTCCCTTGGCAAATCCACTCCCTGAGAGAAGCCAAACATCCTTTGTTGTTACCTTTCCAAGAAAATGTGGGGAGAATGACATCGGGGAAGAGTCAGAATAGATAATGTGAAACAGCTGCCGCATTACCCCCTCAGAGAAGCTTGTCTTTAAGGTTTGCAACCTTTCTTCATATGCACAAAAATAATCTGTGAAATTTAAAATAGACACACAGATTCTTGGCCTCATTTGTGGAAGGTCCAATCTGCTGGGTCTGAGTTGGGGCCCAATGCCTGCTTTTTTAACATATAGGTTAACTGGACTTTTTCTTGGAGAAAACCTGTGGTAGATGCTGAGCTCCCAGGATCCAGAAGATTCATTTATGATATTATTAAGCGTAGTAGCACTTTCTGCCTGTTGTGAATGAGCTGGTATTTCTTTTAGGCTAATGGGAGCTTTCCTGCTTTGGGAATAAAACTGTAAGGATGAGAATCATCTCATGCTTGTTGAAGATTGTTCTGAAGTCCTAGGAGAAAGCTTCAATATTATGCCACCCATCAGTGCAAACATAATTTAGTGACATAAAAGTGATCAGAAAAGTGAATATGAGTTAATACTCAGTTGAATGGAACACTCACTTCTTTAAGATCAGACTTCTTTATAAAGTCATCACCATTACTTATATGATCCAAACTACATTCTCTTTGGATCTTGATAATTCAGTTAAAGCATTTATTTGTATCATAGGATTTTGTGTATGTATTTGCCTCTCTGATCAGAAGTATTAAAAATACTTTTAATCTTTGTATTAAGCATACAACATGTCTAATGGGGGAATGACCTAGAAGGTGACCTATAACTATTGATGTTCAGTTAAATTATATACTTCTTTCCTAGTCATTCAACTCCACAAAATATGGCAAATATAATGCATGGCATTTTTGATAAATTTGATATTTAAAGACTAATATTTTCTAATTATGAATCATAAATTGTGAAAAATGGAAAGTAAATATTACAAAAATAGTTTCAAAATGAAAATGAATTTTAGGGTAATTGTTCTTAGAAATGTAACTGAAGTGGGTCTATCCTTTCACTTTTTTGGGAAAAAATAACCTGAAGATAATGAATCCCTAATTTTTATTTTCCTAGCATCTACTTTCTCCAGTTCTATTAATAGTACATTAGAACAATATTTTATATAATAGTACAATATTAAATCATGTATAATTTTACTACAACTGTATACCCAAGGTAAAATTAAGAAATGAAGAAATTGGATGTCATGTTTCCAAAAGAATTTTTTTCAGCTCTGAATTTAGAGATCTTACGTGAAAGGTGTTGTTTGTTTTTTTATAAGCCTCAGTTATCTATTTTTGTGCCTTGGTACATCTAAGGATCAGTCGTTTTTAAATGTAAATATTGATTCTCAATATCTATGCATATCCAATGTCTTATGCATCACAGATTCACCCATGTGGGCTTTAACAGTTCACATGGGTGCAACTCAACAGTGACAGTCTGTACCTCTCCCTCCTGCCCCAGAGTATCGGGAGAAACTGCCCAGTGCCTACTCATGGTGGAACTGGAAGTACAGTCTTAATAATGCCCCACAGGGTCAACCTATGACCAATGGAAGGTGGGAGCCAAAGAATAGATTCTTCCCCTGTTCTCCTTTTGAAAAGATGGCTCTGAAACACATTTTGTGTGAATGTTCAGAATGGTCCTGGAGGATGAGGTCATTGGTTGCTTCTGTTGGCATACAATGCAAAGACATATCCTTGTATTGGCCTGCCCTGCCTGCCTTCCTTTCCCTCCCCTTCATCCCTCACCCCCTCACTCTTGCTCCTTAGAATATACTAATCAAATATTCACATTGAGGAACTTGAGCAAATGCTGGGAGCCATTAGCCAAGTAGGTATGACAATTTCCTTGCCAGCGTACCCCATGTTGCAGTGACATTGCATGTAGGTGAACTTGCTCAAGGACCAGGGCGGATTAGGGTGTTCCCGGTTTAGGATAATTGGGTTTAGGGCGTTCCAGTTTAGGGTGTTCCAGGTTTAAGATTATTCCTGCTGGGAATAGGGCGTATCCTGCTGCCTGAGTTCCCCTTGAGTTCTCACGGGATTCAGAGTATTTTTTGGGAGACAGAAGCCCAGTGGAGGTGGATTTGGGCAGAGAACGTGGATTTCCCCAGAACATGTTTGTAGATGGCTGGTGTGAGTTCGGGAATAAAGAGTTGCTGTTTGAATCTACAAGCTGTGTGGTGGCTCGTGATTGTGTGCCCAGCCAGACTGTGGCACTTGTGCCCAGCCAGACTGCGGCAAGCGAAGATGAAAGTTTAGAGTAGTGATGAGAAAATACCAAACTATTGGGCATTCTAAAGTTGGTTTGAATGATCTTTGAAATTCAGTAAGTGATATTTCACTTAGGCTAATATAAAAATGTACCTTGGACTAATGACCATATGATGCCTGATTGTCCTTAAAAGATCTCTTTTGCAATTTGGGTCCAAACAAGGTCCATTCATTGTACTTGTTCTGTTTTGGATTTCTCTAATTGAAGTTACCCCATTTCCTCTTCTAATTGGTCATCTTTCTTAAATAAAGAAAGAACTTTGTTTGGAAGAACATCCACATTTTGAATGTGTGTGCCATTGTTTTTTTTTTCTTTCAGTAATTACAAGAGAACTCCTAAAATATCACTCAAGATTTTTTTTTCTTTGATAAAGATTCTGTACATCTTTTTCTTTGAGGGGTCAGAAGTCCCGTATGGTAAAAGAACAGGTCAGCACTGAAATGTGTATTTTACATTATTGGAAAGCAATGGAAATCTTAACCCAAACTTGACAGATATAATTAGGGAAATTATAAAACTTCATAATTTTTCTAAGTACTCAACCAATATTTTTATTGTCAGAATTCTAGAATCCTAAATTTATCATGGAGCCTAGGGGTCATCTACTCTAACACTTTTGCTTTGTAGGTGAACAAATCCAGGCTTTGAGATACCAAGTGACTCCAAATCAATATCACTTAGGAAGTTAAGGACACCTGGCCCAGAATCTAGGCTCTGGATTACCCAGTCCTGGGCGTACTCACTGCCACACCACTCCCCCACTGTGCAGCCTGACCTGGCTTAGGTTGGCAACATTTTTGAAGCAAAGATGGATCTTTCTTTTGCCCAAGACCATTCTACCTTTAATGAGACATTAAGTACATGACAGGTTCAATTCACAAATATGCTAAACTAACACTAAAATGTATCTAAATGGTTATTAGGTTCCTGGAAGAGTGACACTTGCTGTAGACAATATTCTTTTTATTATTTTGAAATACCGTCTATGAACTCAGTTATTCTATCATGCTGACTTCCACAAATTTCCAGTTAATATTTATGAAGATTTGTGCAATTAAGAGGGAAAAATAAGAGTGTGAACTACAATAAAACATATGTAAGTATGTTTTAAGTATGTGATAAATAAAATAACCTGGACTGAGTAAAGATATTTCACATTTTTATAGGAATTGGTGACAAATTAAATCCTTTGTCAGCAAACACTGAACTTTTTGCTTACATATGTGAAAAAGGCTTAATATTATTAGAAAGTATATTTTTAAATTTTGTCTTGAGATGGGGTCTTCCTATGTTGCCTGGGATGGCTGCAAACCCCTGTGCTCAATGATCCTCCTGTCTCAGTATCCTGAGGAACCAGGACAACAGGTGGCTAAAAAAACACAGGTGGTTTTATACAAGCTAAAGATGAATAAAAACTAGAAGCAAATAATGGCCCAACCAAGTGAAGGCTGAGCAGCACCTCATTTTGACAGGCTAAAATGAGAGGTTAAAAAAATGCACCTAAAAATCAATACAAGTTATTTAATTTTTCCCCAAAGAATCATAAAATCAAAGAAGGGCTCTACTGGTTAAGAGAAACTATTTTAAATAATCATGGACATGTCTTTTATTTTATAGCTAAACTTTTCCTCTCTTGAATTTTTTCAGAAAAACCCATAATGTCTATGATCATCAAAATGAACTAGGCTAATTAGTTGGATTCATTGTTTTAGATTAATTGGTTGGAAAGAGCTTTATTGAAATGAAATTAATCTCTTAAAGACATAACTTTCCTGTGTTCATATGGAATTTCGCTGGTGATGTACTCATATCTTCAACCACAAGAATGGGATCCTAATTATATTCCATGTATGTATGATGTCAAAATACACTCTGCTGTCAGGTATATCTAAAGAACAAATAAAAATGAAATTAATCTCTTCATAAGGATGATGCTAATGTTAAAGGATATACTATTATGTATACATGTATTCATTTAGGGAAGCTGGAGGAACCTGTGTATTTGAGAATGGGGAAGAGGCAGCAATGTGCATTTGAAGCAACTCGCAGATTCCAATTACAGAAGAGGAAGAGAAAAAGCAAAGGGAATGAACAATGGCGATGATAAGTGGGGTCTGTGGGGGGGTGGTCATGAAGCCTGACCATTTATCACATGAAATACTGGGTTGAGCTGAGGTTGAGTAATGTTGGACACTCCAAAGGCCCTACCCTCACTCCCTGAACCTTGGGGTAATCTTTAGACATTACCATTAATTATTTAGACTCAGAAGGCTGCAAAAACATCTTGATTCATTGGCAAAGTGACAAGCATATGGTGTGTTTTGCAAACCCCTAGCTTTCTGTTGCGAGGAGGCTAACATTAATTTCTTACAAATCCTACAGGGACTTTCCAAGCCAGCCGTTGTTAACATAGTTCAACATCAAAGTTGGAGAGCTTGGAGTAGTTCTGAAAAATAAGTTAGATACAAATGAGTAGCTTTATACAGGCTGGTGACAAGAAAGCTTCGGAGGCACCATAGCTTTCCTGCAAGGAGCGACAGAGTGTGGGACAGCTTTGCAGCTTGATTGATAGTCAAGGTGGCAGACCTCTTTAGTGGGTCCTACAGGATGGTGCTCAGAATCTGGTGTCTCCTGCAGGGCTTGGCACTCCCAAAGCCGTGATTCAGGCAAGAGTCCCAATTCAGATTCACTGAGCATGTGGCATGATTGTGCTCAGGCCTCCCTTGGCTTGAGGGTGCTGAGCAGCCTGCCCTCTCTGATACACAGCTGTTGGAGGGCAACCCCTGTGGAAGTGCTAGAAGTGGGAGAGAATGAACAGGGAAAGGCTTCGTTACAGAAAATGAAAGACATACAAAGCTCCTCATTGTCTTCAGCTCAGATACATATGATGTTTGGACTCCTTATCACAGGGCCTCAAATTTAAGCTCCAAAGTTCACTCTATTCCAGGGGTAGATGAGTATCAACTCTGTGACGGACATCTAATGACAATATTTTACTTCTTGCCCTCTTTGTTAGCTCCCATACCACCTCAAACCTCCATCTGAATGGCATGTTTTGAGTTTTGGTTATGGAACAAGTTTGTAGCAGGTAGTTTGCACACAAATTCTGTCTATTGTGGCAAGAAGGGCTAGCAATTATGGCACAAGCAAACAGAACTTCTCTGAGGAATTAAGAAAAAACAGCTGTTGATAATACCAGCAAAGATAGCAAATGATGATGTCAGCCATTCAGTTGACTCAGTAGGAAACAGAATGGGAAGGTAGAAGGAAGCGGGGTCTGTTTGGAGATTCCATCTGTTCTTTAAGCAGCCAGGAATAAAAGAAGAGATTGTGAATAAGTCTAGAATTAACAGTGTTCGGAGAAAAAAGTATTCTGGCAAAAGAAACTAAGATGCCCAACCTGAGCTGAAATGGTGTTTCAGATTGTTCATAGGCAATCAGACCTCTTCTACTCTAAAACCAACACACACTTACTTTAAGAGGAGAGTGGTCACCTGATCCACTTCAACCTGCTTCAGGCAAATGTACCCATAAATTACCCAAGAGACAGGATCATTGGTCATATTTTTAAAAGA
The DNA here is from genome assembly GCF_001458135.2 of Marmota marmota marmota. Taxonomy (NCBI): domain Eukaryota; kingdom Metazoa; phylum Chordata; class Mammalia; order Rodentia; family Sciuridae; genus Marmota; species Marmota marmota. Next base: position 2,600,279 of record NW_026000153.1, read on the forward strand.
CCTTTATGTCTGAAAAACTCTTATATCCAACCCATACCTTCTTGGTTACAAGTAAACCACTTTCCCCCAGTGTGCGTAGGGCTGGGGAATACATAAGATTAACCACACCCCTGTCATCGGAAAGCCTTTTGTATACTGTGCTCCCCCTATACAATTCCAGTGTGAATATTTCTCAACAGGTACTTACGTACTTGTAAAATAGCACTGTAAAGAATTTAAAAGTGAACTCTCCCTATATTTCATGCTCCTTCACAATGAGGGTCTCACCCTTGCCCCAGAACATTCTAGGAAAGCACCAATAACATTATAGGTAAGCACCAAGAACAAGATATCCACCTAACACATGACTCATAAAGCTCATTGTGCTCTATGAACTATTGTGGCATTATTGCCAAAATATTTTGATGCCATCCCCTTTGGTTTAGACCTACATCCCTCTCATCTGTGGATGTCACCTTTCAGCTATCTATTTCTCATCTTCAGAAACAGAAGGTACACCATAGAAGTGGTATTTCATGTTTCCACTTAAGACCTTGAAATGCCCATCCGACAGGTGTGGGGGACTGGCTACCCCTAGTTCATGAAAGCTCACTTCCTCTTCTCTGCCTCTTGCAGGCTGCTTCATCTAATAGCCCCTTCTCAAAGAGAATCTCTTCTTCCTTTGGAACCCTGCTCAACTATAATCTCAAACCCCACTGATGGGTGATGTCCTGAAGATTCTCTTAACTGGATATCTGAGGTCTGAAGGACCAAGGCAGGAGCTTTATATAATGTTTAAAAATACTGTAGCTAACAGACTACTTGGCACATAGGTGTTTCATAAATATTTGCCCAATTAAATACTGGATTTTGGAAGAAAAGACACTCTCTCCACTTGACAGTCACTAATATAGATATTATGCCACAGGATGCCACAAGAGTGGAATTGGGCAGACCCCTAGCCCCCACCCCACACCATTATCACTTGATTTTTTTTTTTTTTTAAATCTTCACTACTTTTCTTTCAGGATAGAGATTCTAAGTTGACCTAAATGGTTTGAGATGAAGTCTCTTCCCTCAAATGGAACTTTTAAATTGTGCCATCTACTTCTTGTTCTTCCCTTCTGGATAAAGTCAAGTGGTAGGGCAAAGGTGTCAAGGAAGGCTCTGGCCCCAGGGAAGGCTGGTGGGCAAAGGTTGCAGGATGGGATGGATTCATGGCTGTTCTGAGCTGTGGAAGTGGGAGTTGCCTCCCCTCAGCTGCTCTGCGGGGTGCATATAAAATCTCGGCAAACAGTCCCTGTGTGCTTATAAAGCCTCAGGTCACTGACAATTGCAGTGCTCATTTGCTGTGGCCAATTTAGCGCTAATAAGCTAAAACTGGGCTTCAGGGATTTGTTTCCATGGCATGTAAACTCACTTTAGAAACACATTTCCCAGCCAGAGATTGCAACCTAATAGATTTTTTTCCCCTTCTCCATTTTTGTAAACTGACTTGTAGCTCATTTTGGAAGCATTTCCCTATTAGCCAAATCACCAAGGCCATTTTTGTCAGCACCTGAGCTCCACCAGGGGGCAGCTACCCAGCCAGCCACATCTGCAGAGACTGGGGCTGGAGAAACACCAGAGCCCCAGCTTTGCCCCCGGCTGGGCAGTGTGGGGATGTACCCCATCTTGCTGGGCAAACTCACTTCTGCCAAACTGAGTGGCTTTTGCATGTGTGCAGCAAACTTGGGCCACATATTTGTCCATATGGATGCTGATGCAGGCCCAAGGTCAGGGGACCCATACAGGCCTTGGTGCTGCTTTCTCTGAGGACCTCTGCAGGCTGACCCCTGAAGACACCCATCTGTAGCACACTTAGTGCCTCACACATGGCAGATACCCACCCTGTACTGGAAAGGCCCCCCTCCATGCTTTGAAAAAGCTGTGGATTATTTCAGTTCACCTTGAGCCAGAAAAGTCACTCCATTTGTGACTTGGTTCTTGGTGACTTGGAACCTCAAATTCCCTTATCGTGGCAAAAGTTCCTCAAACATGGGACCTCACAGCTCCCACATATGTGGAACAAAACAGAAAGGGGACCATATTCTACAGGCACAAATGTCCCTCTCTCCCTACATATAGTTCTGGTGGATTTAAGAGACCTCAAAGTCACACTGTGGTCACCTGTCCTGCTTAGGCCCCATGCTGTCAGATTTGTCTGAAATTAGAAGTCCCTGGTGTTCCTTCCATCCTCTCTTGAAGCCTGGAGACACAGAAAGAAAGGATCCTAGTTCCAACCAAAGCAACATTTTCCCAGAAATTTGGCAGGTACATGGCCTCTCTGTCCCTATGGGCTGATTAGGAAATGCAGTCGCCTATTTGTTTGTGATGTGCCAGAACCCTGTTAGGAGCTTGATCATACCTTGGAAGTTCTGCCAAAAACTTCTCTCTAGTTCTGGGCACAGCCATTTGGAGACACCTTTGGGGCCAACTTTCTTTCATTACATTCAGCTAAAATGCAATCTGTCCTGAGGGAGAGTACAGAGAGATGGGGGATGGGATGCCGTGGGATAAGTCACAGCTGAGAGCCCAGCTCCACATTCTCAGTTCCTGTCAGAGTGTGGCTGCAAAATGGTGATTCTTTATTACCCAGGAAATGGGTAACAGGTCCAGGGTGCAGGCTAGTCACTCATCCAAGAGCTGCAGGGATGGTGGCCAGTCACCCAGGCACTACAGTGGTCACAGAAATCTGCCCTTCTGAGGTGGTGCTGGTCCTCTAGCCTGGGAGCCAGCCTAGGACTGAAAATGTCTGTTATTGTCCCTGGAGGAAGGTTTCATTGTATGTTCTGTGTGTGAGAGAGAAAGCTGTTTATGTCTTGCTGGGATTCTTTTTATTTTTGATTGGCTTTCCTGGAAGTTGAGAGTAGAAGAGTGACTTCCAGAGGCTGAGGAGGGTGGGAAGGAGGAAGAGATGGAGAGACAGTGGCCAACAGGTACAACATTACAGTTAAATAGAGGAACAAGTTCTGGGATTCTTCAACCATTTCCTAATCTCCTAAGTTTCATGCAAAATACACAGATTACACTGGAATCACATGATTTGCTGTAGACTAATTCTGGCAGGTGCTCAGCCTCTCTGTGGCCTCCACTTGAGGCCTTCTCTCATTGCCCCTCACCCACTGGGAAAAACCCAATAATTGCCAGGGCACAAGCTGCCTCCTTCTTTCCTAATGAATAATGGCAGGAGCCAAATCCATCTCTGCCCGTGAAGAGCAGAGCTCACCCCAGGTACTGCTGAAAGGAAACTGGCACATACAACAAGCACCTGGTGACCAGATCCCCCTTACGAAGGGGGGGCGGGGGGCTCTCTTCAACCCAGCTGGGAGGCAGGCACTAGATTTTTGCTGGGTGGATGGAGAGATCCCTGCACAAAGAGGAAGGCCAAGTCCTCATGAGGGGTTTAGGAAACATGCAGTGTCTTTCTCTGATCTCCAACTGCCAGACTCGCTCTCTATAGGCAGTGTGGTCTCATTTAAAGAAAAATAAGTCCTATTGGGCCAGAAGTTGGAAGGACTGTATGTTGTTAGATCCCTGGCCATTGGCAGGGAGTATCAGTCAGGCAAATCATTTTCTACTTTTGTGTTCAGTTTTTCTCCAGTTCTGACTCTATCCCATCCCCATTCACCCCTGAAAAATGGTGGCAAAAATTACTTCCTTAGGAGAATGGGGTGGAAATGGGTCACATGGTTGGTGTATGTGGAATCCCATAAGGGAAATGGGCCATATATGTAGGTATCATCTCAGGGCAACCAGAGAGACAGGTAGATGCTGCTGCTGAGAGGTGATGAGGTTGGTGGTAGCCCTGAAATGCTTTTGGAACGAGGCTTGGTTTTGTCAAAGCCACATAGTTTTGGAGGTTCTTTTTGGGCATATTTAAAGGAGAGCATTGGCCAGATGACAAGAGCTAAGGTTGAAACATTGGCAGCATGACATGTGGAAACACTAAGGACCTGGAAGGATGTCTATTCTGAAGGACACAAAAGTAAGTTCTTAAGCATTTTGAAGGGACTGCTGCTTAGGAGAAGGAGCAGAGTTATTTTGAGTAATTAATGACAGGTGAACATTGAAAGGAGCCAAAGTTAAAAAAAAAAATACCCCCACAAAACTTAATGGAAGATATTTCTGACCACTAAAATTGCACAATTTTCCAATTCGGTGAAAAGGAATATGGATTGAACACTGACCATCAAATGAAACCTTTATGATCTGAGTCATAAATCTATGGTTTTCTCATGTTAAATCTAAACCTTCTGACAACTGTTCTTAAATTACCACCTGTCTAACAACTAATCTACATCATTGTTCAAGGAAATTTGCTTGTACACTCTGCAGACAATTTAATCACGGTGTTCTTCCCCACTCCCATGTGCTTCACCATTCAAGATGCCTTTGCTCCCTCTGAATGTGATATTTACATTATACTTTAAAAACCTTGGCTTAGCCTTACTGATTTTTGCTTGATCAATTTTTCTGAGCCACTTCCTTATATATTTAGTTAGTGTTGAATGTACCTCATTGCCCCATTGTTGATTTTTAGTGGTCAGTTCTGTTTATTCTGTGGAGTGTTGTGGTGGATAGGACTCAGGGTGGTTGGTGTCCTAAACAGAGAGGGTCATCCATGAGATTGGGCCCTGTGGCCTGGGGTGAATTCTGTAGGAATCCTGACTCTTACTTTGCAGTTGTAAAATTGAAACCAGAGTATTTGTATATCTTTTCTCTTTCTCTATTTCGTTCTCTTTCTTTGGTACCAGGGAATGAACCCAGGGGGTGCTTAACCACTGAGCTACATCTCGGCTCTTATTATTTTTAGAAATAAGGTCTCACTAAGTTGCTTAGGGCCTCACTAAGTTCTGAGGCTGGCTTTGAACTCGTGATCCTCCTGCCTTAGCCTCCCAAGCCGCTGGAATTACCAACGTGTACTGCTGCGCCTGGCTCATTTGTAATATTTCTGTTTCATTTTAAGCCACCTTACATTGATTATTTCATATACCACAGCTACATCAGTCTCTAATAGTTGTGGTCTCCTGTTTTTTTCTTTCCTAATATCACTAGACCACTCAGAACATTCTAAAATGCTCTTTCTTGCTGTTGAACTTCTCTCCTATGAGTCCTCCACTTACTTAGGATGCAGGCCCAGGTCTCTTCCTGCCTGCTCTAAGCAGCAGTTTAGACTCTCCACTGTGTTATGTGTCATTATCTTATTCATTCCTCTTCTATTCTCTGTATCCTTCCCACTTCTCTAACCTGAGGGTGTTTAGCTGGATCTCTTCCCATGAAGAATTAAAGTGAGGAAAGCTGTAAGTAGAATGTTGATCAAATCACTTCAGTGTGGTTCTTAATGGATGATATATTATAATATTAACAGCAAAGCATTACCATAGCTGTTATGCTACTTTAATGATTAAAGTCCTCAACTTAGATAGCAGGTCTGGGGTCAATAAGAATTCAGTCTGTCCTTGAGTGACCTCTGCTGGTTGATTTAGGATAAAGTCTCATTAAAACCTTTAGATTAAAAAGTAGAAAGGAAATTCTGAAATGACGGACAAAGAAGCCTCTAATATGGAATTCCGGTCCATCACTCTTGTCGGGCCTTAGTGCACGTGCTAAGGCACCATGAAAATCAATTACTCCTCTTTGAGCCTAAGGAAGGGAGAGGGCAGGGATTTTTATGAAGGACTTACACAGGAAGAAAGTGACTGTCAGGAAAGTTAAAACCACTTACCTAGGACCACATCGCTAGTGAGTAGTAGAACCAGGATTCCCCAGAGCAGTCCCATCCTCAGCCCAAGCTTCACTCTGTCCTGAAGTTTCCCCACCTGCCTCCCTCCAGGTGACTCCTTCACCACCAGAGATGTTGGGATGGTAAATGAGAGTGCATGAACAGGTCCTTATATAGGGGTTGCTTGGAGAAAAAAGATTCCATGTAAGGATGAGATGTTACTATCAGCTCATATCCATAACAAAACAAGGAACCTTCTCTAATCTTCCTTTTAGTGTGGCCCAGGAACTAAGCCTTTGTTCATTTGTAACAGTTTTCTCTACTAATTTAGGTCAGAAACCTAGCTTTCGTTTCTATAGTCAGTTTGCATCAGGTGTTTGGCAAATCATCTTGGTTATAAAATTGTGAAGAAAATACATGTCAATACCCCCAAAGAGTAATACTAAAACAAGTACCCAGCTGCTGCCCTGGGTACAACAATGTTTACCCTCTTGTACCTGCTGTTTAGGAGTTTGGTAGTCGAGGCAGAGCTGCCAATACAAATGCTTCCCAGGTATGAAATGGGTAGTGGGGAAGAGAGCAGGAGGTAAACTCATGGAAAAGATAGAATGCAAGTTTCCAAGAAAGGTGGGGCTTAAATAAGCAAAGGGAGGTGGAACACCTAGTCAAGGGGTGATAGGAGGAATATACAGAGACAGGAGGCAAGTGGCCTGCTTGGGAAGCTGGAAGTAGACCTCATTTTTTTGTTGTGGGTAGAAGTGGTAGATGAAGGACATGAGGCCAGAGAAGGAGACTGAGACCAGACTGTAGGGTTTGGGGGAACAGGTGAGGGGATTACTTCGTGAAAGGGGTGACAGATCCTCCTTGTGACTTGGGGGGAGAAAAAACTAAAAAGTATGGATGTGTTTTTTTGGCACAGACGCCAGAACTGAAAACCATTCATAGACCTTGCCTATGAATGTTAATTTATGTTTGAAAGGAAGTTAAATATCAGTTTATTAATCTTTCTCATTATTCATCTCTACTGCAAGCTAGGCACTGTGCTGAGCACTCTATAGGCCTCATCTCACTTTACCCTCTAATTTCCTTGTGAATGGATGTCATTGTTAACCTCATCCTACAGACGAGCTATTTTAATATCCTTGAATGTACCCATGAACTTGTGAACTAGCCATATACTTTAAATGTTAAAATGATGCTTTCCTTCTAGTCACAATCCCTCTGTTATAAATGATAGTTTATTCTTGCTCCCTAAAGTGGAATTGATCTTTCTTTTCCATGATGAGACAGATCTGCAGGGAAGGCGATAAGTTTTTCATTGAGCACTCTTAGAATAAGACATAAACAAATTATTTTGTTTACCTAAGATAAATATGTGGTTAAGAGCTCACCCTTTGTAAGGTGAGCTGCTTTTCTGAGTTTGTCCAGGTGGTGGCGCTACTTCACCAGTGATTTCCCATCTCTTAGTTTTTGATAAGTTTGGAGGAAAGGAAAATTCAGGAATCCTGGATGGGCGTATGGTTTTTAATCTATGATGTTATCAAGATGCAGGATTTTTCAACAGTAGGTTTCGTTAAGCAATACAAATCGGAAGAAATAACTTACAAAAATTAAAGCTCTGTTTTCAACAATATTAGACTGTTTTTCAGAACTACTGTGAAGCAATTGTTACCAACTAAAAATCTATCACATTTGGGGGTGAATTTTTCCTCACTGCAAATGAAATGCCACGGAGAACGAAATTTTAATGTTGCCACATCAAAAAGAATGCCAAATACCCTATAAATTAGAGGGTACGTGCTAACCGTCTAAGCCTAAGTGTAAAATAAACTCAGATCTTTGAAAATTAATATGAACTCTTCTTGGCAAAGTGGAAGTTTTCTCTTCAGATATACATCCACAAACTTCACCAAGAGATTTTTGCTTTTTTATTTTGGCCTTATCCTTTCCCCTGAAAGCCTTTGAAGTGGTTATTTTAATATTTGTTATGTTAGTGAAAGGAACTGATTTCAGTCCCTGTACAAGTTTCCAGGCCAAATGATTAAATATTTGATGTTTCTGTATCACTCCCTTCTGAGGACCAGGGCTCTGCTTTGTTTTATTAGCAACACTAAAACCAGCACACCCGCCACCCTGGAGAAACGGGGACTGCATCATTTATCGTCTTGGAAGTAGCATTAAAGCATTATTCCCATCCCCGAATAGTGTTCTCTAAACATTCTCTCTGATTACACAAAAATTTTAGTTTGTCTTGCTAAACCATATATTTTAAAATGTAATTTTCAAACAAGTGGGCTTAGGAGCTTGTGTCCAGGTAAAAACTTCAGCCTGGTGTGTCCAGAAGCGAAGTTGCCTCCTAATAAATACAGAGTGTGTGACTGCAGGCTTGGGAGGTCTGTTCGTATTTGTGGGAGTTAACAGTCTAAATTCCAAGGGAATTCAGACAACAGACACTTAAAATAACACCAGTAAAGTCACGTTAACCGCAGTACCACTCAACACAGCCCGTTTAATGTGGTGTGATTTTTATTAGGCAATGTGTTATACATTAAACCAGAAAACAAAAACAACTAAATAGGCAAAACTTGGTATAATCCCTTTCTAAATGTTTAATGAGAAACAAAGCCAAGAAAACCAGTCATCTGAATCGTAACAAAGAGGTAACAAAGAGGTTTTGTGTAGTCCTTTCCCCAGCAAGCTCTGTGGTCAGATGGTTGTTATCAGCTTTGACGTTTCCAGAACTCACTCCAATGGCTCTTGGCTGTCACTCCGTCACCATCACGATGGCCACTCGTGCCAGCAGGAAGCTGGCTCACATTGCCTGGGTTCCCCAGTGTCACCCTGCAAGGGAAGTGGTTTGTTTCTTGGCGGAGTTTATCTTTATTTACCCATGTCTCAGGTCAGCAGAACAAAACCCACTGCATTATAAGGTCACGGGGCCATCAGCTTCTCTTGTTTCGCCAGCCTGGGTTTCTACAGTGGGTCTTGTTCCAATCAGAAGTCCTCCCTAGCCAGGGCTAGTTCCATAGCTGCCAGGCTTTCAGGAGAAATGGGGGTGGACTCCATGGGCTATCTTATAGTGAGTTGTTGCCTGTATCAGGAATAAAGAAATGCCTGTCCAACTTTCTCATCCATTAGGCTAAGAAGTCCAAAGTCAGTCTATGAAGAATGCGTACAAAGTATCCTTCTTTGTCACCTTCTGACACCCTTCATTGGAAGTGATCAGGTATCCCCAAAATTTATCAAGTGAATATGTGATATTTCCACTGTTAATATTTATTTCAGTGTCCTTTCTGGAATAAGCTGATCAGCCCACTTCTCATAAGCTAAGAGATTTGAGCAGAAAATATATATGGTTAATTTTACTTCATTCACTAAATGAGATCTCTATGGGAAGGAGGATCTAATAAATAAATACATTTGTAGATACTATGATAGGAATCAAATATAGCATCTTATATTCTAGATTTTTTTTCTCCTTTGTAAAAGGACTTTATTTACTTTTTTGTCTCATTGACGGATGTAAGCCATAAATGGAAAAAAGCAATTTTTAATGACTCCATTGTGAATGGTAAGTGTGGTGGTGCTTTTATCTTCACTGTTTTGGATGAAATTCATGATTAGTAAGGTTAGTAATCATAATAGGAATCATAACAACCTAGTATAACTGCTTGATGTCTTATTTAAAATGCAGCCATGAATTAACTATTTGTTATCAAAAGTGTTCATAATTCCAAGCATCAAGTTAGTGAAATCTCAATCTCTCTCTCTCCTCCCTCCCTCACTCTTTCTCACCCTTTCTTAAAAGATTTGATGTAAACTTTTTTTTTTAACTGCTGCAGTATTTTTCTCTTAGCTTTTACTAAATAACTAGGGGTGGTCATCAGACAATAAACCATCTTTGATATTTCTTCATCCCTTCCCATTTTCTTCAAGATGTAGCACATGTTGTCCCTGAGAAATTTGAATCGTTTTTGTTTGTCGTGGCTTAGGTTACCTCCCGACTCTTTTTCTTGGAGTAGTTGTAGCTGATAATAAGAAGAAAAACTGAGACTGCTCAAGAGAATATACCACTTTAAAAGATATTTTCACCACCCTAATTCCCTTTCGAAATAACGTTTCTGTTAGTGATTAAATAAGGAGTTTAAGAGTGTCATAGTGTCTATAAATAAACTTGAGAACATGCATTTATAAAGAGCCATATTTTTACAATCTCATCTCCACTAAACAAAACAATATTTTCTGGCACCTGTACACTCAGTGTTTCATGTAGTTCTTATTATGGAATTTCCTTTCTCCTTTTGAGATTGAAGATAATTACTGAATGTGATAGAAACTTTATAGCCATTAAAAATAGAACAGAAAAATGTTACCAGACGGCAAGTTGTTCAAAATAAATATGAAACAGGACTTGGGTCCTATCTTACTGCTTGACTTTGCCTTATTGTAAAAGGACATAGTTTTCTTTTCTCTTGATTCTTTAAAATAATTTCTTAAGAGCTTAGGAAAATGTGACCACATCATTGCTTAGATTTTTTTTATTTGGTAGAGAGTCTACCATTATGTAATTATACTTTGTTATGTTTAAAATAGCTGAATACTAAAATTTTCAAATGGCTTAACCTAAAATTGGCCTTTTCAATCAGTTTTAGCAGTGCTATATTTAGATTTGGGATGGTTTAAGTAGAAGGTATGGGACCCAAAAATATAGTGATAAAAGCAATAATCCATCTGCCCCTTTAAATTTTTCTAGTCATCAAGAATCTCCTGACTTCTTCATTATTGGGTGAGAACCATCACAATGGAAATCAATGCATGGGCTTTTTGTGGGTGCTTTTCCCACCTAAATCTGCTGCAGCTTTCAAAACTCCTTTCTCTTTTCTTTGGTTACCAAAACTGCCCAGAACTTTAAAGGAAAAAAAAAAAAAAGAGAGTGATAGCATATGGCAAATCTGCAGAGATCTTTTGTAATTTAAATCTGAATTAGATCACTTTGATCTCCTCCATATTCATCCTTTCGTAACTCAAATATATAAGGTCTGTCTTTTCAGATTATTTTACTGTGTTCTTTGATTTAATTTTGCCACCCTAAATATAACATGATATTCACAGATCCCTTTGTGAGATTAGAGTTCTGAAATTAATTTCCGAGTTGCTAGATGAAAATAGGGCCCTGCTCCTGGTCAGGTTTAAAATGTAAATTGTGCTCCCCTTTCCCCAGGGTCAATGAACTTCAGTTTCTGGAGTTTCAAATTCATTGAAATGATGGACCAAGCAGTCCTTCACCAAACATAGCAAGACTGCTCTTAGCTAGCAGTTTTTGAGTATTATGTCTATGCCAAAAGTTTGTTGTTTTACATGCAATATGTTGTGTAATCAAAAACTTTGAGCTAGACACTAAAGCATTTCCATCTTCCTGACAAGCTGAAACTCTAATGCCTATATGAGATGTTCAGTAAGACACAGCTAATAATGAAGCAGAATTTGAACTTAGAACAACTTATGGCATTAATGTTACCCATAACCTAAGTGATTCAGGTGCATTTATCTTGTTTAGTCTTCGGCAATCCCTCAAGGATTCCCATAAACTTGATTCACTGATGAGAAAACAAAAAGATGCTGCATTTTGACTCTCTGGTCCTGGGGCATTATTTTCTAATATGCATTCAGCAATAAAAAAGAATTTCATCAAATAAATTTGGGAATGATGATTGTCTCAACCCCTCATGCTAGCCCCTGATTTGAGTCTTCACCATGCTTGGTAGTTGCTCTAAGATGTCCTACAGTACCGCTTCTGCTTAATTTTGCTTAAACCAGGATTTCTCAACTTTATCAAAGATTCTTTTATGTGCTTTTAATATTCTGCAGAAAATACTTTGAAAAATACTTATGATGCTAGAACATTCCAAGATGGCGGGTAAATGGCTGGGACCCCAAATGTTATTCCACTCCCAGAATGTTGACAACCAAGACTAACTGGTCAAATTTACATGATCTGCTGAAGGTAAGTGTAAATGACAACAGTGACCCTTCCAAATAGGGAGTTTTTGCCATTGGATGTGCCTTCTGACCTAAAACTGGGTTCAGGGGTCAGAAAGTATCTGCTTTTGGGCAAGGGGCATATCCAACAAGCAGGGAGGCAAGGGCTATGCTTACCTCTGGGCTCGGCAGGAATGCTCAGGGACAAGCAATCTCATTGAACTCATGCTGCCTGTTTCCAAGCCTTTTCTGGAAACATGACCCTTGTCATGAAATAGGGGATACAGGATCACAGAGCCTTCTGAGGCAACTCTGTGGCCTCCAAATTCGGGCCTTTCATTCCAAATCAGGTTGTCAAGGATCAGCAGCTCAGCTTGGGAACAGTTTGTGAGTCAGTACTATTCAGAACGCGTTCTGGAGAACTTGATTCTGCCTGCTGATAAAGCTCACAGATCCCCCTCGGATGCCGGAGGTGCTGCCCACGAGGTTGTGAAATGGAAAATGGCTCTGGGAATTTTGCCGAATAAGGCTAGAAGAAGCAGATCCTTGGGGGGGGGGGTAAAGAGAGGGGACCCGAGGTGATGGGTGGCATGGTAGGGGGTGTTCTTTGAATAATTACAGTGGCTTTCAAGGAAATGTTAGCATTTATCTTACTGCGACATTTGCCTCATTGAAGCTGAGCTGTTTTTCTCTCTTTTCAATGAGATATTGAGGGAGCGCTGAACTCGGTGATAAATGTTAACTTTTTAATGAAAACCCTTGCACACTGTGTCCCAGAGGCAGGGCCTGTGTGGGCTATTGAGAGAAGCAGGCTCAACGAGCTGCTGCTCAAAATTCCAGGAGGTTAATAGGCAAATCAGCCTAGAAATGGAGGAACCAGCTGTAGTTCTTCTTCTTTCCTGGCTTTTCTTACAAATCAAGGCATCTGGGCACCATCCTTATTCACAAATATCTCATTTTTCAACTTCTTTGGGGGGGGGGGTTAGCTAAAGGAGCCATTTGTTTTTTATTATTATTAATGGCCGCCTCTCTTTTGACAGGTTCCAGACAGTCTTGCCAGTTCAGGTCACAGAGGTGGGCTGGGAGGTGGGGATCTCAGGTGGAGCCCTTGTCTGACATTGCTGCTGTGGCTAAGCTGGAAGGTCATGTCACCCTTTCATCCTTGCCTTCTAATGCCAGTTGTGTATAGGTATGGAATATCTCAGAGAGAGAAAGTTCTAGAGACTTAAGATCTGAAAAGTACCACGATGAGGCCAAATTCATGCATTCTCAACTGTAACACTACATCAGATTTACCTGGGATTTAAAAAAACTGTGGATGCTGGATCTGTCTCCAGAGATTCTGATGCAGTTGGGTTGGGGTGCAGCAGGAGCATTTGGATTTTAAAGAGCCACCTTGGAGATCTGCAGCAGTGTTTGGGTTAGCCCGATTGTTCTCAAGGTGGGGTGGTGATAGATGTCTCCTGTCCTGAATACCCATCCACTGCTCCCCACCATCCTGTACCAGTTTCTACTCCAAGAATAAAAGCATGAAGGTACAGTTGTCATTGCAACCAAATAGGTTAAACACATTTTACTGGGAGAATTCCTTAGATCTTTGCATATAACAGTCAATGCATATTTTTAATACCAAAGGGGATAGGGAAGAAAGCACTTCCCACATCTATTGGAACCTAATATCATGGAAGAATTTAGAGGGCCTAGAGACCTAGACACCTACGGATCCCCTCCTTGAGAAATACTGCTTCTGATCCAAGAGATGTGTCTCCTAAGCAGGCTCACGTGCCTAGTGTGTACCTCGCATATTTGGCACCCACAGGGGTTACTTTTAAAACTACTCTTCTCTATATAAATCAGTAACAGCCATGTAATAATCATGTTTAGTTGGTTTTTCTTTAGTTCGAAAGCAAACCCTTGAACATTTAAACAAAAGAATAAATTTCAGTCTAAAAATATTCAAATTCAATTATTTCATGATTGAACTAAAATCTGCACTTGCCAAACAAAAATTTTACACCTCTTAATTCATAGTTTCATTCTCGTAAATTCTAAGGAAAAACTCCAAGTAGTCAAAAAGAATGACAGATTTGAATGAACTCAAGTTCTGTGTTTCATCTTTATAATCCCTTACCATCACTGTTTGTTTCAAATCTATCATTTAGGAGTGTAGCACAAGGGGGCTGCGGACACAGAGCTCAAAGTGAGATGGGATGGTTCTAAACAACTGTAAATTTCTTCTAGAGAAGGAATGTATGTTGAGTTCATGTGGGTTACAGCCCTCCTGTATAACTGGGAATTTAAAATTAACTTCCATGTAGAATAGATATATACACACACACATATGCTTTAAATAATATCTGTATATATATGCACACAAACATACACGCACAAACACATATTAAGTTAGTGTAAGTTTTAAGCAATTGATTTTTATCTGAGGAGCAGCATCTTGCCACTGTCTTTGCTTAGCATTAATAGCACATGGTATTCACATTGGCTTTAATAAATTTTATTGTTTGACATTATCTACAGTGCACCCCTTTGCTGCTTACCCTCAGAGAAGATTACTTCATCTTGGTATGTCACTTGCATATATCCAAAGGCACAAAATCTAATGGTGGAAGTTGGAGCTAACACTTAGATTTTTAGATTCCCACATCAGTACCATTCTGAGTACCACATGCTGTGAATAATACATTAGTTTCTGAAAAGCGATCAAAACGTTAGGTGAAACTTCTGGATCCCTCTATAATAAACACTCAAGGTAACTCAGTCTGAAATATAAGAGTCAATATGTCTACTAGTCCATTTGGTCCTGTGCATATTGAGTTTCAGATCATTTCAACCCAGAGGTCTAGGTGACATGTGTCCCTTCAGAAAATGGAGATTGCTTTAATAAGGAGAAAATTGTTATTTCATTTTATTAACAAGCTTGTATCATACTGAAAAATTCATTGTCTGTGTTCAGCTTGAATATTGTATTCATTATGTTTCCTAATCTGTGTGATTACTACCTGTGTAATTTGATGTCTGCATCTGCTATCAGTATTCTTTCAGCCCATTATATTTCCCATCTTTTTTCATAATGGAGGATAAGATTGGGATGTGGAAAATTGCAGCAGATTGCCCAAGGCAAACTGCAACCAGCCAGCAGCTGGATGGAGCAGCAGAGATACGAAGTAAGTTGCGTGGGGAATCTGAGAGGGGCGGTCTCCAGGCCTGTGGTCTGCTGTGATGACCCTGGGAAGGAAATGGAGTTGGCCAGTTTTCCAACGTGGGAATTAGGTATCCCCAAATTACCCCTAGGAGCTCAGGTTGGCATTATCCATTCAGGGAAGTTATTAGATAGAACATGTGAGGTAGAATTGGACAGTGTATTGCTAGTAAACTGTTATTTAGGGACCTGGGGTGAGAAGCGGATACTGGAACAAACCAACAGATTTGTAACAAATAATTTTAAGGTAAATATTAAGTTCACAATCCAAATCACAGAACAACAAAAAGGGTCAAGCTACCCCATATCCTTTTCTTTTATCCCCTGTGCTAATTATAAGCAGCCATTTCATTTAAAGGGTAATGAGTCAGGTGGTCTACCTCAGTGAAAAGAGAAAGCATTAACGTCAGATATGTCTAGGTGTGAATCCTAAGTCTGATTCTTACTTCAAGCTAACTAGAACTCATTAATACTTTTAAATAAGGGAAAAATATCTACCTCACAGAGCTGTTATTAATCACATATGATTCAATATAGTTTAATTATGCATGCAGCATGGATCCTAATAGTTCACAGTAACTGTTTTTGCATTCTCAAGGCAACTGGGGCAACTTCTTGGCATTTAATTGGCTCATCCACATTAGATAGAAAATTCCAAAAATCAATCCTTTCTGTCAACCCTTAAGACTGTGAATATTGTTTTGGAGGCTAGAGTGGTGGTCTAGTTAGGCGTGAAAGCTCTGGAATCACCCAGACCTGAATTTAGAACTTGCCTTGCCTTGTCCTGTCTCTGTGACTTTGGAAAGTTTTTTCTCATTCTAGTTTGAGACTTTACTCTCTGCACTGTGGAGCGGATGTTGGTATCTGCCTTATAGAGTTGTCAGAGTTAAGTTAGTTAATGCATGGCGAATTGTTTATTTCCTTTCCTTTTTTTTTTTTTCCCTTAAGTAATTAGTTTATCCCTTAGGACTGGACAAATAGACTTCCATCCTCTGTTCAATTTGGTTATTGAAATCCCTATTAATTCCTGGCATTAATGACATCAGTAAATGCCCAGGTCTCCTTTTTTTTTTTTTTTTGTACTGGAGATTAAATCTCAGGGAAGATTTACCACTGAGTTATATCCCCAGGACTTTTTATTTTTTATCTTGAGACTGGTTCTCCTAAGTTCTCACTAAATTGTGGAGGCTGGTCTCAAACTTGCTATCCTTCTACCTCATCCTCCAGAGTTACTGGGATTACAGGCAAGGGCCACAGTGCTTGAGCTATGTCTACTTTTTATCATTTCCCATTTTTTTTCTGCTTACCCCACCCTTTCCTCCTTTACTGACCTATTTGTTTTCTTTCCCTGTACTACCAGTATTTTTTTTCCATGAGCGCAAGGATTTGTAACAAATATTAGGGAAAACAAAGACGTTACTTTTCCTCCATATCAAAATCACAATCTCCCACTCCCCACACACTGTGACAAATGGGAATCCCTTTGAAACCAAGCCTGGTAACACAGTGAGGACCAGTTCTAGGCCTGTCCCTGCTTAGGTCTATCAGGCACCAGTGTAGTCTGTACAGAGGAGCCAGGTGGAAGGGAAGCGCTTGCTCCCCCCCCCCCTTAGCAGGGCCACCAGTCCTCTGCAAAGGTCTGTACTCTGGTATTCTGCTTCCTTCTGTCCCTAGGAAGTTTGGAGGGGACTTTCTGCTAGGAGCAGAATTCCTTTCAGGGACTCTGTAAAGGGTGAGCCTTGTGACCTTTTTATTTATTGGCAGCCTCAACCACCACACTGATACCAATCTGAGGAAGAGGCTGCAATGAGAGCATAGGAGAAGATAGAATTTTAGGCAAGGCTCTGGGACGCAGTAGCTGCATAATTCTGAGCAGGCTTTTAAATTCTCTGAGTCTCGATTGCCTTGGTTATAAAGTGGGGATAGTAATGCTGTGTACTATGTAGAGTTGTTTAGAAAACTAAACAAATGATGTATATCAGGGGCTAGAGGCAGAGCTCAGTGGTAGACTGCATGCTTAGCATGAGTTAGACACTGGGTTCAATCTCAAATAAAAATTAAAAGTTCTTTTTAAAAGCAAGTGAGCTGGGCATTGTATCACTTGCCTACGATCCCACTACTCCTTAGAAGGGTGAGGCAGGAGGATGGCAAGTTTGAGGCCAGCCTCAGCAACTCAGGGATGCTACCATTTCAGTGGAGAAAAAATTTTAAAAAATCACAAATGGTTTCTTTTATAGTTTTTTATATATTAAATTTATCATATTCAGCATGTTTATATAATTATTGTGCAGTTATTTACCTTCAAGACATGAACATACCCAAGAGCACAAGGAAGTCGTGAAAAATCGCATCACAATGACATTTCAGAGGTTTTATCAAACATGGATGAACAGGCAGCAGTTGTGTAAGATATCATCTATTTGATGCTTGCAGATCAGTTACATGTTTTGTCTAAAATTTCGGTACATGCTCATATTATCTAGTGACTCCTATATAGAACTTCTATACAGATGATGGAAAATTTCTGTATCTGCTCTGTCCCTTATGGTAGCTATGAGCCACATGCGGCTATTGAGTACTTTAAATGTGGCTTTTGCAGCTGAGGAACCAAATTTTTCACTTGATAGTTAACTGAGATTAATTTGTCTACATGTGGCTGGTGACTATATCTTGGACAGCACAGCTATGTGTTAACTCTGTCAATCAACCTTCGATCATCTCTTGCAGCAACTGACTTCAGCTGGATGATCTCTTTTGCTATTTCCTTTAGTCCCGCCTGGTGGTCTCTCCACCAGTCCAAATGAACTTCATCTCATGTTGTTCTCTGCTTTAGTCATATCTCGGTCCTTCTTGTCCTTCCTGTATGCTTTGCTGTTTCTTGTTACCTGTGCTCTCTTCTCATCCTGCTCAACTCTAGTTGTCTGTCATTATTGGGTATCTACCTTTTGCCGTGTGTATCCCCAGCTCCTAGTGGAATGCCCATTTAGTCCCATCAATAATATGGTAATCTGTATATGGAAAGCATTTCTTGGGTGGCACTCAACCCATGCCCAAGACAGAGGCCAGTCTTTTATACTTCAGGACTGGTATGCAGTCCCTTTTGCCATATTCTTTTTGGCACTGGGAATTGAACCCAGGGGTACTTTACCAATGAACTATATTCCCAGACCCTGCCCCTTGCTTATTTGCTGTTATTTTAAAACAGGGTCTCATTAAGTTGCTTAGGGCCTCACTAACTTGCTGAGGCTGGCCTTGAACTTTCAATCTTCCTGCTTCAGCCTCCAGAGTCTGATTTTAGGCATGTACCACCATGCCCAGCTTGCGATATTCTTTTGTGGGGGCACAGGGAATTGAACTTGGGGCACTGAACCACATCCCCAACCCTATTTTTTTTTTTAAGCATCTCTGGGCCATAGTAATGGTGCTAGAGTCCATGAGTGACAATGTTCCCCCATGTCTCTTCAGATGTATGGCCCTCAGCAACCAACTCTCTTGCAGAACCTTCTTGAGTGGGGACACAGATGAAGACATCTTAGGCAGAGGTGGAACTGGGCTCAGAACTTGGCTCTTGTCTTTAGGTACCCATCCTAGTCACCAGATGTCACTGCCTGAGCTAGTCCTCATTGGCCAAAGTCATCGCACTAGTCTCATCCAAAAATGGGTATATTACCGTTTCCCAAGTTATCCAACAGGGCTGGTATGGACCCAAGGAGACAAATTGGAAGAAGCCTCTTGCCTTGCTCAGCATGTGCATGGTGAAACCGTGGGGGACTTAATACACTAATTCTGGAGGCCGCCCCTCTGTCGTCTTTCTCCCCACACCTGCTTTCCCACCATCATGTTGCTCTCCACAGGGCCACACATTGCTTCTACTTTAACAAATCTGACCAGCTGTTTTCTTTTGGTGTCTTTTTATTGCAGCAAGAATTCCAAGAGCTGTGGGGGGAAGGCTGCTGAAAAACGCCACAGGCCCCAGGCCTCACTTCAAAGCAGCTTTTCTCATTCTTCACACACTGTTTGCAGGAACCTCCTCTGTTCTCTCCCGGGAACCAGATTCTCGTGGAGATTTTCCTCAGTGATATCACTATTTACGGAACTCTGGCCCTGGACATCATGTTTATATCTGATCTGTACATGTCCACATGGCCCATAAAGTTTATAAGAGGGTTAGAGAGCTTTTCCTTGTTCGTAAATCAGCCTCCCTCTAGGAGTGGGAAAGGAGGAGGCAGGAATGAGAAGGGAAGGGTGCCTGAGCCTTAGGGAGAGCAACGGTTAGCAGATGCTGGCCTGGAACTTGGGATCCTCTTGCTTCTCTCCCTTGGGGTCAGATGGACAGCAAAAGAGAGGGTACATGTGGTCGCCTGAAAGCTGGCTGCCATGGACAAGTAAATGACAGGTTCTGAATCTCTTCTGCATCATGTTTAGGTAAATCAGGATATTAATAGTGATACTCATGGGGTGGTTTCTCAGGATTAAACAAGATAAGAAATAGAAAGCAATTAGTATGGAGCATACATATTAGGAAAAGAAATGGTGATACATCTTATTGGAAAAAAGTGACAAGACAATGGATAATTTTAAAAGTTCTTGTCTGTATCTCCCAGGAATCCCAAACTGATCTCCTTAGCTGCCCCTTGAGTTGTTCTCCCCAGAAAATCTGAGGAGTTGGTCTCCTCAGAGTGTCTCCTGCCATGGGCCACCTGATACCTGCAAGCCCTCAATAAGCACTGGTATGAATATACCCCTTTTCAGGCATGATTTTCGCATTTTTCAAAGCTGAGATTGGTTCCATGTCAAAGTATAAATATTAGGAAATATTTTAGTATTTAAAGTAAACATTTTACAAATATCTCCCCTCCACCCCCAACCCCACTTGGAACAGGAAAGGTCTGCAGGCCAGTGAAGGTGCACTGGAAGAATAATAGATCAATAACAATTCACCACCGGTCCCACAAATTCCCTTGGCAGTTTCAACCAATCAGGGTTCAGGAAAGTCATTATAGGATGTGTCCACCCAGGCAAGGCAAAGGAGAAAAGATTGTGAAATTATGTTTTGAATTGCCTCCAACTATCAAAATAGGTAACCTGGAGTCAAAAAGAAATTTGATTCCTGAATTATTTACCATTGTCTTGAGGAAATTCTCATCTCTGAAATCCACCCCCAACCACTCCCTCCCCCCATGGCTTGTCACTCTCATGATGTAGCCAGAGTGATCTTTTAAAAATGCAAATCTGAGTAGCCAGGCTGTTTATAAGCCTATAGTGATGACTCGTTGCTTTTAGGTAAAACAAGGCCTTCATGCCCAAGCAGGACCCAGCCTCCTCTGAACCTCCCCAGCCCCTCTCTTGCTTTCAAGCTTCCCTTGCAGCTTTGTCTGCGAGCCGCCTTCTTCCTCCTCTTGTCTAGTTAACTCCTATGTATCCTTCAGATCTCATCCAAATACTGCTTATTCTGGAAAGCTCCTTGATGCTACCCAAGTCCCCCAAGATTAGCAGGACTTCCCATTTTCATGCTGCCTTCCATTGTCATGAAGAGATCCATTGTGCATTTACTGATATCATGTTGTCCATCCAGGAGGTGATTTTTTTTTTTTTTTTGAGAATAGGGCCTTTGCTAGTGTTTTCCATCCTCTGAGCATCTTAAGTACCCAGAGCCAATTAGATGCTCAAGAAACATTTGTTCCATAAGTATCTGAATCTCAGTGTCAGTGAAATCTACCCATTTCTTTCTTTCTTTTTTTTTTTTTTTTAAATAGTCGCACTAAGTTAATGAGACTGGCCTGGAACTTGCAATCCTCTTGCTTCAACCTTCTGAATAGCTGGGATTACATATGTACACCACCAAGCAGGACCCATTTCTTCATCTTGAAAGGCCTTCATGAATAGAATGTGGTTTTCATCCAGAAAGTGTCCTGGTTGCCTAGAGGAACTGAATCATAACATTTTGGCAATTGAAAGCATGTTGAATTTTATGAGTTCAACCCCTTCCTTGTAAAGATCAAGAAACTGGGGTGCAACAAGGTGAAAGTCACTCAACTATTTATGTGAAGTAGAGGCTCAGATACAATCTTTAAATTCATGACCAGGCACACTTCTCATTAAGCCAAATAAATACATAGTTCACACATAACTGAAATAGTGAGTTGCTTGTGCTGCCACCCACGCCAGTGCCTGTCTCTACCTGTGAAGAGAAGGCACCACCCTTCACTGTGTTATCACTCTTCCCTATTCTGACACCACTCCTGGCCCTGGCTTTGAACTCTGGGTTGCCATGGCAACTGTTCTTCATGACCATCACTGCTGCTTCCTAGGATCACAGGATCACCTATACCAAGGTAGATGGCTGTCAGTCAAATCATGGCGCTTTTTTTTTTTTTTCTGAGTCAAGAAGGCTAAAGTCCTCAGATCAAGTTCATATTATTTGGAGGATGTGTGTCGGGGACACTTAGCATCAGTTTCAATGGGGAGGCAGATAAAAGCGTGATTTAGGACACACGCAGGGAGGACAGGGCTGCCCGCCTCTGAGCTCCAAAGCAGCTCTTCCAGAAGCCCTTTGATGTGAACAGAGACGTTGGAAGTTGCGTAATTCCTGTCCATCCAGACACAAAGGCTGTGCCAAGGATCCCAGCCGCCAAACATGTTAAGTGCTTGCTTCGTCCTTCCTTTCACCCCGGCTCCCCCTCCCCTTTTTGTTTCTCAACAAGCCAAGATCCAACGTGTATGTTTCTGTCCCAAGGAGAGAACATTAGTGTCAGAGGCGTAAATTTACAAGGCTGTTGGGCTTGGATGTAATAGAACTTGGAGGGCTTCTGTCTATTAAGAGAGGTGGTCAACCCAGTTATAGAGACTAGTTGTGGTGTAGCCTTGGGCGAATTCTGATTGCTTGGGACGGAGATCTCCCATCTCACAGAGAGAAACACATGCCTTACAAATTGGTCACATCCCATTTAGCTCCTATTAATTTACATCCCCGACCCCCAGGGCTAACAGGCAGTATTTTTCTTCCTTTTGTTTCTTCTCCCATCCCGAGTGACTTCCTCTTTTTCTCTTTCCTCCTAGTGTCAGCGGGACTGTTTCTAGTTTGCTGAAATTTCATTTTCCTATTTAAATGTTGCGCTTGGCGTCCCCTAGATCCTTCGCATTGTAAAAAAAAAAAACCCGTGCTACACACGCCCCTTGCAGCCTGCTCTCCATCAGCTTTGCCTAAATCAAGTTGCTGGATCAGTCCCGTGTGTGAGCAGGATAATCACTTTCCTTAGCAGGACAAAATGGTGCACAGAATGTGTGTTGCCTTTTCTGCTTCAAAGGTTTCAGAGGTTTCTCTAACCACAAAAATGAGACTAGAACATAATGGATAGACAAAGGTCCCTCGATGACAATCTCCCTGCTAGAAATGTTTGTGAATTACCTGTAATTTACCTCAAAATGGACCATATGTTAGACCGCAAGATGCACTTTTTCCTTTTTTTTTTTTTACTTAAATGGACTGTTATTCAGAACACTGTTTCTTCTTGACATGGGACTAGATGTCGAGAATAGATTGGGGGGGAAAATGCCTCATAGAAGCTTCACAAAGTAGGTGCCTGTTATCATCTGAGTGTTTTGTACAAAGAAAGAAAATGAAATTAGGTGCATTTCCTTCCCCAATACACCATCAGCGCCATAGGACCAAGATGAGGAGTTTAAAGACACCTCGGGAAGGGAGAAGGCCACAACCACTGATTCACTGATCCCCTTTATGTGATTCATGCAATGGGACAGAAATGGCAGAGCCCTTGGCGCCTCAATTTGTGTGGTCAGAAGACCTCGAGTGGTTCTGACAAGGCAGAGGGAGGGTCCACTGTCTAAGCACGACATCCCTTGCTTTCTGTAGTGCCCCAGATGTATTTGCCATGTGCTGTCTTCCGTCTTCATGGTGACAGCTTCTTAATGTATATTTTTTTAAGAGTGTCAGACCTTCAATTCTTAAAATGAAATCTTTTGAATGTTATTAGAACCTCAGTTTCTTAATCTCTCTGAATCTGAACAGATGCAGGGGACAGGGTGCAAACAATGGCCAACCTTATTTTCCACCCAGAGCCAGAGCCTTGTCACTAGCCATGCCACATCTGCGTTTTTGAAGGGAAATGTCATAATATTGCTAATCAATAGGAGGAGTGACAGGCCCATTTGTCAAGAACAGGCCAGGGCTGCAGCTGTTGTCCTCCCCTGCATCTTTCTCTTGGGCTTTGCAAAAGGGAAGCCAGGGAATGGATCTGAGTTCAGGCAGTTCCCTGCTGTGCTGGGGGCTGGGAGTTGATAGGGAACCCCTGGGTGAAGATCCTGGGATGTCTTGTTCATGCTCTGCACAGAGGGGCTGAATGTAATGGCAAGGGCTGGAAAAGAAACATGGAGTTTCTAACAGCGGTTTTGTAACAGTGGCAGGCATGCAAAAGCAACGGGACACCCTGGCAAGGGAGAATCTTCTGTCTCAGGAAGTCCATTGACCTTTACTCTGGAGAGTGCAGTTGTTTATGTGTTTCTTTTCAACTGCAGATGTTCTTTGCTGCTCTGTTGGTCAGAGGATCAGCAGGTCATCTCAAAGAAGGAGTGAAGCCCAGGGGTGAGCTTGGGTCTTAAACTTAATGATGACTTTCATCTTTGCTCTAGAGGACAGTGTAACCAGAGGATGGAAAATGGTAGCAAGGCGGTCTGTACACGCAACACCCTTCCTCGCACCAGCTCCCCTGAGCTGATGTCAACACACAAGGGCATGACAGGGCTTGCCACTGCAAGCAGAGCACTCATGCGTGGGGCCTGGTTGTGCCTAGGTGACAGGACTGAAGTGCCCTTTCCCACCCCACCAAAATAATTTTTAAATGAGGAAATTAATCTTAATCAACTCTTGTATCTCTGGCTTTAGTTGGCCCAGATTGTTATGGCTTTTCATGCTTGGGGGGAGGGTGTCCCCATGACTAGTGATTTTGTTTGGTTGGTGCAAGTGAGCAAAAGCTCATCTTAACAAGGGAGACCTTAAAGAAACATGGAAAACTTGTTAATTTGTACATTTGCTCCTTCTTACCCTAAAGAATAGGTGATATTATGGAAAATGAGTTTTGTTTTACAAAGTAGATCAGTTTTGGCATTAGAAAGCAAATGTTATTCAATTTAAGGACAAAGGCAGTACTAATATTTTACAGTTAGACATCTTTCAGAAAAATGTGAAACAAAAAAACATTAGAAAGGAATTGGCCCCACCCTGAAGTTGGGGAGATAATTGTACCCAAACCAAAAACAGAAAAATTGCTTGATTAAACAAAGATAATGAGTTTAAGATACTACAACATGTTCTCCTCCCAAATAAAATATAATAACAATATTCTAAGCATGGGAAGTTTTCAATTTCCCCGAAGGCACAAATAAAGGTAGAAAGACTGATATTTAAAAAAACACATTAAAATAACACAAATGAAGGTATTTTACTTGGAAGACCAATGGAGTCTCAGAGGCGCTGCCTGTGCCAGAAAAACTTTTGGAAAGTTTCTCTGTAGAATTCAGCTTATTCTTTCTTCAAGATTGATAAGTGCTTGTTTTTAATGGTGAATTATATACATATATATGTCATTCAGAGCAAGTGTGGGAATTGAGCGGTAATCAAACATAGGTTATTTGATTTGGTCAACATTGGAGCCTGGGTGCAGTAATAAGGCTTATGGGATGATCTCAGATGGCTCTGAAGTGTGGCCTGGGCCATGATTGGCCAGGGAAGCACTGCAGAGCAATAGGCTGGCCGTTTAGGGAGGGCACCCATGTTTGTGGAACACTTTTTCTTGGTACCTCATGTGCCTTTGAGTTTACTTCAGTTTATGAGACAGATATTTTCATCCATGGAAAGGTGGCCCTCATACTGTTGAGTATGTGCTGGTAAGCTTGATAATGCCCTTCAGGTGGAATAGAAGGTGCTTGACATTTATCTCCGCTGGGATATATCAAAGGGAAGAATCCTACAGTTTGTAAATATGGCTCTGAGTGAGTTTCCTTTGCTCTAGGGCAAGTTCTGCCTCCATTTAAAATTGTCACTTGGAAGCTTTTCTTTTTCTCCCCTAACCACTGTCTATCATCTTCACTGCTTTCTACTAAGGAAGCTTCAAAGTGGACCTTGTCTTGGATCTCCAAGTGGAGAGGAGTGGTACGGATTCTTCCCTACTAGAAAAGAAAATCATCC
The DNA here is from genome assembly GCF_001458135.2 of Marmota marmota marmota. NCBI lineage: Eukaryota > Metazoa > Chordata > Mammalia > Rodentia > Sciuridae > Marmota > Marmota marmota. The sequence goes on from NW_026000153.1 coordinate 2,625,419, forward strand.
AGAATCAACCAACTTACTCTTCCAAAGACGACTTCCAAGATTAGAGGGTAGCAGGTGGTAGAGGGTAAAAAATGTGGGTTAGGACAGCATGGACATCAAGGGACACTCCAGTTTTTATTTTGGTGCTTGTTTTCTTCTTAGGTTTTTGTCTTCACACTAGGAAAACTTCCAAAATCTCATTTTCTTTGGGATTATAGAAAATAGCAATCAGTTTAACACAGTTAAAGTTACCTTTGAGACTGGCCTGTGTACATAGGCCATCTAGTAATTGCAGTTGGGGACAATGTCATCCGACAGTGGGTTGAGGGCTACGTGGGAAGGGGAGGAACAGTAGTCCCACTGACAACATATCTCTTAGGACCCTAATGGAATAGTCCTAAGTGATTGTCCATCAATCATCCTCACCGAAGGGAATTCTGATTCTCTCCTGAGGCATCAGTACACTTCAGAGAAAAGACTTCAGAATTTTCAATGATGTGAAATCACTCAGATTGGGAAATGAACTGGTGAATATTGTCACATGTCAAGGACTAAATCATTTGTAGACAAAATTTGGCTTAGAGAAAGAAAGGTGGGCAACTTTCTAATTTAGTGAGGGGGGGGAAAATGTCTTTTGGAGTTATATGCAAGGCAGTAACATGATACACTAGACAAATGCAACACATATAAATGTTTGAGTCAGACAAATATGGATTTGAATTTCATCACTACTATAGGACATGTCATTAGTTTGAGCCTCAGTTTTCCTGTCTGTAATATTAGAAAAATAATTCCTACCTGTATGAACCCAGGCTACCCCCATTAGGAATCTAGATGTGTAAAGCACTATGTTGTAGTAATCTATTTCCCCTTAGGGTGACCTATAAAATGTGGGCAATTGGTGAAGCTATATTAAATCAGTGCCAGTTTGCAGTGTTTGAAAGAGAACCTGTCACATTTACAGAGTTTACTGTTACAAAATTCTTCAGAAAACTGTTAAAGGAAGTGATTTTCAACTTGCAGAACTAACGAGCTATAAGATTTTATAGGGAGCTATTATTTGGAAATAATTGGCTTAAGAATAAAACATACTGATCTTTTTACAAAAAGTTTCTTAACTGGAAAACTTCCTGACTGCTTTCACTGGGGGAACTTGAAAAACTATGCTTGGAAGTCTGAGAAACAAGGAGTTAGCTTCGGGCTGATACTCTCCATTAGGAAATGTACCTAATAAGTACTAATTGGTTGAATGCTGGGGTTTTTTTAATATTGTATCCATAAATGCCACACCCCAAGGAGAATTAAACAGTGATCGAGGTTACCTGGAAGAACAGAATGCTTCTAAAAGAACATTTATTTTCTTTAAATCATATTTGTTCTTCTGTCAAGTGATCTCCTAATTATTGGGTCCCACAGCTGTTCAGATGACCCTGCCCACTGCCACCAATAGACACCCACCTCCTCCAGACTTCTGACAGCCTTCCTGGGCACCATATTTCCCATGGGCTATAGAAGTCGAGGAATGGTTTGTTGAGGAGTGAGAAGTGGGTCCTTGAATCTGATTTCACCAAATTTTTTCTTTTTTTTCAACTGAAAATAGACTGCAATCATTTCCACTTTGCTGCACTTTATTACCTGGGGACCTTATAAAAGTCCCAATGCCCGGTCGCCCAATCATGCCAATTAAATCTGATATCTGAGGGTAGATGCCAGACATCAATATTTTTTAAGGAACCTTGAATGATTTCAATGTGCTTTGAAGTTTGGGAATCATTGGACCATGCTTTGTAAACCTCAAGAGGCTCATAAATGTATTCAAAGCATCCAACATGGGGTTTGTGTTTAATAAACTAACAGATATACCCTTTTGATTACTAAGATAGTGTTGTGATAATGAATAAGGAAAATGATACTAGTTAATAGTTAGCCCTCACAAATTTAGGGCATTTCACAATTTACTCTTACATCCATAGTTGGTTCTAACCCTCACCATTTTTCTACAGGATAAACATCGGTAGGAAACACTGTCTTTTTTTCTATGTTACAGGTGAGGAGACTGTGGCTTGGAAAGGCTAAGTGAGCTTCTCGAGCAGAGTCTAGCTGAGAGCTGGTCGGACTCCAAGCCCCACGCTCTTTCCACCATTCTATACTACCTCTGTGTCCCAGGAGCATCTGTTGGGTGGGGAAAGACACAGCCATTTGTGTAAATATATTGAAAACATACAGTAGGTAAAATACTGCAAGTCACTCACCAGTAGAGAGCATATGCTGTAAGCTAGATGGGAGTCTATACCCATTGTTACCTTCTTAATGGTACAGCTGGATTAGAGAAAGTGGCAGGCCTCCTCCTCTTCCCTGAAGTCAACCCAGGTACCAGACATCCTGACTCTCCATGCAGGCACAGCTGTGCAGATCAGAGAGTAGACCTGGCTTGGCCTATCATGACCCTGTTCCAAGTACTTGCCATATAGGAATAGAAGTGGGAATTTATTCCGCTAAGCCTGAGTGCCAGAGGAGGTAGGTTCCACCTGGGATCCCTGCATCCTTCTCTACATCCACACGGGGTGGCTGATAGTCAACTCCCTCCTCCTTACCACATTGGATATTCTTCCTTTGAGGAAGAAAAACTGAGGGTCGAGGGGTTCTTCATATGTTTGCATTATCTAACTCTTGATGTACAATGTACGCTTTAATAAACGCAACTGTAGTTGAGTGCAGTAGCGCATACCTGTAATTCCAGTGGCTTGGGAGGCTGAGGCAGGAGGATCACAAGTTCAGAGCCAGCCTCGGCAACTTAATAAGGCCCTAAGCAACTCGGTGAGACCCTTTCTCAAAAATAAAAAACAGGCTAGGGATGTAGCTCCGTACTTAAGTGCCCATGGGTTTAATCCCTGGTACCAAAAATAAATAATAAAATAATCCCTATGGCTACATTCATTTTTCATTATTATTTTCAGGACACTGAGATTCCTCTTCATCCTTGCCTCTTGATGATGTATCAGGACTCAAACGGCTTAATAGCCAGGAAACTTTTTGTGTTCTTTGGATCTCATATATTTTTCTTTGACCTCCAGATTTGTCACACTGGAGAAGCTAAAGCAGTTCTTTCCCCACTTTATTAACATTCTGTCCATCTTACAAGTTCCATTTCAAATTCCATTCTGGGAAATTAGGAAACACTTTATGGAGGAGCTAGTATTCATCTCTCCCTCTCAGCTCCCACAGGTCTTTATAATTTTATTATGGCATTTATCATATTCTATCCTGTACTGTAGTTGTATGCCATCTGTCTCTTTCAGCATATAGTGCCTTTCCTGGGGGAAGGAAGGATAGTCCATTCACCATTCATCTAGAATCCCCCACAGCTCACAGCATTGAATCTGGCACACAGTAGATGCCCAATAAATATTTGTTAAATCAGAATAATCAAATTTTTTAAAAAAGTTCTATAATCATTCATGTTCCCATTTGTCCACTGATCTTTTTAACTTTCCAAAGATCTTGGATCTTTGATATAAATATTTCTGTATGTCCATGGAACAGAACATGCCTCTATATTGAGAACCACTAATCTGCTACTTTGACCAGCTTAGTCTAGGGATGGGGATCATTGTATGTCCTCTCCCCTTCGCTTCATGAATTTATAAGTTACATAGGAAAATCCTTGGTAACAACTCTGACCTTTCCTCATCAAATGACAAACCAGGTAAAAATTGAGGCCATATAGAAAGGTCTGTCCTGTCTTCAATGCAAAGACATAAATTTTACCAAGAACTTTGTTTTCTTTCCCACTCCTTTTTTTCCCCCCAATTAACTCAGAATTTCAGACCATAAGAAGTTTCCTCAAATTCCACTAGTAAATATGAGGCTTGGTTCTTCAGAGATGGTATTCATAATATTTAACTCTCATGTATACAAAAGCTATAGGACAACTAATGCTAAAGATTTTACATACCCTTGGCATTGTGTTGCTTTAGGATATAGGTTCATCTCCTTGTTAGTGTCTTAAGTCTAAGCACCAGCTGGTATGGTGGCAATTCTCAATGAGCTGTGCAAGAGTCCTGGAGTCTGTTTTAGCTCCATCATCCTCAGGGGATTAATCCAAGATAATACAGTCCAAAATGCCTTGCTACCAGTTCACTGTTTTAGCAGGCATGAAGGAGAAAGGGAAGGGAGAAGGGGCTTGTCCCTTTTTTTAAGGTAACAACATGGAAGTTCTCTGAATCGCCTCCACTCATGTATCTTTGGACAGAAATTGGTCATATGGTCATATTAGCTGCAAGAGAGTCTGAAAAATGTAGCTTTTATTCTGGAAGACCATGCACCCAGGATAAAATTAAATTACTATGAAAGGAGGAGAATAGATATTGAGAAATATGTGGCTGTCTCTGCTGCAGCATCTCTATCTTGAACTTTTGGACCAAGACTTAAATGCCCCTCCAATCTAGAAAGTCCCCATCTCTTCCCAGAATCAAGGTGATGCCCTTGTTAATATTCCAGAGGCACTCAAGGGACTTTTGCTGAAGGCGTTTTTGCCCATCTTTAAATGTTGGATTCCCCCAGGGCTTTAAAACTGCCTTTTCTTCTTGATAGCCTTCTGGTCTCATCTACTTTCATTATTTTGATTTATATCTGTAAGCTGATGGCTTATATTTGACCTGTATTTATTTTCTTGATGGATCTCTCAAGTTTCCTTGCAGCTTAGATCCGTTTCTATATAGGGTGGGGATCAGAGTGAAGCAGGAAAGGAGCCTCAGGAGTGAAAATGAGGAGATGTGCTCAGGGCATGCGGGTGGCTATCCCACCAACTAAGTCCTAATTCTTGTGCTCTTGTCTCAGACTACTAAAATAGTCTCTTACTGCATTCTTGTTTTCAAACTTTGCCTAGTACAACTTATGTCCAAGCTGCTGCCTATGTGAAATTGCTAAAATTCAGTTTGATCTTGTCTTCTTTAAAAGAAGAAGAAAACAATCCCACCACCCAAATGTTTATGACTGTAATTGGCTTATAGAGTCAAGTTCAAAGTCCTTACTTGAGATATATAAAGCCATTCTTCACACCCTCCACCACCATAAAAAACCACAGCATTCACCCTTCTCCCACCAATATTTATTCACTTTCAGGCCACTCTTTTGTTTGCTCTTTATCTGGGAAACTCCTTTTTTTTTTTTTTTCATCTTTTATTTTATGTGGTGCTGAGGATCGAACCCAGCGCCCTGCACATGCCAGGCGAGCGTGTTACTGCTTGAGCCAGCCCCTGGGCAACTCCTATATGTACTTTGAGGACTTCTCACTTCTTTTGTGAAGCCTTCCCTGATTTTTCCAGGTAGAATTAATGCTTAGACCTCTGTGCATATCTCTATTGTGGTCCTATGACACTGAATTGTACATATTTGTTTACATGTTTCCTCCAGGAACTTTGAACTCTCAGAGAAAAGAGAAAATGTCTTATTCAACTTTGTCGCCTGTTCCTAACACAGTATGACGTAGAGGTGATCAGTAAGTGTTTGCTGATTCAATGAATCAATAATGACTAATTTCTGCTTAAGGAATCATGAAATGAACTGTTAGAGAACTGGATGGATGCCTGTAACTAGTGGCTCAGGAGGCTGAGACAGGAGGATCACAAGTTTAAAGCCAGCCTCAGCAATAGCAAGGCACTAAGCAACTCAGTGAGTCCCTGTCTTTAAATAAAATACAAAATAGGGCTGGGAATGTGGCTCAGTGGTTGAGTGCCCCTGAGTTAAATCCCTGGTACCAAAAAAATGGAAAACTGGATGGATGGGTTTGTGTGTCTAAAAGTTCACTCATGCCACACTGTGGTTGCCCTAAGATAGACATAATCTCAAAAGCTTGGTTAGTAAAGAACTTTGATTCAAATTCAGATCCAAATTCTTCCTCTGCTCACTGACTTCAGTGCCTAGCTTTTGTTTATTTTGGAATATCTTGCTAATATTACACAGCTGCTAAAATCCTTCTCAAAACCTCAATGATTCTCACCAAGTAGTGCAAACCATTCTACAGGGCTCACAATGAAGAAGAAAAAACAAAGACAGTTCTGGCAAAGGTTTTAAACCATGAATTGTTGACCTTTCTGCTCTGCACCAAGGAATTGGATATTTGTAGGCAATGGGGATGATGATTCATGGCATGACTTCAGTGAGACCACTCTGCCTGGAACTTCCACTCGACCACAAGCACATGCAGGAAGACACAGGAACCATCAATCTATTCTCACACCTCTTTCTCACCCAGAATGAAAATTACTTGGCCTAACAAAAGAGGTGAACTCGGCCAAGGGGAGACACATTGGATTATGTTTCCTGAAAGCTATATTGTTATAGTGAAAAGACGGCAATAACTTGTTAAGGATTCTAAGAAACATAAGAACCCTCTATCCCCACCACTCTGCGGCCCTTAGTCATGGATGTCGTGTGACGAATGGAATATGTGATGGAGAGGCTCAGGTTACTTGAATGTGGTGGTAGTGGTTTTTTTCCTCTAACATGGGAAATTGGCAATTTTTACACTGCTGCAGAACAAATGGAACTGTGACAAAAGTTATACAATTTATGTAGCTGATTTCATGTGATTTTTCACAGTTGGTTAACATTTACAACGGGTGAATTTTGCCATCTACTGAGATTAATGAGGTGGGATGGAATTTGCCCACTGTAGTCACTGGTGCTATGTTCACATTCCCAAAGACCAATCTCCTCCATTCACCCATTTTCCAGATGAGGAAACCAAGACTTGGATGGTTCAGGGACCAAGGTCACATAGTTGGCATATAGCAGAGCAAAAACCAAAGCTAGGTCCCACCAGTCCTGGCCCCAGAGACTTTTATTTGGATGATTAGGATTCTGATGAAAAGGAAAACTGGGCATTGTATCACTTTTTTTCCTTCAAAAGAAATGGAAACATCTTCCTTACTTCCATGTCATCATTGCCTACTACCCATTTTGAATTGTCATCAGTCACACAATAGGAAGGGGAATTGAGAGACTACTTGTACCCAGACTGATGGTACCATCTAGTTCTCTAATGATTAGCTCATTGCATTTTATTTGAAGGATTGGATCCCATTCTAGGAAAGGGTAGGGTGCTTTGAATGAACCATCTTTTCTTGAATTCACACCAATAATAACAGAAGTGTGCCCCTAAACCCACCTCTCAAAAATCACAATGAGCTCCTTCCTCTCATTTTGCTACATAGACCCCTCAAAACAAGTTACAATGTGCTGCTATATTTGGTTGTGTCCCTTGGAATTAATATATTAATCTCCAAAGTCATATGTTGATGGTATTTGTAATTATGATTAGGCCATGACGGCTGTGCTCTCCTGAATAGACTACTACATTTGTGGATTAATGAGTTAATCTATTATCAAGGGAATGGTTTTTTCTTTCTTTTCTTTTTAATAAAAGTGAGCATTCTCTGGCTAACTTTGTCTTACCACATGAGGCTCTGCGCCACTTTGGGATTCTGTGGAGACCCCTTACCAGATGCAACTCCTCAACCAATAATTTCCAGCCTTCAAAACAATGAGAAATAAATTTATTTTCCTTATAAACTACCCTGCTTCAGGTATTTTGTTATAGAAAATGGACTTAAGATATTTTCTAAGTTGGGTTTTTAAGAAGTAGAACCTGAGATGCAACTTGCTCTCAGATGAACCAGTAAGAGAGCGAGGAATACAGCACAGGGCAGAACAGAAACTAGAAAATAATGGAGATTCAGCTGGAATCTCTCCTGAGTTTGACCTCATAAGAGCCCTAGCAGGTAAATGGTGGTTTCATTTTGAGGAAAGAGGGCTGAATTTTATACTCATGGGACAATCAGACTTTTGCTAGAGGCTCTCCCAGAAAGACACAGAGCAGAACCTTAAGACGTCTCCCAGATAGGCCACACAGCTGGTCCTGGCCAATCCTCTAGAGCAGGGAAGGGTGCAGCTGTCAGCCTTTAGCAGTCAAATTTGTTTAGCAGCTGGAGGTTGGGGAGGGCATAACAGCAAAGGGATCGGAGAAGGACACCAAGAGCATTTACTAAGCAAAGTCATATTTCAATGTCCCCAGAAAAGTGGGGAGGGGAAGCTATAAATAACACAAAACAAGAAATCAGTTCCCAGGAAAGCATAATTCACGGCTTTGCTTATCCTGTGATGGCATAAAAGACATAAACATGACACTAAAAACAAAGAAAAGCCATAAACACTTCCGATGGAGGGATCTGTTAGAACCATGTCTGATTGGGATAATACTTAAGTGCCTCGTAGAACCAGAACATCTGGATAAAAACTGAAGAGTCACCATGGCGCACTGTCAATTCCAAGATTCCTCTGGCTTCTTGCTCTCTGAGATTTCTTTCTGCATTGGTCCCAATGCTCCTGCCCATGACTTGTAACCTGGGAAAAAGCAATTTGGAACTCTGTGTGTGCTGAGCAAAAAGCTTATGTTGGAGCTATTGATCAGATGGAACTTGCTCAGAGCCATCTTGCTCAACAAAAGTCCTATCCCAAGGTGGCTTTGGCTATTTGTCAAGACAGGTAATAAAGGACACACTTCTGCCTCCCAAAGATGAAGAAAAACCTAAGGTTGAACCACCATATGTCAAGAGCTGTATTCACCAATTTTTTTTCTCTATACTAAAAACACTTTCTCATGAGCCTCCATTGTTGCTGCTAATCGGGGAGGAGATGGGGTGGAGGACATAGCCACACCAGTCAGGGGTTACTCAGTCCTTTCTGGTGTAAGGCTGTCATTTTCAGATCTGTACTCAGCCAGTATGAGTAGAACTGCCCACTGGGGCTGCTTTCCCTAGAAGGACATCTGCTCACATCTGCCTGTCTTGGTCTTCATGTGACACAAGGCCCAGATATCAATGGTTGTGCTTTAGAAAAAAAGAGGGTCTCTTTACAAATGAGGCTTCCTCAAGATTCCAAATAAAATGCAATTACATTTTCTTGTCTATTGGTTTTGTTTTTTTTTAAGAACCCTTAGAGAGTAAGAAAGCAAAGAGTCTCATAATTCAGTTAGCGTGGCTTTCCTTTGACCCAATTCTCTTACATGTTGGATGAATTTCTTTGGCAAATTGAATAATTTTCACAAGTCAATTACATACATTCCCTCAGCCTGTTTGAGTGTAATGAAATAGCTTAATAGAATAAAACAATAACCCCAAGATGATGATGTTGGCCATTATTAAGTACAACAAAAGGAATTAATTATGACAGTAGAAAGGATAATTGATGACTTGGAAAATGGATTCTCAAACTCTATTGTGACTTTGGAGACATTTGAAGAGCTATGTGGCTTTCTGAATACTTATGAACAGGATTATTAATAACATTTCTTAATTCCTTACATTTGGTCAGCCCTTTACAATACATTGTCATGTACAAAATCTGGCTTTTAATCTTAACCAATACTTAGAGCTTGCTAGGTGCAGCCTCTACTCTGAGCATGTCACATATTAACTCACTCAATTCCTCTGCATCAACTCCCTGCTCTGTGGTTGGGATTGTTTTTTTTTACAAACGAGGACACTAAGGCTTAGATAAGTTAGGAATTCACTCTAGGTCCCCCAGCTGGGATGTGGCAAAATGGAAATTTGGATCCAATCAACTTCCTGAGTGCTTGGATCCATGGCATTATTCTACTCACCTCTCATTTCAGTCTTACAAGTATCCTGCAAAATGAGAATGTTAAGTTATATTTTCCTGAGGATAAAACATGCTCTGAAACAGAATTTAAATTATTTGCAAAAGTTTGTAAACCCCAGAGCTGGACTTGAAATCTTTGTCTTTTATCCTCAAATCAGTACACTTTCTGATTTGAATTTATGATGCAATAAATTATTTCATTCCAAGTGGCATCTAATATTTCTAAAGCTTTGAAGCACAGAGAAGATTATACTATGTATTCTTTTGGGAAGAAAACTGTGCACAAATGTTGCAGGCCAATAGAAATGCAGATCTTCTTAACCAGAGATGCTATTAATTTAGAAGCCCCAATTCATAGAATGCTTAATGAAAGGGGAACATATTGTCTCCTAATAATTCTTATGTTTTCTGTGCACATAAAGTCCCTAGGGAAATTATAATTAATGTAGATTCTCAGATTCCAAACCGGGAATTCTCATTCAGTGGTTCTGAGGTCAGGTTCAGGTATCTAAATTTTTAGGACACATCCAGGTGAGCAATTTCTTTCTAAATGGGGAACATAAGCCCCAAAGAGAAATCCACCCTGTTAGTATATACTGAGATGCTAAAAAATCATGACTTCAAGGTTAGTATAGCACTAATGGTACTTTGGTTTGTTCCTAAGATGACATGTTTTATTTATGAAATTCAAAGATTAATTGGAGATAAATTAGTCTCAAATTCACTAATGCAATTTGTTAGGTGAGTTAAAACATTCATATAAATCGTGATTAGAGCTACTGAATTTTACGGAAATAAATGTTACAGAGGTTTTGCAACTTAATAAATATAGGCATTTATACTTCCCAGAACTTCTTTGATTAATTAATATCCAAACTAATGCATAAAATCAAATATATGCAAAATTACTTTAAAGAGACAGAAGGGCTACCTAGAGCCCTAGAGAGAGATTGACTATAGCCAAATCAATGCCATTAGCCAAGAATACATTAACAGAAGGAGGGTGTCTGACTGGAATATTTATTTTAAGAAAAATGCAGAGCCTAAAGACGGGGAGTACACAGACTCTCTGGAAAACAGGAAACAGTGACTTGATTTCACCCAGAGATGTGCTGCTGACCCCTCTGGTGTATGTGCCCCGCCCACAGCCCCATTCTCTGAGCCCTCCCCAGCCCTACCTTGAGTAATTGATCCTTGAAGTCATGTTTGTGCACCACCTCGCTCTATGCCCAAGTTGTTTGGAGGGTGTGAGCCCCTGTCGCACTAAGCAATCAGATTCTCTTTGGAAGAAAATCCTAATTGAGATTTGAAGGGTCTCTTTAATCTCTTCTAGTTGCTTCCTGTAAACACTCAGGAATTTCTGGATCCCAAGTGGAGAAAGAAGCTTCATAAAGAGAATGCCCAGAGAATGTGAGATATGTCCCCTGCAACATGGGGGACTGAGGCAATGGCTTCTGTATCGTATGTAAGAGATCTAAAGCTAATCAGCATGGCTAAAGAGGTGTGTGGCAAAGTCAGCTCTAATCCCAGCCTAGTTTATTTTCTAATTTGTCATATTTCCAAATTCTTACTTTTGGGGTAAGAAAACTAAAATGAATTAGAAATAAGTATCAGTAGGGGCTGTGGTTATGCAGAATTTTTACTATTATGTGGGATGAAGTATGGATGTTAGAGTGTTTTACGGTAGGTTTCTGGACTTTGGAAGTTTTATACTGCACTTCTTGTGTGCATTACCTGATGATATGCAGTGATAGTGCTGCCCTTCTATCCTTTTGGATTTTCCATGATCACATTCAGAATGGGGAGGAATCATCCAATCTAATATTTTCCATTCCCAAACAGTAGCACCCAATCGTTAAAGATCTCAATTATTCCTGGTGGACTTGGGGACAAAAAGCAGTAGGGAGGAGGATGTCAAACCAAAACTACAACTGCCCAGAACAGAGAGGGCCTAACAAAGTTAAAATTCAGACCAGCAATATAGAAACAGCAGTTAACAGTGTTAACAGACAGAGGCAGAGGCCTAAAATACTGGCTCAAAATATGTGCGAGCTACAACCATTTCATGGAATGTTGGATATTTAAGTTTCTCATGACTCATGTGCGTCTCTTGCAAGTTACTAACATTTAACTAAAGCACTTGTTTATTTAAAGAATGTTTTTTCCTTTCTTAGAAAAAATAACCATTCCTAGTTCCTCTTGTAAGACTTCGGATGACCAAAGTGAAGTCTGACTCTGATGCAATGACTTGTAGAAAGTTTTATGTACACTTTCTTTCGTTTGTTGGTGCTGGGGATTGAACTGTTTCACACATGACAGGCAAGTATTCTACCATTGCACCACACCCCCAGTCCCTTTAGGTAGATTTTCTATTGCGCCATCTTTATCAATAATTTGAGGGTAGCAGATTCAGGTACCAATCCATAATGAACATTTATCTGGAACTTGAAAAAAATGACTTCCTGCCCACTTCCTTCTACTTGCATACACTGATGTGAACACACACACACACACACATTTACTTTAGCTCATCTTTAAATTTTTCCTAGAAAACATTTTTAAAGGGTGAAAAAAGTACCTTACTGCTTTTAGATCAATTTTCCATTTGAAATAGATGAGCAAACAGCCAAGTACACCTGACAGGCCCTTGGAATGCTCTTTTACGAAATTCTAGATAAAAAAAAAAGGGGGTTTACTACAAAAGAAAGTGGCCATGATCTAAGTAGATTTTAGGAACCTAAATACAGAATTGAGAATTTGATGTTAAAATAAATAGCCAAGGGACAAAACCATCAAGGACATTGATACAACTAAAGATAACAATGAGACATAAAAGAATTAGAAAAAAAATGATTTTTTAAAGTACAGTTCTCATTGTGTAGAATCAGCCTACTATTACTGCAACTGTTCCTAATAGGTATGAAGTATAATATATGTTTTTAAAGAGCTCTTGATAGTCCTTGTCTTCCTCAACCATTTAATGAAAATTGAAAGGACAACACAGACCCACAGTGAGGTCAGCTATATATTCTCTTTCCTACTCCACCCCACTCCCATGATTACGATACTTCATTTGCTTTTTTCTTTCCAGGTGATGCTTAATGTACCTATCAAGTGATGTTTGGTAATCAATTCTGGATCTCTCCTAGAGGTCAGTCAATGACACCATCTAAATAGTCATCTCACTTTTTTTCTTAAAAGACAATCCATCTATTTTCTTAGATCACATAGGGCTTTCAGACCCAGGTAAGGTACTAAACCATTCATGAACAAAATGACCCTTTTTCTCATCAAGACTGTCAGGCTTGACTTCTGTGAGAAGATGGACTAAGTTATTAAAGGGATCTCTTTCATTAAAGTTCTAGTTAATATGCTGCTGGCTCAGTTCTTAAGTCCTCTTTGTGTGGTCTCTTTATCTCTTAGTTTTATTCTGGGAATGAAGAGTATAAATGGAGAGAGTATAAAGGATGATATATATGTACACATATACATGTAGATAAATACATGTTTTATAAATATATAGAGAGCACATGACAATGTAAATATGTCCAGAGTAACCTCAGGTAAGTTAATAACCTGAATGTAAAATGGGGAAGGGGCAAAGATACAAAAACCTTAAATTGGGGCTTTGTGATTGAGGGGATCATTTAGAAGTTAAAGGCTTGAACATTTGTTAATAAATAAAATGTCAAAATATCTATGGTTTGTGGTCACAGTGTCTTTTTCATGTCCATAGTCCAGAGAGAGAAGTCAGTTATATTATAAGTTTCACTTCTCCTGAGGATCCTGAATCTTTCAGAAATGGGCTTAAGCATTATTTTCAGAAGGTTCCAGCAAAAACTCCTAAGGCTGTTGTGTCATTCTCGATATTCCTGTCTTAGATTGGCTGGGGGCTGTTTTTAGCTTTTCAAATTAATAATTTGAAGGAGATGCTACGCCCATACATAATGACTTCATCTTGTCGGCAGAAATGATTCAAAACAGCAGTTAGTACACACAAGTAGTCTCATTAAGCAAGGTTTTGATGCAGGAGCACAGGTACGGTGTCAGCTGCTGCGCTGGGTAACTGCTTAACTGTGGAAATAATGGCAGAGCAGAAGGTGTGTGTGAGCATTAACACTGATCGCTATTCTGCTGGGTGTTTAGCATCTCAACTCGATTTTCCTTTTGTTTTCCATTTGGAGCAATGTACTGCACTTAAGCCAAATTCCTTAGGGAATGCAAGAGATGTTAATTGCATTTTATTTTAAAGTAAGAAATTTGCTTTAAAGAACATTTTAAGGTATTTATAAAGATCTGTATAAAGACCCTTATTTTTCTCTATTGTCAGTTCCTTCCCTTTGTTAAAATGTCCTGATGAATGGTTTTGAAGTGCAGATAATAGGAAACAAACCAGTAAAATAACCACATTTCCATTAAATAGATAAGGTCTTATAAATTTTTTTGAAGCTTGTTTATTTTTTATATATACTTTTTACTTTATTTAAATGTAGAACAATGTCTTTTAACCAAGTCACTGAATGTAAATATGTCCAGAGTAACATCAGTAGATTAATGCGATATACATAAAATAGGGAAGGGGTCAAGGTATTGAACATTCAACCAGTAAGTAGATAGTCAGAGAAAACACCCAAGCAAGGCATATCCCCAGAGGCTGTCGGGGGTGGGGAGGACCTGAAGGTTCATCAGAAACTCCCATCAGACCCTAGAGAAGTTCCCATATTTCAAAATAGCTAGGTGCTCCAGATTTCCAGTGTCTGGAATCATGATGAATTCACAAATTTAACTCTCTTCCTACTTAAGGAATGAAGTGGTTCTCACTGTCAATAGTGAGAACCACTCTTATTTTCAGTTTGACTCTGCATAACCTAAGTCCCACAAATATATTTCTGGCCTGTCCATTGACAGCTATGAGACAGGAAAGTTACCATTAAACAAAAAACTCAAACATTTCCATGACAATAGAAAGTGTTTCAGAAAGTGTTGACCAACCCAGAAGGGGTCTTATTTTTTTTTTTATTGTGATAAAATACATATAATATAAAAATGATCATTTTAGCCATTTTTAAGTGTGCATTTTGGGATCATTCACTCCTAGGCTTACCACCATCCATTTCTAGAATATTTTATCTTCCCAAACTAAAATTCGATACCTACTAATCAACAACTTCATAGCCCCCATGTCCCACGGCCCTTGGCAGTGACCATTCTGCTTTCTGCCTCCATGATACCTGATTCATCCCAACAATACTGCCAACTCCAAATATACCTAACTTCAGGAACTTTCTGTTTACTTTTAAAAGCCCATCAGAGAAAATGCACAGCAGCTAGGGAAGCAAACCTCCCAGGAGCTGTTTGAGAGAATGATTATGTAAACAACGAGGCTCTTGGAAGGCGTGATCATCCTGAAGGAGGCAGCTCTCACCCAAGCTGTGCCAAACCTAATGCAACGTTTCTGCCTTGAAATGGTTGGTGATAGAGAGAGAGCACATTCATGCTGCCAACGGGAGACTTCAATCACCTGGGCTGGCAGGGCCCAGAAAGACTGTGGAAATGAATGTCCTTCTGATCTGGCACAGGGATGTTATTGGGAGAGGAGGTATTTGTTCCAGAACCATTGTGATGAAAGCACCAGGGGGCCAATTGGCTCATTTGTCTCAGTTTATCTAATTACCAGACCAAGGTGAAGATTTGGAATGGTTTAAAACATAGAAATGAAGCCTATATGGGCCTTGAACTGGATGTGCTCCTGGTCCTGTGAATGAAATGCAGTTGTTTTCCTCATTCCTCCCATTTCCCAAGGTCCCCACCTCCCAACACAATTCAACTTGAAAAATAATTTTTTTTTTCAGACAAAGTAGAGAGCGGCAAAACAGGATTCACAGCCAATTTAGAAAATTTCTTACCTTATGAAAATTCTAACCTCTTTCGTGGCAGAAACGGGGTTATTTCGGCTTGATAATTACTTCAACTCTTTTCTCTCTGCCTATGTGGACACGTGGACATAACCTAAAGTTAAATTATGCTTCTGGTCTCAAGCAGGTCTTTCTGGACAGTTTTGCTTATAATACATTAAAAAGTTTAAAACAACTATACAGTGTTTATACGTGGAGAAAAAATAAACACATAGGGATATGAATAGCCTGCAAAGAAGAAAAAAAACTAGTTTATTGGTTCCACTTAAATGTATTATAAACAATTTGTAGACACACTTTAGTGAATATTTTCACTGACTCAGTGAGTGTGGCTTCCCAAGTATGTTCTGGCTGGAGGCAAGACCTCAATTTTTGTTCCCATGAGCAGTACTGGAAACCTTCCTTCAGGGTTCCATGGGTTCCATGGGGATCTCTTTTAGGATATGAAGACACCACACCTTTTCACATGTGGCTATTGCTATACACTTGGGAGCCACAGAAAGAAAAAAAATCATAAAAATAAAAGACTTTAATAATTTTCACAACAGAATAACGTTTTTAATCAGATTACTGGGGAATGGAACAATAGATTAATAGGTTTTGATGGGAGGAAGAAGTCACTAAGAAGGGTACAGTCAAGTAGCCAAAGAAAGCATATGTGCTTGGTGGTCCATAGTTGTAAGCAGTGTTCAAAGTGAAGGGGATGATGGGAGGAAGTGATGGCTTAGATATTTACCCCTTCCTCCCAATACCATGTGCCTCTCAGCAGTTCTCTCCAACATGATGATAATTAGATTAGTCCAGCAAGACTGATTCCGTAAGGCCACAGGAAAGAAATATGTCTGGAGAATTTCCCACGGAGGAAGGTCATTAACTGGAAGCAGACCTAGATCCTGGGGCTAGGGGTGTCCCTCAGAGGTCTGGTTGAACTGAGCCCCAGTTTATCTAACCCCATCTTACACTCAGAGTAAGCATCCTTAAGAGAGATGTGGGAGAGAAGTACCTGTCTTTGTTTGCTCTGCATTGCTGCTCTCCCAAGAGAGGGACCATGCATTCAAGCTGTGGTTCATTAGGCGGGTCTGGTGCCAGCCAACTGGAACAGCAGCTTCTTTGAGAAAGAACATGTCCAGGCCATATATGACTGCCTTTGGCCTGGCTCCATAGTATCCAATGTGACAGACCAGGGCTACTGTGCCTAAAATTCTGCACTTTTAACAACTTGTGCTGTAGGAGTAACTGAACTGGGAAAAGGTTTATTTGGGCCATTGTCCTCTAAAAGCACGTACTTGGCAGCCTTGAGGGTTATTGGGTTCTTGCCTAAGGGCAACTACATATGATATGAAAACTGGATTGCTATTTGGCACATGTGTAAGAAGAAAGTACCATGTGGGGGTTAAGAGCACAGACTTGAGTATCAGGTAGACCCAGGTTTAGTCCTTGATTCTGCCATTTACTCAGTGTGTAACCTTGAGGAGCTTACCTAAACAGCTGTCTTCTCATCTGTAAAGTGGGAATGATAATTAGAATCCTTCAGGAAATTGTCATGAGAATTAAACAAGGTCATATCTGTAAAGTCCTTGATCTACGACTGGGTAGGATAGAGTAAGTGTTCTTATCATACTCATTTTATTAAAAGAAAGAAAGAAAGAAAGAAAGAAAGGCTAATTTTTCCCAAGGAGCGATCAGAAAACCTTAATTAATTATTCAAGATCTTTACATTGGGCCTTTAAAGTGAGATGGAACCAGGGAAGGTGATAACTTAAAATTTCTCTGACCTTCACTTTCATTCACAGGAACACCCACAAGCAGCAGGAAGTGGCCCTCAGAACACTTGGTTGAGGCCTACAGCATCGCCACCTCTTTTCCACAGGAGCCATTGTGGAAAATGAGTCCAGGCCTCCTGCTCACAGAGCAGGACACAGGAGGGTGTGTGTTGGGGAAACTGAGGCAATGTAAAAGCTGACTAAAACAACTGGTAATAATCTCTTCATCTGAACTCTTGGAAATAGGTTGGATACTCAAGAACCACAGAGTTCATCAGAGTCTTGTGTTTTGAGGCTTATTTAACAAGAAATATTCATTTTGGTGAATAAATGATTAGTCAGGCATTGAATACATTTAATAAAAGATCATTTCTTACCCTGGTTAGAAACATCAAACGATTAACTGTTTTCTATTTAAACAAGATGAGTGATTTTGAAATCTTTTCTTTTAACGAATTGATCTTTTCTCTTGTTGGTTTAGCTGAATCAACTCATTATTTCAACATCCTAAAAAAAAAAAAAAAAAAAAAAAAAACAAAACCCAGTTGGTATTTCCACAGGGCTTCAGTATTGAACTGTCAGGGAAGTCAAAACCAATGAAACAGCTGCACAGATTGAGCTTCTTCACCGAATTAGCAACTTTTCCCCCAATTGATTGACCACTTCTTTCACTAGACCAATTGAATCAGCCAGTTGCATATTTTCTCCATATGCTCCTTAGCCGCTGATAATCAGTATTGTAATCTCTCATGTGTTCTCTCATATGTTCTATCAGCCAAATAGAAAGCAAGGAAGAAATTCATTTTTCTATTTCAAAATAATGTTAGCACTACATATCCCATTAGTTTTCCTATTTTAAGATGATAAATCCACTTCCCTAAATATTTTCCCAGTATTACTTTATAATAGACAGTTACTTATGCATGGTTTAATAATGGTACCCAGTGCTTATTCATTCCATTGATTTTTTCCCCCCTGCCACAGATGCACTGAAGTGTGCAATGCTACCTGCACTGGCAGTTTGTTTTGTATTCTACTAGGGAGAAAAATCATAGAGCTATTTAATCTTGGGAGTAGAAAAGATCTGAATTGATGGAGCATGAGTGTTTTAAGTTTTTTCAGTTTTTTGAATCGGAGACCAAATAAATGCAAATCATTTGATTTTTAAATAAACTGATATAATGGACATCTTCCAATACTTAGCACACTGCTGAGCAAATGTATATTTATGGATTATAAATGCCACAGAAGTCTGTGCTGCTAATCATCTATATAAAGCATTAAAATTAGACAAGATTTTCAAAATGGCACACTGAATACTGTAATTTATTTCATTGCTGTAAATATGTGTACATTTTATATTTTAGAAACAAGATTCAGAGAAACCATCCTCTCTGAGCTGTATCTATGGTGTTGTGCTTTTGATATGAAGTATCCCCTCCCCCAAAGCTCCCGTGTTTCTGCAGATATTCAGAAGTAAAATAATTATAAGAGCTATAACTTAATCAGTCCACTCTAATTTGAATGGATTGACTTACTGGTAACTATAGGCAGGTGGGCATGGCTAGAGGAGGTGGGTCACTGGGGGTGTATCCTAGAAGGGAATATCTTCCCTGTGGCCCCTTCCCCTTCCCCCAGTTTCTGACCCTACCATGAGCTGAGCTGCTTTCCTTTGCTAGGCCCTTCCCCCATGATGTACACCCACCTCACCTTAGCCCCAGAGCAATAGAGTTGGCCACCTATGAACTGAGACCTCTGAAACCACGAGTCCCAAATACACTTTTCCTCCTCCAAGTTGTTCTTGTCAGGCATTTTGGTCATGGCGATGTGAAAGCTAACTAAAACAACTGGTAATAATCTCTTCATCTGAGCCACAAGTAGCCAAGAAGTTATGAGAAAACATTGTGCTTCACCTCTATCTTGAGCCTCCTCCTTCAGGTCAAAGGTGAGCTGGCTCCTCAGAGCTCCCCTATGCCCACAGTGCCCTCCTGTCTCTGCTGTTTCCACCCACACATTTCCAACACAGCTGCACTAACGGCTTAAAGCCTGTTGACTGGCATTTTTTTCAACCAGACATCATCTCCTACAAAGGGATCATCTGCCTCTTGCTTTGCTTTTATTTCTTGCAGCCGATAGCACAGAGCTAGTCACATGGTAGGTAGCCAGCAAGTGCTTATTCAGAGCAATTGGTCTGTCTTCTGTGAGACATTAAAAATATTTTCACAGTACATGCTTCGTGATAAGGAGTAGCTTTAAGGGGAACTAAGACGACAACAGGGAATAGGATCCATCAGTTGGGGTTTAACCTTCCTGTGAGATGTTTTTCTCAAACATTAAAGGCTTTTGAAAATGCAGTTCCAAATACTTATCTCACAAATAATTCATGGGGCGGAAGTCTGTCTTACCACCTCTCCTGGGGTCCCCTCTCCACCCCTGCCTGGCCATTGACACCAGAGGGTCAACTTTCTGGTCTCAGCTTCACCCTCCCAGGTTGCTCCCTTTCTGATTCTGTTTATTCTTGTTTTACAACAAGCTGTCAGTAAGACTTTTCTCAGAATCCACAAATACCAATAATCTAAGGAAAATTTAGACTTCTCTAATATGCTGATATATTTCCATTGTCGAAAATTTTGAGAGGTAAAATATGGAAAGAAATAATTTCTTATACCCTAGAGACAACTAACTGTGGCTAACACTTGGGGTAGATCGCTCTACTTTCCAATCTAACCATTTATATGCATTTTTTTGTTTTACAAAATTGGAATTATATTACACATATTAGAAACTTCCTGCCCTAAACCTTCTTGCTTCTCTTTACCCTAGCCCCTCATTCATTGCCGCAGTCTGGCTGGGCACAAATCACGAGCCACTGAAGCAGGAACAAACTTTATTTTTAAACTGCAGGAAAACACTTCACAGAGCTCCCGGGGAATCCTCCCTAAGGCCACTAGGCTTGTCCAGGAACCCCCAGCCGGAAATATCTCTCCCAGAAATCCCTCCTCCTGCACTTCCCCAACCAATGGGAACTCTCGGGGAATCCCCGGAAATCCCCACGAGAACTCCAAAATAGTGCGAGAACTCAAAAGTTGCGGCAGAGGTGGATAGTAATGCCTCGCCTGTCAATCAATTGGCAAAATGCCAGGGGCCATACAGACTCGGCAGTGGCTCTCAGCAATTCATGACTTTTTTTTTTTATATAATCTACATGCCTCTTAGGATTTTTTTCTTACATATGCCATTCCTAATATCTTTCCAGAACATTCTTGCCCTTGATGTTTCACTGCTCTATCAATTCTCCCCATCAGTCTTCTCACAGCCATGTGAATATCTCTGTGGGTGGAAGCCATCTATAAAACCTGATATCATAATAATTGAGTTCTTTACTAATGCTTAGGTGCAGTGAGGGAAGAGGAAACACCAGGCATCAGGAATCTGGTTGTGATGGTGGATTAACCAGCTGACCTATTGTTAATGTTGGAGGCCACCAATTTAAAGTCAGCGGCTGTAGAACTCTAGAAAATGTTGCCTACCTGGGGGACTGAGCTGCCTGGCAACTCCTGCCCCAAGTGGAGTCCATGCATTTGTCTGTTACTGCTGCAAACCTCAAGGAGACAGACACCTTAAGCCCAAGCAGGAAAGATAGGAGGTGTCCTGGCAAATGGGCAGGAAATATCTGGGAGTCCTGTTAACAAAGGATCATGTTACTATGTTTAAACTTTAATGTTAAAACTTAAAATGTAGGAGTTTTATTTATGAACAGTAATCAAGCTTAAATATATGGGCCAAAGAGAAGACTGGAAATCACAGATGAGTGGAGGTGAGGATGATAAAGATGATACAGGAACTTTCAGGGTTCGAGATGTAGAGAAAGTTCCAAAGGTAGTTCATCTGAGAGGCTCCAGCTGCCTCAATACAGAGTTGCAATACAGAGTTGCAGAACATTAGCCTTGTAAGTGGCCCACAAAAAGATACCCGCTGTCAACCATCTTTACAATTCCCAGTGCTGAGCTTTCATGCACATAAGCCTTTCCTGCACAACTCCATGGTCTCCAGCCATTTGTGGAGCACACTGGATCATCTGCTGTGATGCTGGGCAAGCTGATAAGGAAAGAGCCAGCTAAACCAGGCATTTGGCAGGAGGCAGCAAAATCCTGAAAGGGGATAGATATAATCAAAGTGGTTAAGGAAGCTGTTGAAGGTACGCATGGGGCATACCAAGAAATTTGAACCCAAACTTGTCTTACTTCAAAATCTCTCTCATCTCTGCCTTGCCTCTTTCTGATTCTTTCTGCTATGCCTTGACATGTGGAAAACCAATGCCTTGTAACTGCCCATTATACACTCCTCTTCTTTTTATAACAACTCCTTGGGGTTCTTTTAGGGAACTACCTCTCCCCACAAAATACAAGATGAAAGAACTATTAAGAGGATAATCTGCTGTCTTCTAGACTAAACAGATACTTACTACCTGAATTCAAATTGCTTTGTGAGCAAAGCATAAAAACAATGAGAAATAACTGGTCTCCATTTCTCGCTGGGCCCTTTCCAAGGCAGAACTTATCTCCTTCCTGACAATCTTCTGAACCCCTTGAAAACCTTCCGAACAACATCACATCTGCTTTTGTCAACCCTATCAATTTCTGTTGTTTTCTGCTAAGAGCCACAGCCAAGTAATATGATGCATGGCATTTTGGTTGAAAGGTGAGGCCAGCAAACCATTGAGATGATATGATTATGTTAAGATCTGCATTCATATGGATATTGGACTCCTGCTGTCCACCTTGGCCTGCTACAGGACTCCTGGAGAGTTCCCATTGGTTGGGGAAGTGCGGTAGGAGGGAATTCCGGAGGAGGGACTTCCTGTTGGGGACTGGGAGAACGCAATCTTCCCGGGAGCGTAAGGGGCATTGGCGGCAGTTTCAAAAATAAAGTTTGTTCCTGCTTGAGTGGCTCATGATTTTGTGCCCAGCCAGACTGCGGCAGTTTTCAAATCAACAATCCAAACTAAATACATACTTGCAAATCAATCTGTCAAAGCAGTAGTTACTTTCAGAACTTGCCAGCTTTCATGAGCTATTAAGCTCTAGAATAGCTGTAAACAATGAAGATTCTCAAGTTCTACCATAGGCCCACTGAATCATAATTTCCAGGGCCTAAGAAAGCTATTTCCTACTAAGCATCTCACATAACATTTTTTTCCTTAAAATAATTAGTTTTTACCCTTTGGCCTTAGTTACTAATTCCAGTCCATCCCACTATGTGGGTCCCCTTTCCTATGCTCTTAGTTTACAAATAATATTCTGCCAGACCTGTCTTTCTACTTCTTCCTTTCCTCATTGACTATCATTTTGAGATCTGTTTATACCAAGGTTGTCTTAGAATTTTGTTATTTACATATATTGAGTTTTACTAATACATTCTCCTGTTGAGGGAAATTTTATTCTCATTTTTCCTAAATAAAACAGCATTACAATGGTACACCCAAGAGACTATTTCTATCATATGTACAAAGGGTAGAAATGTTGGATTGTAGTCATGCACATATGCAGTTTCACTAAATTATTCTAAATAGGCTGCCCATAAATTACGCAGTTTACTATAAGGGCATGAGGTTTATTATTTTTTTTTTTTTTTTTGCACAACCTGATAAAGTTTAATATTACCCAACATAGTTTTTTATTGTGCTAATCTGGAAGATATTACCAAGATCTCATCACTCTAATTTGCCTCTCTAGCTATTAGAATTGCTTCATGCACTTGTTTTCCATCCAAGGGTACCTGACATGCCCACTCACATTCTTCACACACCTCCTCGGGGTTTCCATTTATCACAGATGGTATTTTCTCCCCAAATGGCTGTAGCAATCTGTTATGTCCTCTATTCACTTCTAGAACCTTGTTGTTTTCTATCAAGATGCAGAACCAACTTCCCTTCCCTTGAGTCTGGACAGAACTTTGTAACTGCCTCAGTGGATAGAATGTAATAGAAATGACTAAATGATTTTTTCAGGCTAGGCCGTAAAAGGTGATACAGCTTCTCCCTACTCTCTCTCCTCCTCTCTCTCAGATCTGACCCTTGACACCCAAATCTGCATGAACAAGCAGTTCTGGCTATATTGCAAACATCTCCCCCTAAGAATTCAGTGCTTGCTGGTATTGACTGTGACATACATAGGTGGTTAAACCCCTGGGACAGGGGTCAGCAAACATTTTCTTAAAAAGCCATACAGCAAATATTTAAATCATTTTTCATTTGTGGACCATATTAAAACAGACAGGGTTTGGCTTACAAGCCTCTAGTTTGCCTTACTTTAGCTGGTTCTGTCCCCAGCATTTAAGACACCCCAGCTATTTGTAGGTGGAGCAGAGATGAAGTAATCCCTGGTTAAATGGCAAACCTGTGAATAAAATTTCATGGATTATTATTTGAAGCCACTGAATTTTAGGATAATTTGTTTTGCAGCCTTTAATAATAAGAACATCTGGGTTTTTTGATCATTAATTTTTAGGAATTTTTCTTTTGTTCTATATACTTATCAGTGAGTTTTATATATTAATGTATTCAATCAATGTTTATTTTATCTATATGTTCTTCTTTAAGTATAAATGTTCATTTTTAGGTAATCAAAATATCAATTGCTGGGTCTGGGGATGTGGCTCAAGTGGTAGTGCGCTCGCCTGGCATGCGTGCGGCCCGGGTTCGATCCTCAGCACCACATACAAAGATGTTGTGTCCGCCAAAAACTAAAAAAAATATATATATTAAAAAAATTCTCTCTCTTAAAAAATATATCAATTGCTACCCAGGTAGTACTGGATATAATATTTCCATTTCCTTATCTATTAAGTGGGGGTGACACTAATATCTAGCTTATAGGTTTGCTATGCCAGTTAAATGAATGAGCACATATGAGGTGCAGAGGACACTGTCCCATGTATACTAACTGTAAAAAACCTTTGCTAAAGAAGAATAATTTCTCTTTATATAATGTACTTTTTGAGTTTGATACAGGAAACTCATTTTTACCTCTTCTTGTGCTGTCCTTATCTATTTTGATATCAAGATTACACTAACCTCAAAAATTGGTAGTTTTGTGTTTCCTATTTTCTAGAATGTGTATAATATAGTCTTATCTGTTTCCTTGAAAATTTAATAGATCTCACCAATAAGAATGCTTGCTGGGCACAGTGACACGCCTGTAATCCCAGCAGTTCAGGAGGCTAAGGCAGAAAGATCATGAGTTCAAAGTCAGCCTCAGCAACTTAGGGAAGACTTAAGCAACTCAGCAAGACTCTGCCTCTAAATAAAATACAAAAAAAAAAAGGATTGGGGATGTGGCTCAGTGGTTTAAGTACCCCTGAGTTCCATCCTTTGTACCAAAAAAATAAAAATAAAAAGTTTTGAGCCAGTGGAGACTATTGGATTGGAGAGAGAATTACTATTTCAGTTTTTTTTTTTTAAATTTCAATTGTTTATTCTAGTATGTAAGAAAGTGATTCTTATATTTTCCATATATTCCATAATCTTGCTACAGGCATGTCTTGGTTATTGGAAATTCTTTTTATTGTTTATTATTGTTAATTATTTCAGATATTCTGCATAGCAAATCATGTCATCTGCAAAAACAGTTTTACTTAGGTGATTGACTTTATTCTTTTATAATATATGCACTTAATGCTACACATTTTCCTCTTAGTACTGCTTTTGCTGAATTCCACAAATATTGATAAGTTGTATTTCCATTTTTATTTAATCAAAATATTTTTAAAAAATCTATTGATATCTTTGACCATTGTATTATTGATTTATTTAGATACTGGGAATTGAACCCAGGAGCACTTTAGCACAGAGATACATTCCCAGTCCTTTTTATTTTTTATTTTAAGGCATAGTCTCACTAAGGTGTTTAGGACCTCACTAAGTTGCTGAGGCTGGTCTTGAACTTGTGATCCTCCTGACTCAGCCTCCAGAGTTGCTTGGATTACCAGTATGTGCCACTCCATCCAGCTGACCATTATGTTATTCAGAAGTAATTTGTTCTTTCATTTCCAAGTATCTCAGGATTTTCTAGCTATCTTTCTGTTACTGATTTCTAGTTTAATTCTATTACAGTCTGATAGTAGGCATTATATCATTTCTATTCTTTTAAATAAGATAGAATGTGTTTTGCAGCCCCAAATATGATATTTCTTGGTGAATATTCCATGTGAGCTTTAGAGAATATGTATTCCACTGTAGTTTGAAATAGTCTACAGATGCCAATTATACCCAGGTGACTGGATGGTGGTGGTGGTGTTAAGTTCAACCAAGTCCTTATGTTCAGCCTTCTGGATCTGTACATTTCTGATAGAAGGTCATTTAGGCTCTCATCTACATTAGTGAATGAATCAGTTCTATCAATTGTTGTCATTATTTGTTCTCTACCATTTAGAAATAGTGAATCCCTACTACAAGGTAAGTCTATTGCTTGTGTGCCATATTTCAGCCTAGGGTGCCAAAGTCTGATGACAAATTGCTGATCCTAAAATTCCCTGTCCCACTCTGGACCCCTCTGTCTGGAACAGCCAGGGGAAGACCTCAGATAGACAAACGCTTTACCATATACCACATCCTCAGCAGTGTTTGTGATCACTAGCATTTAAAAAATTCTAAAGAAATTTACTGTGGCTATTCTGATAGAAAGTTCTTTCTTCTCCTCTGGTGCAGCTCTACAGCCAGGGCTGCATTCATAGGAAGGCTTTTTTCTAATCCTCCAGAAAGACTGTCATGGTAAAGTTGAGGTATTATCTATCAACTATGTCTATAGGGGTCTCGTCCATTTGCCCTGGACCCCCAAGGAGTTTCATGAGTCTCCCAGTGTCGCTGAGATTGTTCTCCTCTTCCTAGAACAGGGAGGGGACTGCTCCTTAAGGCAGCCTTACCATACAAAGAGGCTTCACACCTATCATCTTATTTCAATAGTTGGGTTGTTACCAAAAAAGTGGATGCTTAGCTGTGTAGGATCAACTTGTACCTATCTGTTGATCATGATTTCCTCGTTATATTATGTTCTCAGCTCTCTATAGCCAAGAAGAGTATAGGAATTTGATACATATTAGCCCCTCTATTCCCTTGATCTTGAGAAACTGATGTGACTCCATTTTTGAGAAACCAGCCTCTACCTCAGAGCAAAGCCTGTCCAAGGAAGGGGGTGTGACCCTTGTCCTTGGAAAAATGCACAGAGCACTCCTAGGCACATATCCACCCTGCTGAGTTGTTTGTATGTAAATAACAGGAGAGGTCTGTGGCGCCAGGTGTCCCTGACTCAGTTAGGCTAGGTGAGGACCCATAGCAACCCCCTAGCAACCTCCAATCAGCATGAGACAGGGAAAATACCTGGAATGCGACATGACCCCCCAGTAGTTTATGGTGGTTGATAACATGTTGGGAAACCATGTAGTTTAGCACGTACACCCCTCATGGCCTAAACCAATCAGTTCAAACGAATCCCCCTCTTGTAATAACCAATCACCCCTACCCAACTTGTTCCCACCAGTGAATGTGCTAATCAATGTTAAGAGTCGTTGTTTGACTTTCCCGAGGTATGGAATGATTTGTTGTGTGATGTTGTGACGCATAGAGTGTCTCCCCAAAAATCTATAAAATCTCACTGAACAAAGGACTGGGACTCACTCCCTGGGACCGCTGCATTGGAGTGGTTGTGAGTCCAGGCTTGAGCTTGCCATAAAGACTCTTGTGTGATTGCATCGGATTCGGCTCCTGGAGTGTAAGGGTAAAAGAAATTGAAGTTAAAGCATAAAAGTTAAAGGGTAAAAGACCGGGTGTTGTAAAAGTTTCTAAGCTGCAAGGTCTGAGTTAAAATGTAAAGGAGGTATTGTTAGGTTTCTATGCTACCTGCAAAACCTGAAATTTCTGTAGCTGTTAAGACAATGCTTGGAACTGCCCAGTAAATATTTCCCCTGACTATTTGGTTGTATAATAAGGGCTCTGTGTGGTTGCACGTAGGCATTGCAGGGCCTGGACCAATCAGTTTAAATGTAACCCCCTCCTTAGGAATGACCTATCACTCCAGCCTGACCTGTTCCTGCCAATGAATGAACTAATCATGTTTAGGAGTTGTTGTTCAATTTTCCCAGCGCCTCATGATGATTTGTTCTGATGCATACAAAGCCCTCCGCCCTCCCCAAAAAGTGTACTTAAGCAGTGCTCAGTCCCTGCTCGGGGCTCTGGCTGCTTTCCCTTCTTGAGTGGGCACGGAGCCCCAGCATGCTGGTTCAATAAATCCCCTTCTGCCAATTGCATGAGTGGTCACTTGGTGGCCTCTTTCTCCGACGTTTCGTGGGACCCTTACAGGAGGTCTACTGGGGTCCCACGAATCTGGCATAACAATCTGAGAAGATAACCAGCTAAGTTCTGAGGCTTCATATTACGAAAAAAAAATCCAAAAAGTATTTAAAAGTTTTTCCTTATAAAAGCAATGCTACAGACTTATTATCAAAAGCATTGAAATTTACCATTTTTCTTGATGCTGCTATGGATCTGATGTCAATCAATTTTAACGGACTGCTTAATTGGTTCAGCCTAAGGAGGCTCTCAAGCCCTTGAAGGCTTTGCAATTAAATTCATATTTATTGAGTAACTTCTATTTACCCAAATCATGCTAGGTGCTGCAGAGACCACAGTGAATTAAATGAACATGGTCCCAGTCTAGTGGGGAAGGTGGAGACTATATAACTAATTACAAGTATGGTAAGTGTTATAAAAGAGAACAGGTAATAAGGAGATTTAATGGAATCCTAGAGGTGCTGGAATACTCATTGAGGAAGGAGCAGTTGAGTTCATTACATGAAAAGCATGTTTCAGGTAAGAGCTTGTAGAGACTGGAGTTGAGGAAAGACTGTTGAAAGATACATGTAGGGGATATCTTTGCTGTAGTTGTTTCTCAATTTTGAGTTTGCCTTGTGGTTGTGTGGTTTAGAACCCAGAGGAAGAAACCCACTCACTGGTATAAATGGCTAGCATTATCTAGGTTTAGGTGGCATTTTATGCTCGATCAAAAACCATTGTTCTATTAGGCCTTCCTTGGAAAGCAAAATTTTACAACTGGCAAAATAGTGAATTAAGTGTTCCTCTTCTGCCTTTCAAAGTCTTCAAATGTTAATTATCTTCCATCTTCCTTCTAATAGGCTCTTTGTTTTGCTTATTTTATTTAGCATAAATTAGAGCTAACATAATCTCATTTTTAATAGCTCTCTTTCAAAGTCTGTTGGTGTGCCAGTTGGTATGAATCATCCTAAAAGTCCTCCCTTATGGGCAAGAGCCATCTGTCAAGATCTACAAAATGGTTTGGTTTTCCTGCTTATGGGAGACATCTATGTGGAGACGAATCTCCTGCCAAGGAGAACACCACTGAAGCTGCGTGCTAACATTCCAATATCCTGCAATCCCGCTGCTCTTTTGGAATTTTCAGAGAAAACAAAAACAAAAACAAGCCAGATTTTATGGGCCTAATAGTAGTAATGAAAAGCAGTTTTCTTAGTCTGGTCTAGAAGTGATTTTTGCCATGAGGGTAGTTTTGCCATGAGGGTAGGGTTGTCAGATTTAGCAAATAAAAATACAAAACAAACTATTTTTCAGTGTAACTATGTTCCACATATAATATATACTTATACTAAAAGATGGTTTATTATTTATGTGAAAACTTTTGCTTACGAAGCAATGTGTAATGTTAGAAAAGCTTTCTTTCAGATTTTTTCCTCAGGAAATGTGGTAATTAAGATTTTTCCTGCCAACAAACCTTTCCTTGAATACTTGGATCTGGTGAGGGCCTCAGGGTGAATAGCTTCACAGTGTTGGAGTATATGCAGGAGGGAGAGAGCACAGGGTGAGACAGCAAGTCAGAGACTAGGGAGGGGCCAGCCTTGCCCTTTTTAGTTCTTTTGTAGGAACTAGCTCCATGACATCAGCATTAATCTTCTGAAAGCAGCACACCCAGTGATCTAACCACCTTTCACTAGGCTCCATCTCTTAAAAGTTCTCCTACCTCCTAACCCCTTCACACTAAGGACCAAGATTCCCATACATGAACCCTTGGAGACACTCAAACCATATCAGTAAGAATACTTTAAAAATAAATAACCACAATAGTATTATCTCACTTTTAAAACTTGATAATTCAACAGTGCATATGTTAAGGTAATCTATGAGATAATTTTATTTTATCATTAGTTTGTTTGAATGAAGATCCAGGTAAGGTATACATCTTGGATTTGGTTAATGTATCTCTTACATCTCTTTATATCTTAAGAGTACCCTTCCATCTCTCTTCTCCTCTTCATGTCCTCCCTCCCTCCTCCTTTTTGTTGATTTATTGAAGAAGCTGGCCTTTGTTTGGTAGAATTTCCCACATTCCTGATTTTGCTGATTAAACACCCATATTTCCTATCTTCTCTATTTCCTGAAAATTGTTAATGGATATGGAAGATTGATCAGGTCTAGGATCTATGCCACTTTTTAATGTGCTTTTCTAGCTCTTCATATTTGAGATAATTATGATTAAATTCCTCTGAGAGCCACCGAAAGGGACTTTGGTAAGTTCGGCTGCTAGGGGTCCTGTGGACACCCCTTTGTGAGTCTTCTACCACATCTAACCTTACGTCATTCAGTCACGTCAAAAATGAGCAGGTGGATTCTGCAAGAGTTAATTCAGGAAGAGAAAGAACTGAAGACATCTAAAAATATTCTGAATTAAAATACTGAGCTAACTGTCTTAGAAAGGACATAGCAAGGAAAACTGGAGATGGTTGAATTGAGGCTGGTCTGTGCATTTAATTTCAGGTTTTATTATCCTAATTTACACATTCATAAAAATGAAATCGGTCATTATCAAGTGCTTAATTTTCAATGTAAGTCATAAAAATGTATATACATATAATACAACTTGGAGTTATGCTTAGAATTTTTATTCCTGTCTCAAGTGAAATGGCATCCATTGCCTAAGAGTGGTAAAAAGTGCTTCTCAGTCTTACTCCTTCCTTCAGTCTTTCATTCACTCATTCATTACTTCTTAGAGTTAGTAATTTAGACATAGACCCACACTTGAATGAAGGTGGTAGTCGCAGGGCATACAATGATAGAATTCTGGAGATCTTTCTCCTTGAAGGTCTAAGTCTCAAGGGAAAGACAGGTGAAAAACCCAAATACTACACAAACTACAAAGTGTTATGAAAGACTGCTCTAAAAGTGGGGTTGGATTCCAAAGAGTAGAGTGACTTTATTAACCATGCAGACTCGGGAATGATGAACTTCTCACTATTTGAATTTTATTATCAAAAGCACATATGACTCTTGTTTGTCTTCATAAAAGAAAAAAAATATATTTATAGTCAACATCATGTAAGGTATTTTATACTTCTACAATGGATTGTTTTTACTTCTGGCACTAAATCTGTATTTTTTTTCTTCAAATCAACCAATTATCTGACTCTATAGACACAAATGGATAACCTACAATTCAATTAAATTCTGATGCTACGTCCCTATAGTTATCATCATATCCTATGAGTAAAAGGGTCCAGCCCCACAAGATTGCCCTACTTCAGATGCCAGTGGAAAGTCCTGCTTGTCACCTCTACTTCTGAGATCCAGCTATAAATTTGAGGGTTTCTACAACTATCTCTTCAGGTTAATTTGCTAAAATGATTCACAGAACTCTGGAAGGCATTTTACTTCCTATTCCTGGTTTGTTATAAAGGATGCAATAAACCAGATCAAAGAGATGCTTAGGGCAAGGTGAGGTGGTAGTGCATGGAGATTTCATATCTTGTCTGGGTACCTCACCTTCCCGGTACCATGGTATATCCATGAATTGGAAAGCTCCCTGAGCCACATTAATTAGGGACTTTAAGGAAGTTCTGTTACCTATTGATTAAGTCATTGACTATTAGGGATTAACTCAATACCTAGCCCTTCCACCTTCCCCAGAGGATCAGGGAGATTTGGGAAAGAAATATATCTTTCCTGGTATGTGACAAACATTTTCTGTGGTTCCATATTCTAAGGTTCTCTAAGATTCTGTTGGTCAGGGGGACATTGTCGTTTCTTGGGCCTAGAGATGTAAATATTTGCAGAAAAGACTGTGGTAACAGGTAATAGAGATAGAAAAACAAGGAAAATATCAGAAAAGGCAGGGATGAGATGAAAAGAGAGCATAGGCCAGATATCAAACCTCATTGGTGAGGCAGACTGGGTACCAGGAGACGCTAAATCCAAGAATATCATGACAAGATTCATCATCTGTGAGTATCACCGAAATCAACACTATAGCTAACATTTATCCAGCACTGTTGTTATTGCCATGTTATGTTTTTAATGTTTTCATTTACAACATGCTTAGAAGAATACTTTGGGGGTAGGTTTTATCATTAATCCCTTTTTAGAAGCAAGAAAACCAAGGCAGCAGAAGGTTAAG
The DNA here is from genome assembly GCF_001458135.2 of Marmota marmota marmota. Taxonomy (NCBI): domain Eukaryota; kingdom Metazoa; phylum Chordata; class Mammalia; order Rodentia; family Sciuridae; genus Marmota; species Marmota marmota. Next base: position 2,657,210 of record NW_026000153.1, read on the forward strand.
TGCATCATAGCTGGTAAGTGGAAGAGGTAAGATTTGGGTCAGGAACACCTGCAGCAGGTGTCCTTTATGTTGCCTTCTTGAAATATGTAGACGAGAATTCCAGAGTGACCATGAGACGGTGTAAGTCCTCATCATTTGCCAAGAGTAGGGCTTGGTTACCAGTTGTGGGGACTCATACTGGCTGGGGATACTTCCCCATATTGAGATTCAGTCAGTATTGGAAGTGTGCCCCTCCAAGGTGGACAACTGGCAGGTTCCAAGTTCTTTATTGCTGAGGGTACATCCACTAGAACTGAGAGGAGAGGTGATCTAACCTGATAATTATTATTATATGTTTTTAGATGAGGAAACTAAGTACAAATTATCATAATTTCCTGGGACACTTTATGAAAAATCTGACCTCATGTACATTTTTGCATCTAAATCTAAGGCAGGTCTTCTCAATTATGGCACCATTGGCATTTTGGGATGAATAATGATTTATAGGGGTGGGGAGAGATCAGGATCTCTCACATTGTAAGATGTGTAGCATATTCCTGGCCAGTAGCAGTTCTCCACCCCCACTCTAATTGTGGCAATCAAATTTGTCTTCACATATTGCCAAATGTCTCCTGGGCCTACAAGTTTGCCTTTGACTAAGAACCACTTATGTAAGAAGTAGGACATTGATGTCAATGGTACATACATTAGGTATGGGGTGTAGAATTGGCCTTCAGAGCTGAAATCACAGCATGCAAGAATGTGGTGTTGGATTGAAATCATAAGCACTCTGCTGAGCAACAGTGGACTACCGGCAGGTGACCTCATCTCCTCTAGAAGATAACGATACAAATAAAATACATATCTACCCAGAAAAACCCTAAGCAGGGGAAAGCAAATAAATCAACAGAGAAAGAAGACAGGTAAAATGTCATGCTGTTTAGGAGGTAAAACAAATATTTTCCAACATGTGCTTAGAAAACAACCTTGAATGACTACTTCTTTTTCTCCTCTTCCTCCATTTCCTCCTCCTCTTCCTCCTCTTCCTCTTCTTCCTCTTCCTCTTCCTCCTCCTCCTCCTCCTCTTCTTCCTCCTCTTCCTCTTCCTCCTCCTCCTCTTCCTCCTCCTCCTCCTCCTTCTCCTCTTCCTCCTCATTATTATTAAATCAAAATTAATGATAATACCATACTATGGGAAGTTCATTATTATTATGGACTGAATGTTTGTGCTTCTATCATATTTACTAAAGCCTAATTCCAAATGTAATGATATTTGGAGGTAGGGACTTTGGGAAGTATTAGTGCCCTTATGGAGACCTGAAGGAACTTACTTGCTGACTCTTGGCTCTCAATCAGGTGAGCATACCAGGAGAAGACAGGCATCTAAAAACCAGAAAGGGGCCCTCACCAGACCCTGCATCTTTTAACACCTTGATCTTAGACTTCCCAGCCTTCAGAACTGAGAGAAATAAATAGTGGTTGCTTAAGCTACCAGTCTATGGTATATTTGTTATAGTAGTCTGAACTAGAATAGATGGTATTATTAAGCTCCTTCCTTTTGATGGTCCACATTCAGAAACATAAAAGTGGCAAGTGCTCAGGTTTTTTTTTTTTTTTTTCATGAATATTTCATGATGGGAGCACTGTGTTAGGCAGTTGAATCCAAACCAGATGGAGGATGCTCATTGTTATGTAAAAACATCATGGCAAAAAAATAAATAAGTTCTCTTTATTGCATGGAGTATTTGAGAAATTTGAAAGGGGTATTTGAGAAAGTCACCCATAAATTAGAGGAAAATTTAGAGCTACATAGAGAGACTCTGACATTATACCAAAATAGATTTAAATGGTGACTTCGTGACCTCTTCAGTTTGGGAAAGCTATTTAACCTCTCTGGGCCTCAGTAGACATTACTAAAAATGAGAATAAACATAGTAGCAACTTGATACAGATGTTTGAAGATGATTGTAAAAATCAGATGGATTTCTTATATATAGTATACATTTGATAAGTGTTATCTTGAAAGCCAGCAATGTAAAAGGAACTGATAATTTTTCACTCTTTTTCAGTAACACATTTTTATGAGTACTTGACTGGTTTAACTCCAGCTCTGTGTAAGTCAGTTTATTAATCAGAACTTTCCTGAGAAACAGAACCAATAGTATATAACCTGCAGAAGAGTAGGCATACGGGGGGCTACATAAATCAATAAAACAAATTCATTATAAGAAATTGGCTCACATGATTCTGGAGACTAACAAGTTCTAACATTTGCAGTTGGTAAGCTAGAAACCCAGGAGAGCTGACGGCATTTCCCCAAACAAGTCTGAAGGCCTAAGAACCAGGAGAACTTATGGTTTAGTTTCAGTCCAAAGACAGAAAAAAAAATGTCCCAGCTCAGGAACTTCAGGCCAGAGGAGTTCCCTCTCTTTTTTTGAGGAAGAGTCAGTCTTTTTATTATAATCAGACCTTAAACTGATGGAAGGGGCCCACCCACATTATGGAGGACAATCAGTTTTCACTTAATCTATTAAAACAAATGTTAATCTAATCCAGAAACACCCCTACAGACATATTGAGAATAGTGTTTAACCCAACTATCTGGGCACATAAAATTGACACACAGAGTTGGTACATAAAATTGACTATCACAGTTTAACAGTGTTTCACCATCATCGACCTCCAATCGCCTCCCTCTGTAGTCATGGACCTGACGTCATGCCCCTACAGGATTTATATCTCTAAGTCTATTGGAACAGCAAAGGGGATATAATTTATGGAGCTTATGAATGCTATCAACTACTTCTCAGCCCTAGACAGAACCACATCCTTTGGGTGAGCTGACTATAGGTCACTATATAAATTATGACATCACATTATAGATTTTATAATTAACCTTGAAATTGTTATCCCAGATGCCATAGGATTCATGATTCCATAACTGGTGAGGTGCTGGTGGCAACTCATTTCCTCTCAACTTCAATCACATAGAGACAAAACTCTTAATCTCTGGGAAGTATGTAGATATGGGTATATTTGTGGGAATAATTAGGCTTTGAGTAGTGTTTTAGTTTTGGAGCATAAATTGACCTTAGTGATAACAGAATCTGCAAGGATAAGGGGAAACAACCTCTGTACCCTTGAAATCGGTTCACTAAGTGAAATTCAGGTTGGGAACCACCCCAAACTACTTAACTCCAAACATGCAATTACGGTGCAAATAAAATACAAAACTATAATCTCATCACAGCGGCTGATTTTATAAAGCTATGTTGGAGAACTGCAACTTCGGAAGGCCTTTGACAAAAGATCTGAGGAGTTTTCATTTTAAGTTAACTGCTGAAGAGAACAGTATAGAAGTCCCAAGAGTAGTGAGTAGTAATAGCTTTGGTTTCTAGAAGTCAAGTGTTTACTCGCACCTTCAAGTTCTGAGGGTAGTTGGCTTTTCTCTATCCTCTGGGGTCATATTTTCCTCTTGGTTTATCCTGATTATTCTCTAAGTCTTATAAGTGTCACAATAACTTATATTCCTTGTTTGTTTTTGTTCAGTCTTACCTAAGAATAAGGCAACAAGAAGACTGCCAAGAGTTCTGTGTACATGACAGTCCCCTGAAGAGAATGGCCAGGAGAAGGTCTCTGTGCTTCAGACTCTGTCTTCTAGTCTGGAGCCACTTGGGGCCCCACTCTTAACCCTTTTTCTGAGTATATATCCAAGTAATAGCTGTCCTTTCCTGAGAGAAGAAACCAAAATCTGCAGTAAAAATGCTGGATAGTTTTATTTCTGTCTTCTAAGCTTGACTTCTCAGGCTATTATCTCCTTCTTATTGAGTTCTGATGCTTCCAAGCCATAAAAAAATTGAACACTTAAGTGTTCTGGTTCAGGCTCTGCCTTTCTTTGACTTTGTAATCCCAGACAGCTATCTGAACCTGTCTGGACTTCAGGTTCCTTATCTGTAAAGTGTATGGCCCAAGTCTATTTCTAACATCACTTTCAGCTCTGAAAGTCTGATTCTATATGAAATTTATAAGGCATTCATCAGAGAGATTCTCCACTTCAGATACTCACTCCAGAAAGTCATCATCTGGTTAATATCCCCCAACCTTCTTCTCCAATTTTCCTGTTGATCTCTAACTTCATGTTAAAGTGGAAGCTTCCATTTCTTCCATGACCAAGCCCTCTTCTTCCTACTTCCCCACTTACTGCTCCTCATGAGCTCATTGCCTGCTTCCTTAAAACAATTCCATTTGCCAAGTGCATTCCAAGGCTAATCCCTCTTTGTTTTCTTTAAATTTCTTACCAAACTTTTCCTTCTCGGAATTGCAAATATATCAAATATGCTCCACATTGTATGTATGGTCCTGTGAACAAAGCCCATCTTCACTGTTAAATTCTAGTGTCTTAGAAGGCAAGAAGATGGCCAATTCTCTTTGGTGTGTTTCCCTTTCCCACAAACCCCTAGTGGGATGTCTTGTATACCCCTGTTTGTGGCTTAATAACTGTCTATTGAAAGAATGAATGAACAAATGAATGTAGAAATAGTCAATGAAGGAAAAAAATGAACAAATGTTTCTGGGCTTTATTATAGAAGAAATTGGTTGAAAAAGTTGTTGCATACAAAGAGAAAGAAGCAAGCAGGAATGAGATAAACCAGGCAAGGAAAAGCAAACCTGGATTTCCAGAAGTTTTCTTCCTTTACTTTTCGGTTACAGAGATAAAAGATTGAGACTCACATTCAAGGACATATGGCAGCCAGGTGTCGGCTCTAGGGTGACTTGCAGTGGGTTAATGTGACATTGAGTTTTGTCAAGAAGTCCACAAAACTGTGGAGCAGGTCAGTCTGAACTCTTGTGAGGTCATTAATTCTATATTTGCTCTCTTCCTTTCCTCTCCATGGATTTAATTGCAAATTATTCCGCATTCTTCTGGCTCTGTTTTCTTTTCTCAAGCTTGTTCCAGTGACATAGCAACCCCCAAAGAAGTACAAATGCTAAAATTTCCCCTGTTACATGAAAAAGAAGAAGGAAAAAAAGAAAAAAAGACCAAGACATCAAAATAAGCATGCTTGAAAGTCATCTAGTTATTACTGATGGGAATTTTATAGATCTCAGCTTTATGTAAATAGCATACTAGTTTTAAAATACCAATAAATTAACTTCCAAGAATTTTAATAGAAAACAATAGGTAAACACTGGGATCACCTAAATTATCTAATGTTGCAGGTAGTTGACTTCTCCTTGGGAGGGTTTGATTTCCCTTGGAAATTTTGGAGCAAGTAAATGGGGCAGAGTAACAAAAGGCTGAAATCAAATGATTCTTTTCTTCCTCCCTCCCTCTTGTCCTCCCTCCCATCCCTCCTCCCTCGCATCCTTTCTTCCTTTCTCTCACCCCTCTCCTCCTTCTCCCCACCCCCACCCTTCTCCATGCAAAGATGCAAAACAGCAGCAAGAGAGAGCAGAGGTTCCAGAAGAGGAATTGCACTGTATTTGGCATGGCCATCAATGGTCCCGGATAATAGCAACATCGCTCACACGTAACTTTGTTTTAGTGGCTGATATTAAGAAAAATTGTTGCTTGCAATATGATACAGAGGGCTGTCAAATTCACACATACATGCCTTTGATCTGAAAATGATTTCGTTTTTATAGCATCAATTCAGCAGTTCAAAGTTCATAAATTTGTGTAAAGAATATGAGGGCCGCATTACATCACAAGAAGAAAGCAAAACCCTGTTACTGAGAAAATGTAGGCCCATCTTCTAAAAATCGATATCCAGGTCTGGCTTATGAGTCAGTAGGAATTTTCCAGAAATCAATGTGGGATTATAGCTCCTATTTTGAAAAGGTGAGGTGTTCAAAGGGGTCTGATTCAATATTTATGATCTAGGTGATTGCTCAAGCCTCTAAAATGACACTAAACCTTAATTGCATCTGTGCAGAAGCTTAATGCTCTGAGAAAATCATCTTGGACTGGTCTACATAAACTCTGAGGTTTGAGCAGGAGAAGTTTCTTTCATCTAGGGAACAAGAGTAGTAGTGCTTAGAGAAAAAAAAAAAAAAGAATGATGGGGAGTGTCATTACACTGGCACAAAAGTATTGTCTTAGAAGTTTGAAAAGAAACCAGTAAAGACAAAACCAAAGCTAATCATTTCATTTTAAGAGAAAAACAAGGAGAACCCAAGTCTCAACACCAATATCAGAAAAGTCACTGGGGTGCAGGTTTCTTTGTGGATATAGTTCTGGGGCTTAGGGAGTAAATTAAAAGCAGCAAGAAGAGCCGAAGAGAGGTGACAATTGCTTGTCACTTCTCTTATGTGTGGTGTTCGGGAAAATAGCTATTTCTTTTAAAGGATCTAGCAAGAGACTATTGACATCCAGCTCTCCACCCTTTGGAAGGTTCTGAAAACAGAGTGGAGCACTTTCTCAGAGTTTGTTCCATTTTCTTCACTGTTCAGCCAAGTCAGCCATTTTTTCCCCATGTTGGAGCTGCACTTAATAAGAGCCAAATTTTGAAATATAAGATGGGAAATGGGGTAGAATCTATGACACAATGTTTTGTTTTGTTGTTGTTGTTCCCATAACCAAAGTGTTTGGGTGGGCTAGGATTCTTGTCCTCAAAGCAAGGTGAATTCAACTGTAACATAACATGCCTTTCTCATGTCAGAGTCAAAGGGCCAAGAAGGAGCCAAACATGGCAAATCCTCTTCCACTTAACCAGCTCTGTGGCTTCTCTTAAAGGACACAACCCATAGCTCTTGTATATATGGCTGGGTATGTATTTTCATGACCATATCTGTTTTGTTTTTGTTTTTGTTTTTTTTTTCAGCACTGCAGATGGAACCCAGCCTGACCATATCTGATGAGTTCCCCTGAGAAATGTTCCTCAACCTTGTCTCCCTCCTCCCACAGTGAAGCACATGGAGAGGACACTGAGTGTAGACTCAAAGGCTTTGTCATCACATGGTCTTGTCTAGGTTTCATGGGGATCCAGCCCACTTACTACTTGGAATCTTGTCTTCAACCTCCTAAGTGACAATATGACTCATAAGGACAAGGTTTGGCCCTGGAGGGAAAGACTGAAGTTGAGCAGCTGCCTTCAAGTCCATGTCTAGAGTACATGTGCCACACTGACACTGGCTGCAACAAGCAGGGTTTTGATTAGGGGATCCTCAAAGCAGTGCAGAAATCAGGAATCCCTTCTCATGCTTGCAAGATGATTTATACAGATATCTGCAACATGGCCTCAAGTTCTTCTTGGCAATCAAAGTGCACCAAAGTTACATTGCCAAGCTCCTTTTATTTCAGTTTGAAAGTAATTAAAGATATTTAACTGAACCAGAAAACCTAAAGTCAGCACTGCTTTTATTATAGCAGCAATGAAATCTATCTCATAGGGACTTTAGGAACATAAGAAAAGAATTTGAGACCCCTCCATTAACCCATTTTCCTTTTTCCTAACAAAAGGTCCCTATGCATAAACAAAATAGCATGAATGTGGCGGAAAATGCAGTTGAAAGAGCAAAAAAAGACCTCACTGTAAGAACGCAGACATCTCTAGTTTAATGACTGGTTGAGAGTTTACAAGGCAGACTCTTATGGAGAAAGACCAGACACTTGTTTCTTGCTATATGCTGTGTCCCATACTGAAAACCACAGGAACTTTGATTTTTTGGCAGTTTGGGAAAAATATTTTGTGTAGCTAAAATTATTTTCATTTGCACTTCATTCCATTATTGCAACTAATCTTTTTTCCTGAAATATTAGCAACTAAAAAATTAAAGAAGGGCTATAAGGAATCCATACCCAGAGAAAATGGGAACATTCAGATCTAGCATTGCAGTGCTTTTATGCAGAGGAAGACTTGTGGGTGGGTAATAAGGGAAAATGATTCTTCGACTCCAAGAGGGGTTTTCATATGGCAGACCCACACTCCACCAGTTATTTAGTAAACAGAGCAGAGTTGATTGCCCTTCTTGACCCTTGTGATGGCATCGAGGAAGAAATCGTGCATTTACACATCCAATTTCACTTTGTGTGCCCCTTTACTAACCCTTCACCTACACCCACAGACCTCTTTCTCATACTAAAAGAATGATAGATCCACTGAAATGCAGAAGCAGAGCAGAAACAAATTCAATGTTGGTGGAGTGCATCTGAGTGGGAGAACGAACTGCTGGCTAGGGAAGAGAGCACCCAGAAGCCCAATTTGTCATCACTGCTTCCCTCTGTGTGTCAAAAGCACTTGATTCTTTAGAGCTTAAAGGATGATAAACAACTTTGGCTTTGGTATTTCTCCAAAGTGATGCAAGTTCATTGTGCTGCCCCAGAAGAGACTCTAATGTGTGTTATAAGCAGGATGGGAAATACCTTCCTGGGATCAGGGAGGGGAAAGGTGTAAAGGAAGGGGTGGGCAATGTGTGTGAGGAAGGGAACAGAAGAATTGGGCTTTGAGTTTTCTGCTTTCTCATGTCACAGTCACTGAAACATGATTCTTTTTATTTGATTAGAACCTTTCATTTGATAAAGGTGTTTACCTAGAAATCAGTGATAGCCTCCAATTGCTGTCTATGACCTGCGTTTGTCCATGGGTGTCTGTGATCCTAGACTGCTTCAGGCTGCAGCATTTCTTAACTTGCCTATTCTGCTCTTTGGAGAGACAGTCTCTGCTGCACTTTTGCTCCAGTGAGAGTGCAGTGAAAATTAAACAGTAAGAGAGGAAGAGAGGTGAAAGTGATTGCCCAATGGCCTACAGAAATGGTGGGGCTCTCGGGAAATAAGTATTTTGATAGCCCATGAGGAGCGAGGTCATAACCATGGGAGCTATATTTCCTTAAAAGGCAAAGATCCCTGAGGTACTAGAGCAGGAGTCCCTGGATAAGAATGTGTTGTTTGGATTCCTGGTAGCATGGCCCATGCTGGGAATACTAATGATGCCTAGACCAGATGGGGCGTTTGTTCACAATCTGCACTCCAGAAGTGAGACATTTCCCTTTCTCTCTGTTGTTATTTCCTAAGCCAGGATGAATTGTTTTGTTTTCCAATGTGCATGGATACTCAAAAGTGGCAAGACAGGGCTGGTGTAGAGGCTGGTCACTGGCTAACCTTTATGTTGCCCAGTAATTTGCTGAGATAGGCTTGGCATCGAAGCTGGTCACTCCATAGACATACCACAGGAGTTATAATAGAAGTAACAAACCAGTTCTTATCCTTAAGATCTTCTACTATCATACAAGTCACAAAGTATAATCATAAACAATAAAAATAGCACTAAAATGTCAAGTATGTAGGTTCATCCGCAGGGCCATCTGTTAAGACTTAAGTTCAGGTGTTAGGGGATTACTTGTGGAACTTGGGTCCTGGAGCCAGTGGATCAGCATTTTTTTCCCTAAAATATAGCTTTATAATTATACATAGTAGTGGGTTCATCCTGACAAACTCAAATGTGCATGGAATTCAATTTTAGTTCATGATCCCTCCCAACTTCCCCCTCCAGTCCTCCCTCTCTACTCCCATCTGATTCTTCTACTCTATTAGACTTCATTTTACTTATTAATTTATATTTTGTTGGTTCTTTCTACCTATGCATAAAGGTGAAGTTCCCTGTCATATAGTTAGGAATGCACATAACATTTTTTTAAAAAATTCATTCTGCATTGCTTCCCTTTACACATTCTTCCTACCCCTTGATCTCCTTCTTCTATATTACTGATCTTCCCTTTATCTTTGTTATCCAATCCTTCCCTCTCCCTTTCCTTTATTTTCCTCTAGCTTATGCATATGAGAGAAAACATTCAACTTTTGAGTTTCTGAGTTTGGCATATTCCACATAGTATGATACTCTCCATTTCCATCCATTTACCAGCAAATGTCGTAATTTTGTTCTTTTTTATGACTGAGTAGAACTCCGTTGTATGTGCATGTGTGTGCATATATATAAACACAATTTTTTAATCCATTTATCTATTGATGGACACCTGGCTTGATTCCACAATTTAGCTATTGTGGATTATGTGCTATAAACATTGAGTTGGCCCCATCACTGGAGTATACTGATTTTAGATCTTTGGGAAAAATACTAAGGAGTGGGAGAGCTGGATCATAATAGTTCTATCTCTAGTTTTTTGAGGAATCTCCATACTACTTTCCAAAATGGTTGAACTTGTCTGCAGTCCCACCAACAACTTATAGGTGTACCTTTTCCTCCAACTCCATCAGCATTTATTATTGTTTGTTTTCTTGGTCATTGCTATTCTGACTAGAGAGAGATGAAATCTTAATGTAGTTTTGATGTGCATTTCCCTGATTGCTAGAGATGTTGAACGTTGTTTTCATATATATTAGTTATTTGTATTTCTCCATTTGAGAAGTTTCTGTTTAGTTCTTTTGTCCATTTGCTGATTGTGTTATCTATGTATGTATTTATTTATTTATTTTTGGTGTGAAGTTTTTTTTTTCATTTCTTTGTATATTCTGGATATTAATCCCCTATCAGAGGGATAGCTGGCCAAGAGTTTCTCCCTTTCTTTAGGCTCTTTTCACACTCTTAATCATTTCCTTTGCTATGAAAAACTTTTTAGATTTATGACATTCCACTTATTCTTGGTTTTATTTTTTACACTTTGGGGGTCTTGTTAAGGAAGTCTGTTTCAGCACCTATATGATGGAGTGTTGACCCTATGTTTTCTTCTAGTACTTACAAAGTTTCTGGTCTACTTCCCAAGTCTTTGATCCACTTTGACTTGACTTTTGGGCAGGGTAAGAGATAGAGGTCAGGTTTAATTTTTCTACATATAGCTATCCAGTTTCCCCAGCACCATTTGTTTTAAAAGACTCTTTTCTCCAAAATATATTTTTGGCACCTTTGTCAAATATCAAACATCTATAGGTTTGTGGATTTGTCTGTCTTCTATTCCATTGATATTCATATCTATTTTGAGGTCAATACCATGCTGGATTTGTTATTACAGCTCTGTAGTATAATTTCAGATCAAGTATTGTGATGCATCCGGCTTCACTTTTCTTGCTTAATATTGCTTTGGCTATTTTGAGTCTCTTATTCTTCCAAATGAACTTAAGAATTGTTTTTTCTAATTCTGTGAAGAATGTCATTGGTATTTCTATGGAGATTGCATTGAATCTGTATATTGCTTTTGGTAGTATGGCCATTTTGACAATATTAATTCTGCCTATCCATGAACATGGGATGTCTTTTCATCTGCTAAGGTTTTCTTCAACTTCTTTCTTCAGTGTTCTAGTGTTCTATAATTCCATTGTAGATCTCTTTTACCTCCTTGGTTATATTAATTCCCAAGGTTTTTGGGGGGGAAGGCGGGATGGTGGTTATTGTGAATGCTATGGTTTTCTGATTTCTTCTTCGCTTGAATCATTGTTGGAATACAGGAAAGCTGTTGATTTATGGGTATTGATCTTGTATCCTGCTACTTTACTTAACTCATTTGTAAGCTCTAGAAACCTTGTAGTTGAGTTTTTAGGGTCTTATGGATATAGGATCATTTCACAGGCAAACAGATAGCTTGCAACTTTTCCTGTTTGTTGGGATCAGCCTTGATGGGGGAGAAAGAAAAGCCTTCCTTCCCAGGTTAATGCTAGGAATTGCTGGAAAGATTGGTGAAAACCATTAATAAAAATCAAGAATCACTTTAAACCTTGTATGATACAGAGATCCAAGGTGACAAAAAACATGAACTGAGGAGTCAAAACAGTCCTTCACTGCTACATATTAGGAAAGGACTTTAATTTTCAGCAAGTTGCTTGACCTCTGAAAAACTTCATCAGTAAACATGGATAATAGGCAAATCTACTTCAGAGGGTCAGAAGGTAAGGTATATTACATAAAATTTTAGGATAATACCTGGCAATGGAAGTTCATAGTATGTATTATCGGTCAGTCTCAGGTGTGTGTTTTCCACGTTTGCCTGTCTTGACAGTCATCTCCAGTGGAAAGAAGCCAACCCACAAAACCTGTGACTTCTGAGCTGGGGAGTTCCTAGCCTAGAGTTCTGGTTCCATAGAAGGAAACAAGAATGTCCACATGAAGCTGAACAATGCTCTTCCATAGTGCTCCTCAAATTATGCAGAGAGAAGCATTTTCTAAGCAAAAGTTTAACAATAAACTTAAAAGGAGCCATTACATTTCCAGAAATTAAAGTACTCTTAAAGTTGGTTGATACTGTTTAAGAGCTCCCTGGTGAGAATGAATCACATGTATACAGAAATATGATTCATTTTGGGGTTTAGCCAAAAAGTGCATATTTTATGTTAAATTTATCATTTAAAAGTTTTAACATGCATGTCTTAGAGCTTATGAAGAATTTGGCACATATGTGGCCTCTGAATGATGCTGAATAGTCTCTGTATACAATTTATATTCCTTGAATTGTTTTCTATGTTTAGGATTCAGTTTTCCAATAAAAGAGAATTCAAAGAAAGAACTGCAAGAGGGACCTAATCACAGGGAAGCAGGAAAGGCTGGTAGAATCATGAAGTCAAAATCTGCCACTCCTTTTTGCTTATGGGTTACAGATGTTCAAAGTCATTAACAGAAACTAAAAGACTTCAGCCTCCTTTGTTTCCTGGCCCAGGTAACTTTGGGTCAGCGATGTCAACTGCTTTGGGAAAGTCAGCCAGCATGTATGGGAAACAGAAGCCAGGGCAGGAAGGCCTCTGCTCAGCACACCTGGTTCATTCCTTCAGCACTTAGGATTCTCCTTGTTCCACTGTGTATCAAACCCTCACAGAAACCTGGGTGAGAGGTAAGTCACTACCCCCAAGAGATGCTAAGGAAATTCCAAGTTAACGCAGAGTTGGGAATGTGAATTTTCTTAACCTCAGCAAGTTGGCTAGGACAGCGCTCCAAGAAGAATATGCATCCAATATGCACACACAGGCTTCCTTATCTCAAGAACTGTAGAGATGGGACCAAATATGTAGAAGCGGTTTGCAAAGCAAAAATGCCACATAAATGGTAGGCTTGCTCAGAACAGAATGGGAGAGGATCTGGCCCCTATAAAGGATTTCCCCCATGAACATCAAAGAATGGACAGGGGGTTGTGCAGGAGGACAAAGGTAGAGCTTGGAATGTTGGCTCTTCCTCAAAGGCATATCCTATACCTTTTCTTTGCTGAGAATCAAATCCAGAGACTTCAATGATAATGATTCTCATTTTTATGACTGCTTTATTAAAGATTGGCTCAGTATTTTTCCTCCCAAAGGCATTTGAATGAAGATGAAAAGTGCCAAGTTAATACCTTGAGTCATCCAAGCCCTCTCCCTATAACCAAGGTCTTCCTGGACAGATGTGGAGCCAGCTTGTTGGTATGGTTCTGCCTCCATCATGTCATTGGAGCAAGGATCAAGGATCAAGGCTGTTTCTAAGTAGAGGGGCTGGCATTTCTGAGTAGAAGACACAGTGGAAAGGGGCTGGTTTCTGGAGCAATTCCAGGACTGGCCTGTAGAAGGGATTTTTGACTATGCACACTGGAATCAGCCATACTGTGCTTGATAAGGTTCATTCCAGGGACACTGGCTGAGTTTCAGTGAAGAAAGAAAAACTTCATTGTGACACAATGTGTCTCGACTCATTGGCCATAAACCCAGACCTGGTAAAACTTATGGAGGGACAGAAACCATAAGAAACAGGAAAGGCCAATCAAATGGATGGCATTAAAAGACACTTAAGTATTGGAAAAAAATTGATCACTTAAATGATCAATATTTCTGGTACCTAATAATAATAATTTTCCAAGAATAAGGTAGGCTACAACTTCTTTCAGAACAAAGGAATAGTTAACATCTATTGAATGTGCTTACTGACAGGACAGAGATATCAACCTGTGGCTTGTGAGTCAAATGATGCTCAACAGCCTGCAAATTTTAGCAAAACTCTTGTATTATATGCATGAGGCCTGTAAGACATCTGAGAAATTTTGGTCTTAGTGTGGAAAAAGTAAATTCACTTGCAACATATTGGGTAATGGGTAAATTCTAGTTCGGGGTAGGGGGATATTTCAATAGCCTTATGAAATCCCAGAGAAAGTTTTTGAAATGGAAATAAGAAATAGAAACCTTTTATTTCTTCACCCATTAGTTGAATCTATACTGTGAACTGTGTTAAGATAAAGAATGTAATCAAGATTGGGTGTCTTTTTCTACTTGGACCTTAATCATGGCCAATTTATGGGATAGTTTCCAGGGTAAAGTATATGGAATATTTGAAAGGATCCTCTTACAGCTAGATGGTAGAAATTTATTAAAGTTTTATTTAGTTGATTCTTCTGATCATGAAATTAGGGGGAATTCGAGTTCTGAGACATTTTATTTACATCCAGAGACTCATAAGATTATTACTTCTTGCCCACATCACACATCATGCAAATGCCTTGCACTGGAAAGTGAAAGAAAATTCCAAGAACACTGAAAATCTTTCCTTCCTTTTACATATCAGCAAGGTCCAATAAATGTATGGGTGGAACAGTTAACAACTGAAACCCAAATCCATTCCTCACTATCCTCAACCATGAACATTGAATAGCTGGAGTGTTGTTTTGTTGTTGCTGTTTGTTTGCTTTTGTTGGACAAGTAACGAATTTAGAAGTCATTCACAGATTTATGTAAGTATGGAACATTATTTAAATTTTTATAGCTCCTCTTGGAATACAATCACATTTTTCTGAACTGTAGAATAACTGTGGATGGCAAAGTTTCAAAAAGTACTGATTATGCTAAAAAAAATTCCACCCAGATACAATATCCCTGGAATTCTCAATACCAACCTATGAATCCCAGACCTACCACCAAATGTTTGGCTACATGACCCGTGCCTGGGCTATGTTTTTGACCCTCTCGGCTCTGGAAAAAGATATTCTCTTGTGGAGCCATCAACAATGCTGTAATTCTAGTCAGAATTGAGATGTTACCTGCCTGAATATACCACCCAGTTCTAGAAACCAACTCCAGCTGTTTAATAGTCGTGGCACAAATTGTAAAGTGCCTACTATTAGGAAAGACTTGGGGTGGGGGTGAGGTAAGATAAAGGGAAAAAGAAGGAAAATAGGTATTAAGACTGAAAGGAATAAAATTCACAAAGAACTAGTTGATTTTATTGTTGAACAAAGCAAATACCTTCAATGCATGCAGATATCAGATGACTACAAAGCTCTAGTGAATTTCCTGCACCATATACATGAAATTAAAACTGTTATACATCATTGCACCTTCAGTAAGCAGGAGATATTCAGTTCATATCAGTAATTACAGTAAACTCACTCTGACATTCTGTACCTTCATAATTCCTTATTAGTCTTGCTCTAGCATTTTATTCTTAATTATTCCTCCTCCTCCCCCTCCTCCTCTGAGGGTTGTACTCGGGGGCCATTTACCACTGAATTACAACCCCAGTCCTTTGAATTTGTTTATTTTTATTTTGAGACAGGTTCTTTTGCCCAGGTTGACCTCAAACTTATGATCCTCCTGCCTCAGCCTCCTGAATAACAGGGATTACAAGCATGTGCCACCATGCCTAGTCTTCATAATTCTTTATCAGCATCTCCTACTGTTATCTAGTGTAACTAATATGGTGAGTCACATCCTCCAACATTCCTCAGTGAGGTTAGATTAAGTTCAGTTTCCCACACTCCCCAATACCCATTCTTCTTTTCTTCTTTAGTAACAGAGCCCTCTTTTTTTTTCTTTAAGTAAATATTTATCATATACTGTATCAGATTCCTCTTATATACCACTTCAGGTCAGATCCCTGATTTTTAGGAGGAGCAGTGGTACTCCAATTAAAAGACTACAATTCCCAGCCTCCTTTGCCACAGGTTATGATTGGCCAATGAGAAGGAGAGATCTGTGTAGATCTGCAGGGAAAGAGTTGAATTGGCCAGAAGGCTTCCTATTAGCTTCCTCCATTCTCTCCTTGCTGGGAAAAATTATATTGGACTCTGGGGATCAAGGTCAAATATTAAAACGCAAAAACTTACAAGGAACCTGAGTCTCAGTCTCTGATAACATTCAACCTATATTTTCTACTTTGGAACTTATTTTATATGAGAGAATAACATCTTTTGTTTAAGACACATGTGTGTGGGGGTATGTTTGTGAAGGTGAGTGTGTTACGCAAACTTATTCTTAACAAATATACCAGAGAACTTTTAATCATCGTAAAAATTGATTACTGACTAAAACTTATCCCCAAGTTATGCACTATTTATGAATAAAATAGATCTCCCTATTTTCAAACTGTCTTTATCCTAATATTCTACTTTTAAGAATTAACATATTCATCATTGTTACAACAAATTCTATGAGATCGAAGTAATAGTATATCACCTACTGAAGAAAAGCACAACTTAGACTCCAGCAGAAATCATAGAGAAGCAAATGGTGTTAGCAAAGTCCTTACAAAGGTAACACCTGCATGGAGAACAATATGAGGAGGAGATCATGTGGGCGATGGTGTGCATCTTAAAAGCATATGGCATCATAGGAATGGCCAATGGATTGCAGTGCCTAGAGAGGCTGCTGGGGTTTGAATGTATCTCCTAAAGTTTGTGTATTGGAAACTGATAAAAAGGATGAGTTCCCGAGGCATGCTCTCTTCCCCTTCCAGAATGGGATGGCATAGCAAGAAGGCCTTTTCTAGATGTAAATCCTCAACCTGTACCTTGCTGACCCCCAGAACTGTAAGAAATTCTTTCCTTTAAAAATTACCCATACTCTCAGATACTCTGTTATAGCAGCACAAAACAGACTAAGACAGGGACTCTTTGGGGATTGTATCTATAACCTTCAGGCTACACTATTTGAATTGGAAGACCTCAAGTAAAAAAGCAGCTTTGCTGGCTCATCATGCATTCTTGTCAGTCAGAAGGTAAAGGATTACTTTGGGTACTCTGCAACCCCAGTCAATAGAATCACTTATGGGCTCTGAGAATATCCCTTTTTCCTAGTCTATGCCCAACTTTCTCTTAAGAGAGTGGGAGTTCAATTTACATTGCAATTCAGCAATTTGTTGGACCAGATTGCTTTTGACTTATGACTGCGTTGACTTTGCGGCTACATATCAAAGGGATTTATTTTAAGGAAGTTAAAGGAACTTCCTGATTCTCTGTACCATGAAAGGAGAATTTTAAACCTGGGGTCTATTATTTTCTCCTTTAACTCTCTAGTCCAGTTAGAATTGGCCAGCTTGCTCCACAATTCTTTTATTTCTTATGTCCTTAAAAATGATCTAGAGCAGGGGTTCATAAACTATGTAAATCAAGGACTAAATCCAGCCCCTTGCCTCTTTTTTGTAGAGAAAGTTTAATTAGCACACAGCCATGCTACTTGTTCATGTACTGTCTGTTGCTCCTTTTGTGCTATGATGGCAGAGTTGAAAAGTTTCAACAAAGATCATCTGGCCTGCAAAGCCTAAAGTATTTACTATCTAGCCCTTTACAGAAGGAGTGTGCTGACCTCTGGTCTAATGCAGCAGATGGGAAACAGAAGGAAATCTCAAAGTACATGTGGCCTCTCATCTGCTGAGTCAATATGGGCCAGTGCCTTGAGTCTGGACAGCTCCCCAGTGTCCCTGGTGACCCCACCTTCCATACATCACTCTTAGGAATCCCTGCCATACACACATGCAGGGAATATGAAAAAGCATGAGGCTGGAAATCAGATGACATAGTTCTTTTCCTAACTAGCTCTGTGACCAGGACTGAGTCCCTTTGGTCCCCCCTGAGCCTCCATCTCCTTATGGGAAAAAAAAAGAATGTATTAAGAGTAAATTCCTCATATCATTATGAGAAATGCATGTGAAAAAGTTTTAATGAGTTTTGGACAATGACATTTGAGTGTCATTTTTTTAATAATATTGGAGCAGGCAGCAGTTAGATTAACTCTGAAACTATTTTCTCATGTTTGCTATAGGGATAATAAAAGTAATTTCCTCTTTTATTTGGTATGAGGATTAAAGGTGTTACTATTCTCAGGACTTTCCTATATTATCTGGCATATTGTAAGCATGACATAAGTGTTTATTAGATATAAATGTGTATGGGAAGATTAAGAGTGGAGACATCTTTGTTGATTTTTGTGTTCCTATAGCAGAGTACTATAGACTGAATAATCTGTAAAGAATAGAACTTTATTTTCCATGTTCTGGAAGCTGGGAAATCCAATATCAAAGTGTCAGTGTCTGAGAATTTTCATCCCATGGCAAAAGACAGAAGGGCAATAGAGATGCACATGAAAGAGGAAGAGGTCAGACTTGCAATCTTGAGCCCTTTTATAATCAGCTTAATCTACCGTGGGGTGGAGCCCTTGTGACCTAACCACCTCTCATTAGGCCTCACCTCCTAACATTGTTGCTTTCGGGACTAAGTCTCCAACACAAGCTTTGTGTTCAAACTCTAGCAGGGCCTAAGGGGAGAGGGTGTTCCAGATTGAGATAATGGGAAGAACAAAATAAGAACCAGAGAAGATTGGAGATTGCACAAAGGACTGAGAGTAGATATGCTTGGTTGTGGTAGTGTGAGCATGAAGTGAGGTGGTGTAGATGAGGCTGAAGAGGTGCATGGTGGTCTGAGCATTTGATCTTTATTCTGTAGACAGTAGGGACCACATTTGAGCTGTGCCTGCAATAGCTCACTCCTGTTGTCCATGTTGATGGATAAGAGTAGGCAAAATGCGATTTAGAAAGTCTAGGGAGAAGGATAATGCAAAACACAGTAAAATTGATGACCACCACCATAGGGCAGTGACCGAAGGTATGGAGAAATGACTGCTACAGAGGGAACATGGAGACAAAGCACAACAGGCCTGGGACTTGGCTGAGTTGAGATGGGATGGTGGGTGGGGAAGACTAGAGACAAGAATGAGCCTGAGATTTCAAGTTTTGTTCAACAAAAGGACTTGGGTTTTAGACAGAGGGCAAAGATGAGTGCAGTTTGTGATATTATGTTGCTTGAAAGTATAACTTTTAAGAGTGCTTTGGCATTAACAAATTTCCTTTGAAAGATAACTTGGAGATCGGTGGTAAGAAGCTACCATCATTTCCTATTAATGTAACTACTGTTGCTCAGATTTCTTTCCAGCAAAGCTAGATCAGTTGTACTGAAGATATTTTAATCAGTAGAATAAGAAAGGATCCAGGTAGCTATGGAGCATAAGGGGTTAGGGAGAGAGAAGGCAAGTGTGGGTGGGGGCTTGAGAGATAGAACCTCAGAGAACAAGAATATAGGATAAAGTCACAGAAAAAGAGTGGAACTAACCACCTTCTTAAACTATCAACCTTTTATTTTCTAGTTTATGACCAAGTGAAATAAAGGATGAACAGTAGGATCACACTTTGTAAAAAGAGATACTATGTATTCCCAAGCCTAGGAAAAATCTATCAGATACATAATTAAGGTTAGCAATGATGAGATTATGGGTGATTAAAGTTTTCCCATTTGTTTCCTAAGTTTGTCTTCATTAAGCATTTTTTTATGATATAGATACTAAATACTAAGAAAAGGGAGAGAGAAAGGAATCCTGCCATAAAGTGGCTCTCCACTCCCCCATGCAATTCATGCTATTGTTTTGTGACATTTACAGCACAGAGTCTAATAAAAACAGATGTGCAAACAATCCTTTGGCAAGCAACACATTTAAAGATTGGGGCTGTCTGTGGCTGATTACACTGCCAGTGTGTCAGAAATAGAGTTTTAAATTCAAAATGCTTGCTAACAGAAATCATTACAATACACAGGCTAGGCTGGAGGGAATTAGCCTAAAATTTGGATTCATTTAAAAGAAAATGTTTCAATGTGTTTATACTCAAACTTAGCCTAAAAGAAGTAACCTTTCAACTTAAGAGTCATTTTGGACAACTGTTCTTGAAATTGTCTTGTATATAAGACCCAATTGATCATGACTATTGAAAATATTTGTTTCCTTATAGCCAGAATATGCAGCAAATGAGAGTCCTAGAAGTGATTTGGCCAAAAACTAATTTTCAGACTGTTTTCATGTAGGATCTTAACTAGTTTTGGTTTTCTTCTTTTCTTTGATTCTTGAAGAAGGCAAACTACGACTATTTCTTTCAAAGAAGGTTTAAAGATCAAACCCTCCTCACCTCTAGTTTTAAGATGTTGATTAGTTGCTGGAGATTCAAGGGGCTGTCTCAAAGACTGCATTTTGGGGGGGGTAGGGAGGAGTAAAACTAGGCTTCAGACAACAAACTTCCCTAAGTCTTTCCCATTGAATAATTTTAATTCTACCCAAACATAGATATGATACAAAATTACCTAATTTTGTAATTGTTCCAAAGAAATGGATTTTGGTATGACTTTTTCTTCAATGAGAGGAATTCTTGTACTGTCTCAAGAATCAAGGGTTGAGAGGAAAGTTCGAATCATGGGGCTATTCTAGAATTTCCTCCTCTGATGGACTGTAGCCAGAACTGTATTCCAGAAGCTCATTTTTAACATATGGTAGTTGCCATCAACAAAGCAACTGCCAAACACCAAGAAATGTAATAAACAAATGAACTGGAAAACACTGATTTATTGTGTTTTTCTATCTCCCTATAGAACGAAGGAATTATATTTTCATCAGATGCTCTTTGAGGTTAGTGAGGAACTCTGGGCTGATGGGAAGCCAATCCTTTCTATTGCTGAAGCACTAGGGAAGGATTAGAAAAGTGGAAGAAGAGAGGAAGCAGTAAGCAACCACTTCTTTGTGATTCTATGTAGCTAGATGCTAGTTACGTACTTCATTCTGTACTTCATTCTACATGACTTTTTACTTGAAGGATTGTGACCATGGATTTGAGAATGTTGGGTGGAGGAGGGTGTGTTCTCTCCCTAGAACTGTTATTGTATCATCTTTTCATCTCTGATGCCAATACTCGCCCACAGAAGAGAGCCAGGGATGAAAATGAAGAACAAGAAATAGACATCATAGGAAATTATTTGTAGCTAATATTTTTAAGAATATAGTTATTATGTGAAAATTTAAATTTGTATTATATATTTAACCTTCAAATATTAAGATTGATGAAAATACTAATAAAAATTTACATTTAAAAATTAAGTTTTATTGGGTGTGGTGACACACATCTGTAATCCCAGTGACTCAGGAGCCTGAAACAGGATGATCAAAAGTTCAAGACCAGCCTCAGCAACTTAGTGAGACCCTCAGAAATTTAGTGAGACCCTGTTTCAAAATTTAAAAAAAAATTAAAAAGGACTGGGGATGAAGTTCTGTGGCAAAGTGCCCCTGGGTTCCATCCTAGTACAAAAAATAATTATTTTAAATTTATATATTGAACCTTTGAAGTATTAAATGTGGAGGTCAGATCTAGAATTAATGGAGACTGATCCTGGGAGAGACAGAAGTTTCTTTCTTTTTATATACTGAGATTGAACCCCGTGGCACTATACACTGAACTATATCCCCACCCCCCACCCCCCTTTTTTTATTTTCATTTTAAGACAAGGTCTCACTAAGTTTCCCAGATTAGCCTTGAGCTTATGATTCTCCTGCTTTACCTGTCTGAGCCGCTGAGATTACAGTCGCTGAGCCACCAGGGCCTGTTTGAACTTTAACTTTTTAACCAAAAGATCACTATAAAGATTTTTTTTTAAATTTCTCTGAAAAAAAATATTAGTGCTATGTATTTTGGCTGCCCACATTTATACTAAGGTAATTAAGTATACATAAGATGAAGCTTGGCCTCTTTATTTAGAATAATATGCTATTTTAAGAATATAAACCTGGATTTCAGATTGGGTTAACAAAACCCCAATCTGATTTTAATTACACCAAGATCTTATTTAAGTGATTCATTCAGATAAAACCAACAAATTAATCAATTACCATTTACATTATTGGTGTCACTGCAGGATTGAATTTCCCAAAGCATCTCTGCAACCAAAGGCACAAGGAGGACACAGGCAGTCTGGGGGCCACAAACTGAGGTTCAGCTTCCCAGGGTTATTGGGCCAAAGATGCAATATTAGTTTGACAATAGTTTTATTTGTATGGCTATAAAATTTATTTGTTTGTTAGCTAAGAAAAGGTTTAACAGAGAAAGTTTGTGAAAATCTAGAGAAATAAAGAACCAGATTATGGACTGTAAACATTTAATTTCTTTATTTTATTTTATTTATTTAAATTTTTTTTAGTTGTAGGTGAACACAATACTGTAATTTATTTTATTTTACTTATTTGTACCTGGTGCTGAGGACCAAACCCAGTGCCTCACACGTTTAAGCAACCACTCCACCACTGAGCAACAACCCAGCCCAACAGTTGGTTTCTTAATGTTGCTCACAGAGCTTGGCACAGAGATGAAGAGAAAAATTCAAGTGCTTCATTTAATGTAGAATAGGGAAAAAGTTAAGATACTCATTCAGTTTTTCATTTATTTGTTTTTCTGCTTTTGGTACTAGGATTTGAACCCCGGAGGCACTTATCCACTGAGCCACATCCCCAGCCATTAATTTTTTATTCAGAGACAGGGTCTTGCTGAGTTTCTCAGGGCCTCACTAAGTTTCTGAGTCTGGCTTTGAACTTGTGATCCTCCTTCCTCAGCTTCCTGAGCCGCTGGGATTATAGGCATGCACCACTAGTGCTCATTTGGTTTGAGGGCAGCATTGACTAAGTTGTGTCCCCCCAAACTTCCCCACTGAAATTCACATGGTGAATTCACATGGTGAAGTCTTAATGTGACCGTATCTGGAATCAGGGCCTTTAAGAATGTATTTGAAATTAAATGCAACCATCAAGGATGGAGACTAAGCTGACAAAATTGAAATCCTTGAAATAACAGGAAGAGATACCGGAGACCCTGCACCACCTTGCAAACAGAGGAAAGACCCTGTAAGGACATAGTGAGAAGGTGACTGCTTGCATGCCAGGGAGATGGGTGCCCACATCAGACACTACCCTACTGGCACCTTGATTGTGGACTTCTAACCCCAGAATATGAGAGAAACAGTTCTGTTATTTAAGCCCCCCAGTCTGAGAGGTTTTGTTATGGCAGTTCACCCAGACTAATACAGGGCATTGGTTATAAGTTCCAGGAGTTTGTCTGCTCCCTGGAATGATTTTGAGTTAGTATAGGGATATGCCACCCCCTGATACTGTCCATTAGTCACGACCACTTTTTAAAATTACAGCATTTGAGGGCTGTCATTTTCCTCATTAGGTTTTTGCATGTCTGTCTGTCTTCTTTCTTCATTTTCACTTGTCTATGTCATTCGGAGTTCTTGGTTGGCAGGTGGGTTGAGCTATAGGAGGCAACCTCACAATGACATCTAAACCAGAACCAGAATCCACCCAATCATTAATGCAACAAAAATATACTTACTAATTCCTATGTGTAAGTTCTACTAGGTTCCTGTAGGAAACAAAAGAGAGTTCTTGACACATTTATTACGTTCCTCTTTAGCCTTCCAAGAACAGAATAAACAACTCTTAATTAAACAGTCAATGATCTTACCCCAGGAATAGTAAATGCAACATGATCCACTAAAAACAATAACTTGCCATTAAGTGGAGAGTATGAATTATCAGGTTTCCAAATTTAGGAATAAAATCTTTGATATGTAAAATAGATATTTTGATTGAAATCTCCCAGGGTTTGGTTTTGCTTTGCTCAGGGTACTGGGGGTAGAACTCAAGGTCTCAGGCAGATCAGTAAGCTCTCTACCACTGAGCTACACCCCTAGCTCCTCCTAGCTTTCTAAGATTCTCCCTCCCTGTAACCTTCTCCCTCTTCACTTTTAGAAGCAAATCAGGGGCTGGGGTTGTGGCTCAGTGGTAGAGTGTTTGCCTTGTGTATGTGAGGCACTGGGTTTATCCTCGGCACCATATGTAAATAAGTAAAGGTATTGTGTCCATCTACAACTAAAAAAAATTTTTTTAAAAACCAGGAAGATGTGTCCTGACACCCAACCCATAGAATATCAATTCAATTCATCTTGCAATCAGCCTTTAAATATTCATTTTTATTGTAGTCAACTGGGTTGGACCTGCCTATTTTCAAAGGCAAATACTAACAGTGCATGTTCAACTGCTGGGGACAACTAGCAGCCAAAAGAATGAAGAGTAAGTTAGCCCAGTTTTCACTATAGGGCTCACCTTTTGCAAGTGTGTCCCAGCTTAGAGGAGTTGAATCTGTAGCTGGAACCACACAGTGTGAGCTTCTTGATCTGGTATGAGCTATTGACACACATCCTACCAAGACAGGAAAGCCCATTTTACTAGCATTCGCTGATTTCCATCCAGAATTCCAATCATGCTTCACTTGTCCACATTCTATCGTCACTGGTTTTTCCTTTTCCCTTTGTGTTTTATATTTTCCCATTCACAGAAGAATATTGACCTATGAAAGAAGTGGAGTGTTCTAGAAGGGGAACTGAAGAATAAGGAGTCCTGGGTTCTAACGTGTTGTTTTGGACACATCATTTCACTTGCTCTCAGCTTTGTTTCCTCATCTGCAAAGGAAAAGCACAGGTATCAAGCAGTTCTTTTTCCCAGTCCTACAGTTATGAGAATTTAAGATGATATTTTAGAAAAGCATCTTCTTATGATTATACATAGTTAAAATTCTGAGGATGAGGAAAGTCCAAGGGAAGCCAGGTGCAAGTTTCTAAGGGTCCTCTCTGAAGGAGTCATATAAATAAATGTGCACTTAATCCTTGTAGGAATGAGTGGTGACAACATGTGTGAAATGTCAATCATGAAAGCTTCTATGAGAATCACTGTAGAGTTTTTATTTGGGGGATGGACTCATAGACAGCCTCTGTCATGCACCCAAATTCCAGATTCTCAGAAAAAAGTAGATATTTGTCATAAACCATATTGTTTATGCAAACAATTTTAACACAGTGAGCCAGTCTTATCATTTAGTGGTGACGGGAACACTACTGTAATCTAAATTCCCAGACATAGCCAAGGACTAACTTTGTAAGCAAGACTTCTCAAGGGTAACAATCAGACATACTACATCAACTTTTTTTGTATAGTAATATATACTGTTTGTTTCTTAGCTCACTCTTGGAAAATGTCACTTGCGTACTGCTGAGTTTCGTAAAAATCAGTATTAAGTAAAACAATATTTTTCCAACAAAGTTTATTTTTTTTTCCATTAGTACAGTGACATTTTCATTCAAGAAAACTTGGAAAATAAAGAAATTGAAAGAAGAAAAACTTTACCTATGGTAGTAGTTTTGAAGCATAATTACCTTTAGATAATCATCTTTATATATTTTGCACATGATTTTCACAGTGCCTATTTAATTTATATTCTGTTATTATTTTTATACTATAGAAAAATTAATATTTCAAAACACTTTGCAGACATCATTTGTAATGCCTATAATTCATCATACCATAATTTATACAACCCATGTCCCTTCTGTCGTTTTTAATTATCATAAACTCTGTAGTGAACATCATCATGCACACAACTCTTTCTGTATTTAAAATTATTCATTATGGTGGTTTCTTAGAAATGAATTTACCAAGTCAAAGATTTGAACTTTTTAAAGGTTTTCATTACCCCTTGCCAATGGTTTTTTAAGGGTGGTAAACTTTGGGCATCAACTTACAATGTATTTCTCTAAAGTCAAACAATGCTTCCATTTGTTTTTCTTCTTTTGGTATTTTTGCACTTTCATTTTTCTGCTTCCCATAACATTGGCCTCCCATGTTATATAATTATCCCACCAGAGCACTGCTTTGGGCAAAGGCGCGGCTTTCATAAATCTCTTTGAAAAATCAAGATTACCACCTAGGAATCCTCCTCATGCATTATCACAGACTAACTCACTTGTTTTCTGAACACATGGGGTAAAAATTCTCCAGGTTTGGTCCTGGAGATGAGGAGAAAGGAAGAAATGAGGTTGTGGTTGTTGTTGTTGTTAATATTTTTTTAGTTGTTGATGAACCTTTATTTTATTTATTTATATGTAGTGCCAAGAATCAAACCCAGTTCCTCTCACATGCTAGACAAGTTCTTTACCAATGAACTATAAGCTCCAGCCCAAGAGGTGAGATCTTGAGCATCACTGGTCAGGAGTTGGATGGTGCAGGGCAGAGTGCATTGTGCATCTGGGCCCTCAGTAAGTATGAGGATGAAAAATGAATTCTAAGATGCAAAGTTTGAAAATCTATTGAAAGAGCCAACATAATCTTTATTCTACTGTTGTTAAGAACAGTGTTGATACAAAGAAACATCAGGAGGTAGTGCCGTTATTAGAAGTTCAAGTTTAGGTTAGAGCGCTCCACCAATGCCTGACAAGTGGGAATTTTGAGCAAGTCACAATAATCTCAGCTCCTGGGTTTCCTCACTGGTAAAGGGGGTAGTAGAGCATACCTTGTCTACCTTACAAGATTACTGGAAATCAAGCTTAAATTTAATAATTAATGTTCAGAAAGTCATTGTGCTTGGTGCATGAGATCTATGAATTAGTGATTACTAAAACTAATGAAAATGATAGATAAAATCCTTTATAATTTTGCTGAGTAGTAAAAGACATCAGAACTTTTCATTCTACCCTAAACCCAGTCTTAAACATTAGCTAATTACAAGATCCTGGAAAAAGTGGTTTTCAAATGTCAACAAATGCTGTTCTGTTTTCTTTTACTAACAATCAAACTAAAACTCTTTCCATTAGAAATAATCTAGTTTATGTGAGAATAATTTTAATTGAGAAAAAGTTTTATGGTGCTACCATAAAACTTTTTAATACAAATTTTTATATTCAAATGAACTGCTAAAACCAAAATCTCTTGCTGAATTAATATTTAAGTTTAACAAGACAGCGTGCTCTTTAGTAGTGTGTGTGTGTGTGTGCATGTGTCCAATATTTCTAGCAAATATAAAACGTATGTATGTACAATTTTAAAAATACAAAAAAGTATAAAGAATCAAAATCTCATCTCTCAAAAGCAACTGTCATCAATAATTACCTTTACTTCCTTCTAGTATTTTTTCTGATCAGGTTTTTAATCACCATTTGTTCTTTAGGCAGCAATGGTGAAATAGAAACTTTAGTTCATGCAGAGCTTATTGAAACCTTGTCTCTGCCATTTGCCAGTCATGCCATTCCAGGAAATTTTATTAGTTTCTCTGAGCACAATTTCCTCATTCATAAAATGAAGATAACTATACTTGCATTTCAAGTAAGGATTCATCCAAAATAAGATGCAGAAAAAGCAAATTGAGGCACACATGGATCAGTTTGAAGAAATTATAGTGCACACAAAACTACAGATCATGCCCAGAAAATGAATGAGAATTCAAGTTATTTATAAGTGTAGCAAATAATTTTTACATGTAGTAGATAAGAAGTCTTATGTATATCAACTAACAATTGTGCATGTGGGGATGTTTTCTGAGCAACAATAATTCTATGGGAAATATTCAATAAAACAGTAAGTTCTAGTAGAGCAGCCTCTGTGAGGCTCAGTTGTCTTCACAGAAGGAAGAGATGTGACCATGAAAGACATAGCCTTGTTCATACCCAGGGCATATTAGAAGCATAAATTTTATTCAAGATTTATTCCAGCCTCCTTTCAAAAAGATTAGAGAGAATAGAGGTGTCAATGCAATTTAAAATAAGTCTCTCTCTCTCTCTCTCTCTCTCTCTCTCTCTCTCTCTCACACACACACACACACACACACACACACCAGGTTTGATTGAACACAGCCATTCCTCTTGCTTGTCCGCCTTGATTGAGCACCTACTATGTGCTGCAGCACTCCACAGGGACTAGTGGTACAAAGATAAATGAGACTCTTGTCCTGCTGGGAGTTCCTAGGTTAGAACATGTTTTCTCAAAATATGAACTAAAGACCTCTTATTTCTTCACATAGAATCACCCAGGGTGCTTCTGAAAAATAGGAGGAAAATAAAGATTGTGAGTTCCTTAGGGGTCCCTTCTAATGCAGAATATATGGCAATCTCTGTCATTCACTACCTTTGGATGGTCGAACACACTAGGATTTGAGGATTTCCAGAAGGAAAATAGAGTTAATTCCAAAGTGCTGTACCAGCAGAGTGGTGTATTCAGCTGAAGCTTGGAAGTTAGAAGTGGGGACTTTGGAAACCACCAGACCCAGGCATAATTGGTGACTTTAGTGGAGACTTACAGCCTCTCTGAGCCTCAGTTTTATCATTTGTGCAGTGGATTTAATGTTGCCTGCCTCAGAATGGTGTTGCATTAAATGGGATAATGTTCTATATGAAAAGGCTAACACACTGCCTCATTCATAGGGGGTACTTGAAATGCAATGGCCATTGTTGTTAGCTGCCCAGAAGGCAAACACAGTCATACCTCAACCTAGGTCCTATTCTGATACCATTCTGATCCGGGGACACAACACAAGTGTTTCCAGGGAGAACAAGGACATCCAAAACTTCAACAAAATCCTGCCCTTGGAACCTGGCCATTCACCTACAGCAGCTAAGGGCTAAATTATCTAAGACTCGTTTTGCCTAGTTGCTTTCCCTCCTTGCCTCCTTTCCTCCTCTTCCTTTTTTGCTCTGAGCTCCTATTTAGTGGAAAACACACAGCACCCCAGGAGATCACAGTGGCAGAAACCTGTTACCAGGTTTGTCAGCTCCAGAAATGGCAGATGGCTCCAGCCTGCAGCCTCTTGCTGCATCCAAGATGTCTTCATCTGTCCTCTCAGGACCCCAGCAAAATGCTTTTGGCAAAAGCAGGAGGAAGGGATAAAAATTAAGTATAAGGTGCTGCATTCAGAGGGGTTTTTATGGGTTTGGATGTGTAAT
This sequence comes from Marmota marmota marmota, assembly GCF_001458135.2. Lineage (NCBI taxonomy): Eukaryota > Metazoa > Chordata > Mammalia > Rodentia > Sciuridae > Marmota > Marmota marmota. Next base: position 2,685,983 of record NW_026000153.1, read on the forward strand.
GATGGTTTAATGGCAGTCAAGAGGCAGGTAATTAGGAGCAAGCCGCTCTGATCACCCTTGTACACAGCCCCAGATAGCTTCTCAACACTCCCAAAGCCTTGTTTGCTTTCTCTGAGGCAGAAATCCCACAAGGTCTGCACGTTGCCAGCTGTCGAGCTAACGAACTGCCAGCCTGTTCCTGAATGGGAGCACTCAGCCTGGCGGGGCTCCCTAAGCAGCCCCGCGCTGTCTTCGCCTGCATGATTTCCTTTATCTGGTCCTTGCAGGAGCGGCTCCTAATCACATGGCAGCTCGCCTCCAAGGGTCAAACCCGGGACCATTGCTACCTAAACAAACGACGACGATGTCACCTTTGGGGGAGACTGATAAGCAGTTGGCAGGCAGGCCATGGGCACGAGAAGGCGCCAGCAGCCAGCAATCTGCAAAGGCCGTAAATATGTTACACTCTCAGCAGGGAGACGGGCAATATAGCCACCAAGAGGCCTTTGTTTAATGAGCTGTCAGAAAGCAGGCATGAAATTATGTTTGAAAACATGTGCAAGCTGCAGAGACAGAGCAGGGGCCTGTAAATGGCCCTCTTCCTTCACGGTGGATGTTTGGATCATCTTATCAGTCTGAGAACTGTCATCGGATGAAAGCTATCATTAGCAAACTAATGGTGTTTGAAAGCTACAAATTTTTCTCTCTCTTCTCCATTTTTGACTTAAATGGATTATAGAAAAAAATCTTAATGGTTTTTTTCTGTCCTTGGGATTTTGGTAAACATGCAAATTGGAAGAGAACCAGAAACAAACCACAAAAAAGAGAGAACGAAATGGTTGTACGTCGAGTCTCTGCTCAGAACAGGCAGCTTATATGCTTTCCAATCCTATGGAGACTCTGTTCAGAGAACTCTAATGCAACGCCAGCCAGCATTTTATTTCAATCAGGCCCATAAAAGAAAGCATAAATATAAAATGAATTGCTCTCCTATAATCTGAGTATTAAAATTAGTGGGTAGGTATAATAATATCACTTCTACCATATCAGCCATCAAATAGTAGAGAATAATTTTCCAAAGACTTGAAATTATTCTTGTGGGTCACATGGCTGAGGAGTTTATTTCTATTAAGGGTGAAACTTAAAGACTTTAAAAAATCTGCCAGGACTGAAAGGCACCGCTGATTCAGGGCATATTTGGGCTCCAATTCTCAAACTCTGAAATGATGCGTGAGAGCTGGATTGCCATAACATGGATCTTTTTCCTTCAGTGCACACCAAACCTGCATTTCCTTTTTCCAATCAAACCAGGCAGCCAGCAATGACCTGCACAAAACCCCTTCCCCATTAAAAGGCCTGAGATTAACCAGCCAAAACTGCTTCAGGGGAGGTAGCCACATTAGCAGGGAATACTCTTTTGGGGTCATCATGTCCATGAATTGAATGTTGGCAAGCTGCTCTTTCAGTTTTGAGAAAAGGATAATGGAAGGTCTAAATAGGAAATAGCAAAGTTCGACTGAAGCAATCAAGAAGTGAAGGTTAGGAACAGCATCTTAAAAAAAAAAAAAAAAAAAAGGAAGGAGAACAAAATATTTTGCTTCACACAAAGCATCATTAACTGACATTCACACCACAATTTGTTGTCCCATTCTTTAGGTTGATTCTCCATTTGCAGATGAGAAATATAAGAGCGACATGCCCCAAGTTACCTAGCTGACATGTGTAAGAACCAGCAGTGGACCAGGCCCTGGCACCTCAGGGTGGCTTCCCTCCCTGTCAGAGAAGTCTTTGGAAATGTTCTTCAATCCCTCACAGAGATTCCAAGCCCAGGGGTCAACATGTGGTAGATGCTTAGTCTGCATTTAATGGGGAAGGGGAAGCTCTAGTCCATAGAGGAGATGAAAAAATCAAAATAAGTACAATCTGGAAGGACAAGCATATCCCTGGTATGTTCTATGACCAGAACAAGGACTGTGAGACCACCTATAGTAGAGCTGAAACCACCAGGTGTCCTGAGATTGTGGAGGTTTTCTAAGGGCTCTTTATGGATGTTGGGATTCTTTATATGAACTTTAGGCTGGTGATTATTTAAATAATTTTTATTAGAATTTTTTAAAAAATTTATTCTAGTTCAATATATAGAATGAGCCCTTATTAGGTGCTAAATACTAAGCAGAATGTTAAAAGGTGTGTAACTGGGTCTTCATTGCCCCACCCTCCTCTCTTTTCAGGTCCCCACCTCTCCTTCCACCCACTCCCACTTTCCTACCAGTCCCCCAGCTTCCTCCAGGAGCTCAGGCAAGGGAGGATGATTGTTTTCCAGAAAGACTGACTTTGTTCTTCAGCATCCTAAGGACATCCATTTAGTGAATGCCTACCGTACAATAATCTCACGAAGGCAAAAAACAAAATTCATCTTGATAATTTCAGCTTATCTATTTGAAGTGCTTAATTTTTAATTTTGTTGGCATTCACATGGTTCAAAAATTCCTCTCACACACGTCCAGTCACCTGGTGCCCTGACCCAGAGACAATTAAAGTTATCAGTTTCTTTGAGCATCTTTACAGATATTTTTAAATGTCTACCTAAGAGAATGTTCAAGATTTTTATGATGTCATCTTTTTTTGGCATTTAAATCTGATTCCTATCAGAATGCACTCTGGTATAAGAATTATATGAATTCGTCCCCATTTTTTCAAAATACTACTCAATTATTCAAACATCATTTATTTTATAATGAATTTGCTCTTGGTGATTTGAAATACCACCTTAAGCATATCCTGAACTTCTTCCTTAGGTATATATATATATATATATATATATATATATATATATATATAT